>NC_137914.1:25013163-25020663 GCF_963457725.1 Sprattus sprattus
CCGACAGCAGCTGCAGGACAGAGAGAGAAGTGATCAGATGTTGCCTGCTTGCACTACCCTTCTGTCAGAAGGAGCCAGGACCTCAGCTATGCTTCACTCTCAGGAGGGCCAGCATTTCCTGGGCACAGATGTGGAAGGAAACTACTCCGAACTGAAGGGGCAAAGGGAGAGAGGGGGATCTACACCAATAGTCTGGGAAGGACCATCTATCACCATCACAGAGTCTCTGAGTCAGCATGCTGATCAGGTGAGGAGAGGTTATCTCTCTGCCTTTAACTGGAGGAATTTGGGAAGAATTCTAAGAATTGCTGTCCAGAACACTGCCACATGGCCCATTCTTACTCAAAGAGCTTTCACTCACATAAATGCTCAGGCTGTCTGTCTCAAAATGCTTCATGGAATAGCATCTGATGAAATTCCTCCGTATTTATATGGAATTATCCAAGATGACCAATAGTTTGGCTGTGTTGTATTTATGTCATGCTAACAGCCTAGTAACATGTTTAATTACAGTGTTTTGACGTTGAGATGCCAGGCAAATGTTGTAATTATTACCTCAGGTTTTCTCAGTTGCTTTGTCACAGTTTATCAAACAATTTCATTAGGCTCATTTTCGAAAAACATTTAATGCGGTACAATACTGAATACTGTGGATTACCAGCAAGAGGTCGTTACTCAATCAAAAGTCAGTGATAAGTCCCTGTCGCAATTTTCATCATTGTTTAGAACCATTCCCAAAAGGTGATATTTTTCTTATCTTTTTATCTCTATCTATGCAGAAGAGATGCACACAAGATCATGTGTTCCCATAAGATAAGAACTTGTGTGCACAACTTCAAAATATCAACTTACATGACTTACTAGGGCACCATGACTTGTTGATATGACAGCGTGTCTTGGAGTATTATGCCATATCACCCCCTCTCTCTGTAGCTCTCTCTCTAACACTGACGCCATACCAGATTCATATTTTTCTTGACCTTAGGAAATACAATTGTGTATGTTGAATACTATTCACTACTACCAACTACTGGTTTCAAGGGGCTGTATGTAATGTCGCTTGCAAGAGACTGGACAGTGCACATTCATGTTTTGTTGAAAAACAATGGGGAAATGTTCTTGCGTGCCACATTCCTTACTTATGTGCTTCTGCTGTGAACCCAGTGATGACATCCAATAATGAGACTGATGATCATAGTCTTCCATCACGCACAAAATAGGTTTTCAGCTGAATAATGTAATAAATAATTGTGGAAAGAGTCCAAGCCATTCCCTGACGATTTTGGTATGGAATATCAGTATGAGTATTTAAATAAAACTTAAATACTTCACTTCAAATACTTCACCCTCATCTGAATGAGATCCCTGAGGGTGTTGCTCATGAGAGAGATTTTGTATGTTGTAAGGTTCAGTGGAGGAATCATGGGTAAGGACCCTGCTGTCTGATATAGTTTCACACAGTAGACACTTTCCACTTTCCCATGGATATATAGATAGTCTTTTTGTGGGACTCAATTTGTTAGAGCACTAGAGAACAGACCACACCTGAATCATTTTGTGGTTTGCTTTGTGGCCACATTGCAGGACCAAGAACGTTGAATGGGACATTTGTTGGGACAGTTGTTTCTCTGCAAGTTCTCAAACTCTCTTTGAAGAACATTAAGGTAATTCCATGCTGAACGACTGTGATTTTTTCCCATTTCTTATTTTGCATACCACTACATGGTGTTGTATACATAACAAGCACTTTTGAGACTAATAACTGTCAATTCAGATATGTGGCCAACCAAAGTTGCCTGCGATGACCTCACATTCCAAACATGCAGTGGAGAGAGTGTCTGGTTTCTAAGCAACATGAGTCAGTGACCCTGTTGTGTAATCTCTATTAGATTGTCAACATTACAGATGTTTGGAGTCAGAAGTATCTCCTGTCATACTTCTATTCTCAAAGCACTGCTTGCTGATGGGACAGCTCAGAGAGGGCTATAACATGCACCTCCTGGATGAACCCAAGTGACTGCTACTTACAGTTATTTCTCCTGGAGGAGGACTGTAATACTAACATCCTTCCATGTGCTTGTGTGATTATTCGGATGACACTGACACTTTCATTGCAGTTTCAACCTGTATAGCTCTGTATTTAAGATGTTTCCCAATTGCTTTGGCATAACTCTCAAAAGTCAATTCATGTTCTTAGAACTCATTTCATGTTGGACTTTCTACAGTTGGCTAAATTATCAGTGTCATTCTTGTCATAGTGTTGACATTACTGATTATATTTTAATCCCCAAAACATTCGGTTTAATTCAATTCAATTTTATTTATAAAGCTCCAAAATTATATCATTGTCTCTAGACGCATTACAGAGCCCAGAGCCTGAACCCCCTAAGAGCAAGCACAATGGTGACAGGGGCAAGGAAATACTCCATGTTAACAGGAAGAGACCTTGAGCAGAACCTTGCCACATAAGGGCATTTGCCGAGAGCTGGCCAGGTAGAGTGTTGAGCTTAATTTATAGTCGGCCTCTTACGCAGACATGCAAGACAAGCAAGAAATCTAAGCAAAAAACAAACTACTTTTGAATCGCTGTTTACCTTGTGGGTAGTAGCATGCTAACATTACTGTAGATAGCTGGCTCAGACACCTCGCAAATCCCCTCAGATGTATTTTTCAGTTACAATTAAAGGGTTTTTACATTGCACAGTGTCTTTTCCTCCGTAAAAAAATCTAAGCAAAAGAAAAGTCAAACAAACAACTTTTGTGTACAAATACGACCATTTTTTTGTATTGCCTTGCGACACCCACCAACCTACGGAGAGCTATAAATGTTCACATGTCCGTCGAAGCAAGTGCGTGCAGTCGTAGGACCATATCTCAACCTTTAGAGATAGAAAAGGGGGGGGGGCTTGTGGCAGAGGGAGTCGGAGGAGAAAGGGAGGGGAGGACAGGAGAGGGGGTTTTAGAAACTAATTACTATAGGTGGTAATTTTAGGTTAAAATAGGGAATGGATTGATGACCTCTGAAATTGTTGATGTTTTTTCCCCCCACTCCACTCTTCATTACTTTATCCAGTTCTAAACTTCTTTTCTGCATCAAGGTTATGATCAACAGCTTAATGTTTATATGGCATACCTGCCATGGCATTCTTAACTGTTTGGGTGCTGTCTGCTCTCCTACCAGTGATATTCTACATAAGGCAACCTGAAACATTGTATTGTTGAAACCAGAGTCTGCGAAATATGTTAAAAAAAAGTATTCCGCTCAAGTACTAATATGTTAAAAAATATTAATCAGGTATGGTGATTAATCTGTGTCAGTGCCAGACATATACTCTAAATTGCAGGGTAATGAAGAGTTTTGAGTGAGTTAGTTCAGGATAGGTAAGGCCATTCAGTGTTGTGCCACACCGTTTAAACTGTTTCGGGAAAATAGTGTTGAAGCAATTGACTACTGTAAAACGTTTTGCAATTGTGGCAAAACTGTAATTGAATATAAACTTCTGAGTCCCAGTGTTGCATTGTAACTGGCTAACTATTAGCATTGTTCCTCAGTACTGCATGTTTTTAGTTGTATAAAAAAGGAAGGAAGTGTGGTGTTAGAAGCTGTGATGTTAGACACCAGTAGTGCGGGTGGTGAATACTGATGGTAAGCAGGTTAACTTCTATTTTTTGGTAAAGGCAGTTAGTTACGATGAGAATGTGTTGAACAAACTCAAATGGACCAGTTGAAAAAAATATCAAGGGGAAATTTAAACAATAATTCCGGCCGAGAAATTTAACAAAGGCTATCTTTTTCATGATCTTTGGCGCCCTATAATTTCAGGTTTGATCAATTTGAACAGATAGAGGTAGAGTTTAAACCTTGACATGACGTTGGTATTCCACATTATCTTTTTCTTATTGGTTGTTAAATATATGTACAGACTGAGATTGAAAGCAAAGCCCTCCATTACCATTTTTTCCCCCTTTTTTTTCATGAACTAGCCCTATTTTTTATGTATGTGTGTGTGGATGTATGTACACATTTATATATGTGTGTGTGTGTGTGTGTGTGTGTGTGTGTGTGTGTGTGTGTGTGTGTGTGTGTGTGCGTATGTATGTATAGATGTATGTATATGAATATATTTTCTGTTCTACATAATTTCCCTTTTTTATTTTTAGTATTATTCTTTAATTTATCATATGTATAGGATTATCCCTGTGGGGGAGGGGGGGGGGGGGGGGTGAGTGGTTGGAGGTATGTGGGGAAAAAATCTTCGAAAAGGACTACACGAACAAAAGAAAAAATATATATATGTTTGCATGTTTGAATTTCCTTTTTGAAATAAAAAGATTTAACAAAAAATAATAATAATTCCGGCCGGGAATTTGACTCCATCCCAGGCCACCTTGTTCACGCAACAACTAGACCACTGAATGTGTAGGTTGTGCAAACCTAGCCTACGGGCTGTTGTTTCACACTGTTCTTAGCTACTTAGCTAGCCATGCTGGATGTGTGTGTGTGTGTGTGTGTGTGTGTGTGTGTGTGTGTGTGTTTTAGCCTTTTTTTTCACAGACCTGGTCACTTAAATGAGACCATGTTGCTTATTTTGCTGCATCCGTCTGTGGCAATGGCCTTTCTCTTGTTTATTCTCTCCCTCTCTGCTCCACCTTTCCTTTCCTTCTTACCATCCATTTCGCCATGCGACTTCGTAAAATGTTATCAGTGAAGCAGCAGGTACCCTTTAACAAGGGACACTGCAGCGAGAGTGAGTGTCACACCTGCTGTGTCCATGAACTCATTCCTGTTTGCTACATTATTGCTGGTCAAGTTGACTGTTCGTGGCAGGCTAAAATGACACTCTGCTCCCGACGGGCAGTTCACCCATGGATGGATGGATAATGGATCATGCTGAAAGATATTCAATGGCTTATTGGCTGTTTTTAACAGGAAGTAAAAAGAGATTCAATCGTTTTGAGGGAGACGTCCACACTGAACTCAGAGGATACCCCAGAGCCCACTGATGGAGAGGATGAGATGGTGAAGGAGTCAGGGTCAAAGGTGAAACTCACACACACACACACACACTCACATATACAACACAATCACATATGTAAGAATGAATGTGTGTGTTTCTTTCTCTCTCTCTCTCTCTCTCTTTCTCTCTGGGTCACATACACAGACAGAAACACACACACACACAGTGAGATAGAGAGAGAGAGAGCGAGTGAGAAAGAGTGAGAGAGAGAGCGAAGCACACACATTACTTCTTACAAGTGTGCACATTACTTCTTACAAATTACTTCTCACATAATAATGGTCCTTTATGATTTCTGTCATGCTAAGTTGTGCAATCCAACCCATAGGCATCCCCCTTGCCACAGCACACAGTGAAAGATCATTCTAAAGCTCTTGTTATTCTCTTTGGCCCCCAAACTTCTGTTTATCTGGTTTAGTGTAGTTTGTGGCACACAGGGTAATTGTCCCAGTCTCCCTTTAACACTGCTAAAGATTTGCTAATGACAACCACCAGCAGGGGGCACTAGCCATGTGTTTCAGCTTCGAGCTTAGTGAGTGCATGACAAGACCATCCAAATACCATGTGAACAGAATACTGTTCTTGTATGGATAACAGCAGTATTTTGTAATATTTTATGAGGGCCTACAATATCTTATTACTCTTCTCTCTCTTTCCCTTTCTGTTCTTGTATCTTGTGTACAGTCGGACAACGAGGAGGAATGTGCTGGCAATGACGTTTGTACCTCTGTGGCGGTGAGTTTTAACCCTTGTATTCCCACTTGCTTTGCCTCGAGACTATGCACATTAGCCACATTCTTATATCATACCAACCTAGGAATGCACCGATACAGCTTTTTTCAGACCAAGTACGAATATGAGTACTTACAATTGTGTACTTGCCAATACAAAGTACTGGTATGAGTGCTTAATAAGCCAGTATTTCTACGATAAAAAACTTACCATCAAAATGAAATCAATTTGAAGATTTTTCATCAGATGCTCTCTGGTTGTCACAAAACAAAATATTAATATATTTTATAATATAAAATCTAATGTATGACAGGAGGCTATTTCCAACCAAAAATAAACATGAAACTTTTGCAGTGGTATCCATGCATAGAATTGGAGAATGTTTATGAGTACGAGTACATGAGCCCAGTATTGGCCCAATACCAGATACTGGTATCGGTATCAGTTCATAGTAACATAGTTCTTAAAACCTTTATCACAAAGCTGCTTCATATTCGATCTAGACTTTTGACCCCTCTTTTAAGGCATGTGTTTGGAGAAATAAGTCAAATCTGCTAACCACCTTAATAACTTTGCCGCAATGAAACATGTTGCCCTTACTTCTAAGGTCACCAGAATATCTAAATAATCGTTTCTCAACTGCACATTCCTAAATAAAGGCAGAGCCTCAGAAGGGCTATGCCTCCATCGCTTGATTCGTTATGAATATATGACCATTACCTGCTTCAACAAAAAGTGTCTCAAAGGGAGAAAAATACAAAACAATAATAGTTCTACTCATACTAGACAGTTCTACCACATTTCTAGCTGCCTTTCTATTGACTTGTGGTATGTTTATCAATGCCTTTGTATAACTGTTCTCATATCATGTTGTCCTTTATATGTGTTAAGGGATGTGTGTGTGTGAGTGTGTGTGAGTCTGCTCCTCTAGCAGCCTTACTGGTGTTGATGTGTGTGTGTGAGTGTGTGCTATTCTAGCAGTTTTACTGGTGTTGATGTGTGGAAGTGTGTGACTGTGTGAGTGTGTGTGTGTGTGTGAGTGTGTGTGTGCTCCTCTAGCAGTCTTACTGGTGTTGATGTGTGTGAGTGTGTGTGCTTCTCTAGCAGTCTTACTGGTGTGTGTGTGTGTGTGTGTGTGTGTGTGTGTGTGTGTGTGTGTGTGTGTGTGTGTGTGTGTGTGTGTGTGTGTGTGTGTGTGTTGAGGAAGTTGAGCACATCAAAGCACCCGTGGGAGAGCACCTTCCTAGTTTGCTCTATTACTGTGTGTGTGTGTGTGTGTGTGTGTGTGTGTGTGTGTGTGTGTGTGTGTGTGTGTGTGTGTGTGTGTGTGTGTGTGTGTGTGAGTGTGCTTCTCTAGCAGTCTTACTTAGGGATGGGTATCGTTTGGTTTTTTTCCGATATTGGTGCTTAACCGATACTTTTAAAACGATACCGGTGCCTAAACGGCCCGATACTTTTTTTCAAAAAATCGCACAAAACGACGATTGACGACCTTTAAGGCTTATTTATTGCCAAGGCAAATAGTTTTCTTCAAATTTAACAACATATTAACTGTTTAAGGTATACTATAAATACAAATAAATACAAATAAATACAAAACACTTGGCTTCAAACCTTTTAACTTCAAACTATGAACAATATATTAACTTTTAACAACTGTTTACAGTATACTTAAATAAATATAAATAAATACAAAACACACTCTGTACGCACACTACAGCTTCACACTTCAGTAATTATTTTGCAGAAA
>NC_137914.1:25025663-25323163 GCF_963457725.1 Sprattus sprattus
TGTTGACATGCTCTGACGACAGGCTGTTTGCTGGGTGTGTCTTCCATCAGAGGGTCACACTAACATCATCAATCTTCTCTGTGACGGCAGCTAATCCCCCTACCACACACGCACACATACACACACATACACACTCCCAGAGTGGGCTGACTGGTTTGTTGTTTTGTAATTAGGCTGTCATTAGACTGCAGGAAACTGTCACCCCCTCACCCTGTCCCTCTCCCTCTGTGCACAGCTGGTTGCTCCCAGCACTGTCCAATTGTATCTTACAACCAGTGCCCCCCCGGGCTTGATATGGGAATGGCCTTAAGCCTTTACATCTGTCCAGAATGTGTCTCAGCACAGTGCATACCTATGTAAAATGGTGCTCCAGACCGCTTTTACTACAGCATGCCTTTGCAACACGAGCCTGACCCTTATGGCTCATTCTACTTCCCTGTGAGCCAGACTCAGACCTGGGTCTCTGTTCTTTGTGTTTGTGACGTGTATGAATGTGTGGTGTTCTGCTCTCATGTGCCCCTCTCCTTTCCGCTGGCCAGACAGCTCTGCACTGGGCCGCTAAGCATGGCAAAGAAGACATGGCCAGGGCCATGCTTAAGGCTGGAGCGGACATCAACACCAGAGCTGTGAGTGTGACCCATAATACAGCTGCACTCATACACACACATGCTTTATGTATTACATGAGAGACAAGAGCTCATACACACATGCTTTATGTATTACATGAGAGACAAGAGCTCATACACACACATGCTCTACTGTATGAGAAGAGAGACAAAAGAAATCATATGACTCATGATTTGTGAACTTACAAGTCAAAAATATGCTGAAATGCATTATATATTTCTGAGATTAGGTGTGGAAGCACATACTATGGTGTATGTGTGTGTATGGTTTATTGAAAGAGGAGTTAAGAACCTTAAGAATAGCAGTGAAGTAAGATCATTTATGTCATTCAGCTTTTGTATTATAGCTCATGGAAGTCTAAAAATGTTTTTTTTTTTTTTTTTCAGCATGTAAGTCCATCCTGCGACCTGACCATAGGGTAGTGGTAAACTGTCCTGTGACGTGACCATAGGGCAGTGATAAACTGTCCTGTGACGTGACCATAGGGCAGTGGTAAACTGTCCTGTGACGTGCCTATTGTCCTGTGTGTATGTGATTAGATTAATGTTTGACACGTTTGTATACAGTATATAATTACAAACTCCGAATTGGCATGGAAGTCTATGTATAAATATAGTTACACTGTTTAGAATTGAATATGCTGTTGTCCAAAGTGACTGACAAAACATTAAAGCAACATTTTAAGTAAAAAAAATCAATTACTAATAATAGTACCAAATACAATTATTATTATAAGAAGAATCATAATAATAATAAAAGTAATGAATACCAAAACTATCATTATATTTATAAAGTATGCCTCATTATAATAATTAGACAGATGATGCTTAACATATATTTAAATATTTATATTTATTTATATGACTTTGTGTGTGTGTGTGTATACAAGTGTGTGTGTGTACTCCTGTGTCACATAGGATGTACAGCCTTGTGTGTCTGGGTGTGCCTCTCCTCTCCGCCCCTCTGATGTCACAGGGCTAGATGGTTGGGTCAAGACTAGGTGCAGCTGTGTAAATGAGAAACTGGCTCTCCATGTCGCCTAAAGACCATTTGCTCATTAATCACACATCATGTTAAACGTTTCCCCTAAAGAACTTTTCATTTTTCCAACTCAAAGCATCGCAATTTTGAACAATTACCAGGTCAATTATGAGTTCATAGCTAGATCTTGTTGTTGTAACCTGTTTTAATTTATGTTCTCTCTCTCTCGCTCTCTCTGTCTCTCTCTCTCTCTCTCTCTCTCTCTCTCTCTCTCTCTCTCTCTCTCTCTCTCTCTCACACTCTCTCTCTCTATCTCTAACCATGTGCCTTTGTATGGCACTGGTCCTGGGAAATGACAGGGGGTGAGTCTTACACTAACACTTCCTTGTTATATAGACAATGCAACTCCAGCTTTATTTGAGTTTTGCTCAGCTATTTTTCCATTATCCTTTTGCATATGTGCAGGGTTATACTCCTCTTCACATCGCTGCCCTGCACGGCCATCGGCAGATAATGGACTTGCTTGTAGGAACCTATGGTAAATTAACAGCTGAAGTTACCATTATATTTCACATACAATGCGGTATTTGAGTCATTTTGTGAAAATGTATGTTAACATCATTCATTGCTCATCTGAGCTAGCGGTCTACATACTTGAGAAATGTCATATTCAACATACTCCTGTGTCTCCTAATCCTACTAGGAGCAAAGGAAAACCTGCGTGACTACAGCGGACATTTTGCTCACTATTACATAAGCCCAAGAGACTCAGCTGATGAGGACACTGAGCTGCGTAAGTTTGCTTGCGTTTAACCACATTCAGTTTCATTGCACACAGCTGCACTGCACAGATAACTTCATAGTGTAAGCATGCGCTCTGTTGAAGCAGTGTAAATATGTTCAAATTGTACTCTGTGCTAAACTCATATTGGTCTTTATTTAGTTGAACGTGTGCTGGAGTTGCTTGCTCCTTCTAATTCAAGTTCTAAAATGCACCCTTACACTGAGTTGGTTTAAAGATAGGTGATACTTTTTTTTTTTTTTTACTAATTAGATGTCCCAGAGTGTCATACAGTCCAGGTGAGCGAGCGCAAGAACAGGAAGTTGGTGTCATTATTCCACTCAAAGAAGAAGTGGGGTTCAGCAGAAGAGCTTGCCCCCGTGCCTGAGGAGAGGAGCACACCCCAGCAGCTCATGATTCCTGCATTCCGGACCAGGAAGTTCTCCCGCTAACAATCCAGTATCAACCATTCACAACCTACATGAAGACCAAAGCACACAGACTTATTCTCGCACAAAAACAGATAACAATCACCTCAAACAGGCACAGAATGTTCTTTTTTGCTTGCACAACACAGATTGAACTGCCATGCCATACATGTTCAGTTTGGATATGTTCATGTCTCACACCCACACTCATAGACTCTCTATCCAGAAACATTCCTAGGCAGTTCCTAGCTCAGACAAATCAAATTTGTTCAGCTTTGCTTATCAGGAGGAAACTCTTTCCACATACAGTAGTTTGTTGAGATGTGGCTAACAATGGGGACCATTTTGATATGTCTGTGTCAGAGAGGTTGATTTCTTGGTTTATTTAGGTTTCATATTTATCCATTATAAATTACCAAGTTTTTAATGGTATAATTATCCAACTGAACAAAATATATATGTTAAAATGACCTTTATAGGATTTTAAAAAGAGATGACTCAAGTATATTTTCACCATTTCCTTTCTGAAACACAAACAATGCAAAGAACCATTAGTTTAAGTAATGTTGACAAAAAAATGTATATTTGTATATATGCTCGCCAAGTGATACATGTGAACCAAGTGATACCTGAGGTGCTTAAATGCCAAGAAGTCCCATTATATGCTTAACAGGAGTTTGTCATTGATTTCAAAGGCTTAGTGGTTCTCCTGATGCTATCAGCCGAGCCATTCAGTATTGTCCATATACTTTTGTTGTCGCTTGACAGTCAGCTCAATGGGCTAAATTTAGCATTTACTGGTAGTTTCATTTCATAGAGTAGTGTTTGGGTGTATCACTCTTATCTTGATTCATTGTCTGTGTTACATGATAAAAGCAGGCTTGTTGTCAAGGCCAAGGGTTTTGTTGACATCAGAAGTGCTTGCCATATTGCTTTTTGCACACTGCTAATTACATATATTAACACTCATTAAACTATTTTGATATCAGCTGTTTCTTGTCTATTGTCTATGTTTATGTCATTTTCCAGATTTATCTTCTGTGAAACTGCACAGTCTCTCCAGTCTTGCGTACTGACCTAACAGGATTACACCTCATCACATTCTCCCTTAACAGCAGCAGCCTCCACCTCTCTTGAAGTTTGCCCTCGCTACAGAGAAAAGACTAAAACATCCCCTTATCCTCTCTCATTTTCTACTCTTTTTTTCACAGCCCATCTTTGATCTTGAAGGGGTTTCTTCTTTCTGAGTCCAGCAGATGGAGTAAATATGTCTCCTATTGACTTTCATACAGCCTTAGCCCTTAACACCAGCTTATCAACCAGAGGCCAACACATTGCATTTGTAGTTGTCAGAGGAGTGGGGCAAAGGCTGAGTTGTGTCCTTGCCTTTTTAGGGGGGGTCTATGAGGGAGGGTTGAGAGGGGTATTTTGTAATAGATACTTATCTGACTGCCCCCAAGCCCTCAAACAGAGTGGCCCTCTGAAGAGATTAGGACCTAGGGAGGCCATATTAACTTTAATCCCATGCTTTGAGGCCTTACCCCCTGCCCCTCCCACCCACCCACCCATCATTTCAAAAAACACTGCCTCCTATACCCACCCTGCTTATCCTAGCCCTCTGTTTGTGTGTGTGTGTGTGTGTGTGTGTGTGTGTGTGTGTGTGTGTGTGTGTGTGTGTGTGTCTCTGTGTGTGTGTTGAGGGGAGTTGCCTTCTATCAGCTCTCTGTGTAAAGGAAGCCTGTGGCTAGAAGCTGGTGGGGGGTTCAGTATGTGAGTGTTTCTGGGTGGGTATTCAGTGTGTCAATGGCAGGCAGTTTTTAATGAAAATCAGATACACACACTCTCTCTGAAGAGATTAGGAGCTACATTGTCAGTGTGGTTGCTCATTTCCATGAGAGCAGCTCCCCCACAGCCCCCAGCCGGCTTTGTTATCTAGCTTCTGAAAACAGTGGGCCCATGGCCCCTGGCTTCCTTGTCACTTTTGTTTTACAAATGGCTTCCAAATGTAGATGTCATGTCCCAAATACAAAACAACAGAGAAAAGGTGGACTTACAGGCACTGGGAAAAAGAAAGACCCCGCTGCTTTAAAAATTCTTTTAAATATGAAAGCAAAAAGTTGAAAGAAAAACTAATGTATTTTAATGTATTTATCTAACTAACCAGTCATCTACAACTGTATAATTAGCTAGCTCTGAATATCTGGTGTGTACCTTAGATTGGGAATGTTAAATCTACTTTTCCACTTAAATCTCAGACGTGTCCACTAGCTGGTACCCAGCAAGACTGTGACACTCTGGCTTCCCTGCAAGCTGATTAGACATCAAAGCCATACTTTCTGTAACAAGCACACTTAAATGAGATTTTGAACTACATTTTGTTATTTCTGCCAGTGTCCTTGCCTTGTTAAATCTGTGTAGACAAATGTGATTCCAGTTTAAAACCCATTTTGAAGCATTTAGATAGTAAGTGTGAAAATCTTCTATGGCAAAATGAACAAACCTGCCTAAAAGCCCCAGAAAAAGAAAGGTGCTTAATAAAGGTGCTTAATAACACATTCAATGTTACATTAATAACAAAACTGATACACTGTTTGATAAAGAATGGAAGTATGGCAAAGTTAATAACATTTTCTGCTGAACCTGCCTAAAAGCCCCAGGAAAGAAAGGTGCTTAATAACACATTCAATGTTATTAACTTTGCCATACTTCCAGTCTTAATCAAACAGTGTATCAGTTTTGCTTTTTCCAATAAATACCAATATACAGTATGCCAGGGTTGTTGCCCTTCTGCCTTTGCAGAAAGCTGAAACATATAGTTCAACTTGGCATCCAGTATGGGTACTCTTCTCTTTAATAGGCTCAATGTGCTGTGGGCTTCCCTATAGCACCTTCATGCGGCCTGCAGTAGTGGCATTTTGAAGGACTGCATGGAAGTGTTGCCTAATCTACACCCCTGTTACTGTCTGCCAAACAAAAGTTGGCATGGACTGAAGCAAAGGCACATCAAGCACAAACATCAAATTCTTTAGTATTCTTTAGTATTCTTTATTTCAAGGATAGCCCCTTGAGATGTACCATCTCATTTTCGAGGGGGTCCTTCCAATATAAACAAACAATACAAAGATAGTCGGGAGTAAGTACTACACATAATTATAACACATAAACACAGAGACAAACACAAACAGACATACACAACAATGCACGCTCCAACAATGCTCCCCAGAACTAGCCCCCACATCCCCACCCCCCACCAGCCCGTTTTACAGAGTACAATCACAATCACTATATAAATGGAACCCCTCAGCAAGAATGGAGGTAAACATTTGTACTGATAGATATACCATACACCTAAATAAATATTTTTTTTTACATGCATGAGGATAAATCAAGACCCTGCCCATGATAGTCGTGTGCAGACACATGTACATACACACAATCTTTTCATACATACACACACAGACACACTAACTCCCATTGCATTTCCTGAAACATCCGCACGCAGGTCCTACACACACTCTTTTTAATACATCTGTCCTCAAACAGGACAGTTCAGAATCCACATAATAAAGATACCCTTCCATTCTCCATCAGTGCGAGCATCACTTCTTGTGTTAAAATAGTGATGGAGGGGAGCTGATAACAATCACTGAAAAAGATGATGGAGGGGGACAGGGTGAGGGGGATTTAAAGGCTGTGACTTTCCCAGAGTGATCAAGAGTGACAACAATCACTCTCAGCAAACAGAAGAATATTTGATGGCTACCATTACTAAGGCCCCCTTTACACGGAGTCTAGAGTCACTAAATCGGGTTAATTTTTCACACGAATCAAATCTTTTAATTGTGTAAGGATGAAGCCTGGTAAAGAGAAATTTGCGTAAGGGCGAACCCAGCCAATTGGGATGAACCGGCTGTGGTACATCCCCCCCGCCTGTTGACGGCGCTTTAGCGCTGCTACAGACAACTGAAAAAACTGAAGAAAAAAAAAGACAGGAGCACATGGATAAACAAGGACATTAGTCAAGCTCCAAGTAGCAATGTTTAGCCTAGCCGCATAGCCTACATTTAATCTGCACAGTAATACATTATGGTGGTTAATAAAATCAGTGGTCAAAGCAGACTATAGGTTATGCGAAAATGAATTCTACTTTCTATTGATAATAAAGAGTTTGGAACAGTGCAACAAAGCAATGTGCAACATGACATGTCTGTGAGTTATTACTAACAACAAATGTATGCTATTGTTAAGGGCTTTGTGCTTCACCTACTGTACTGCTGAAGTGACGTTAATACTAGCTATCATTGTCTGAAAGGACAAGAGCTAACTTAGCATTCATCTTTATTATAGAACGTTTTGAAACCTTCCGTCTATAATATAAATATTTATACGTCAGATTTGTTCATATAGGCTATTACTGACACTTTCAAAAAGCGGTTTTGTACAATGGTCTAATACAAATAGATTAAACAGATAGATCAAAGCGTGGCTTGTCAATATTATCCCTTTTATAACCACATCAGTTCAGGTAGATAGGAGATACACTTGCAGGAGTTGCTGCACTCGCTGCCTCATTCACTGCGCCATGGCAACCCATTCAGTTATTAAATAATGCAGGTTGTGTCAGGTGTTCTGGCTGGTCTCAAAAATTACGTGGCTAAGTAAGACCACGAAAAACTATCCACATGTAATAGAGCAGCACACTATCCCAATAGAAACAACTGAGCACAGTAGAAAAAGTTAGTCACGAAAAAGGAGCCACATCATACATTTAAATTGTTGTTGCTGTTATGATGGGAAGTAGTGGGGTAAAAAGGGGTTCAGCCTGAAGTCGCGATGCGATCACGTGGGACAATGACATCATCAGGTTGCTTGAAACCGTGCACACGAACACCAGCCCCCGTACCGATTCCAGTGTTGCCAACTTAGCGACTTTGTCTCTATATCTTATCTGGCGACTTTTCAGACCCCCTTTGGGACTTTATTAGCAAAAATCGACTAGCGACAAATCTGGCGACTTTTTTTGTTGTCATTTGGTGGATTATTGTGTTGACAAAGCACTGAAAAGCATCTCATTGTATCCCGTTCTGCAGTTCACATTACAACTGATCTCACGAGAGCTGAGAACAGCGAGGGCTGTCATGGTCTCCTCTCCACTCACACAGCGCCTGCATGGCCAATCTGACTAAATAGAAGCAAAATATTAGAACCTTGTATTAGCGGGAAAAATATTAGTGTTACCACGCTCAGAATTGCATATTGTGCGCATGCACATCTTATTTGCATATTATGCAAATTAGTTGATTACGTCATTTAGCGACTTCTGGCGACTTCCCGGAGAGCTAACAGCTAACAGAGTTGGCAACACTGACCGATTCAAATCTACTCACTTTCTACCCCCAATTCGAATCGTTGCAGATACCGTGTGCAGATAGAGAGTGTTCGAAAGGGCTATCTGTATTAGTTTCATTTCGGATGCAGACAAACTCGACTCCGTGTAAATGGCCTCTAACTGGAACTGTGCTTGGTTGGAGGTTGTTGTACGTCCCTTGTACAACGCTTTTGACAAAAGCGTCTGCTAAATGACTAAATGTAAATGTAAATGTAAATGTTGCGGAGAGTGGCAAGTAGGCACAAGGCCAGTTGATACTCTTAACGTTTTTGTCTATCAAGAGTTCACATTTCTTGTCTAGTCAGTATCTTATCTTGGGTGAGTTGATCAGTTTACTTTGTAAAACTCATCATCAAGTAATGCATCGTTCAGAATACTTAAACCATAGACTATCACAGAAGCAAAAAAACAATCTGTCTCCCGTTTTGCAGGGACTGGTGAATTAAGGTCATATGGAAAATCATACCAGTTTGAACAGAAGTTCCTACTCTTCCCGAAGCATGTTCTGATGCTCATGAATATGCAAATAAGGATCATGCCACTAATGGATTTGACGAGAACAGTGATACTTTGACAGTTTATTCAGTTCAGCTCATTTTATCCTCCACTTAATAAAATGAGTCGGATTTGGGTCCAACAAGGAAAACTAACACAAGGAAGGTGTGAAAGTGTGTATGGGTTGAGTTCCACCCCTGTGCTAACACACCCCATTCTACTCACCCTAACCATTCCTGTGACAAACTAAGGCCTTTTGTTACTGCTTAGGTTGGTGATCAGTGCCTAATGGTGTGACACCTTGTCATTACAGGTTAATTAGTGCCCAACTGTTCTGTTCCACCACACAGTCGAACCCGGGCGCTTCACTCTGTATTTAGGAAGAGGTAGAACTAGGAGTTCCATTAAACCTGGCACAGCATTCATGCTTTAGGTGGTAATGTTATTTTAAAATATATTACATATATTTCACAATTATATGACAAAAAAATGCTTCCTTTTCTCTGCAGTTGTAACTGCATTCAGTATTTTCACTACCAGTGAAATTTGTATTTCTCATCTCACAGGAACTGATCATTTGGCTGGTCTTTCCTCACTAAACAAGAGACAGTCTGGAGTAAACAATGATAAGTGGTCTTGTCAGATTGAGAAAAGCACGTTCATTGTGCTGTAGGATGAGATGAGACAGAGAGAGGAAAGGAGAGAGGAGAAACAATGGCTGCAGTACTGAGCTGTTTGTCTCCCTAAATTGCGGTAGCCTACAGCTGTCCAGTATTTCATTCGCTCTGTTTTCCTTCTCTCCTCACCTTCTTCCGCTCTATGCCTGCTGAACATATTTTCTCTTGACGTGAAGGACGTTCCTGCTTTCATCACTTAACCATGTATTTCTCTCTATCCGTTTTTCTCCTGGCACTGTATTTGACAGTTTCTTACTTCCAAACAGTTTTTCTTCCCTTTCCCTCTCTACCTTTTAGATTCACAAAATGTAATATTAATGCTAAAGATAATTCACTTAATGTCAGTGAGACCTAAATGCAATAGTTCCTCCATCGAATCCAGGGTAGTTAAAAGCAATAGTTTTATTTTCTTTTAGCTTTCGCTAGATATGGAATTCTCGTAATGTAAATTAAATTCATCCTAAACTGACCACTCCATTAATCTGGATGGATTGTTTGATTAACACAGCGTTTGTTTGCAAGTTCTTAAAACGTAGCTTATTTTTACTGTTAGCCTATGTTCGCTCTGAAAAAAAAAAAAAAAAAATCCAATAGCCTACTATTTAAAAGTCGATCAGTTTAGCTGTTCCGAAAGGCTTGTGCCGTTGCATCTTTTTATCGGTGTGTAGCAGCATTGGTATGCATGGGAAGAATGCAATCTACCCATCTTTAACAATACTGAGACCTCCCGAAATTTGCATTACTTATCGCGCCATTATCATATACATTAGCAAACACCTGTTTCGCCTAAACGTGTTTAATTAGCTCAGTGCCGTGCGTGGGTCGTAACCAAACGAATCTGCCTAGTATGTAGCCGCGGACAGTTTGACATTGTTGAATCACATTTAAATCACAAAATAGCCTCTACAGGTTTTACGTTGCTAGTGTTCAGACAGGCATAATGATTGATTGATCATGTTATATTCACAAAATATGTCTAATCTTATATTATTTGACACCAAATTGTGTGATTTTAAGCCAACTATTTTACCATTTAGTCTATTATTTTATAGAATCCCCATTTTTTGAAGTTGATAGGCCTGTTACCAAACACTTCCCGTACAGCTTATGGACACTTTGACAAGTGTAGCTTAGACTGTCTTTTATAAGAAGGCAAACATCTTTGGGTGTTAGGTGTCTGGATAATCACTTTAATCACTCTGCAGTAGCTGTGCTTCAAAGTTTACCTTGTAAGACCAGACATTGTGTGGTCCTGCTAATCACATTCCTTTCATGTGTGATCACAGCATATCGTCCTGCAGGCCTATATTGGTTTGCAAATCCCGAGATGAAACAACCTAGGCATGGATGAAAGCTTAACCAACTACATTTTTCAATCGGTCCTAGTGTCCTGTTCGAGTGTGTGTTATCGATAGAAGTAGGCCTATCGAATTTGAGCAAATGCTTGATAAACGTTTCTTCTCCAGACATTTGGAGGTATTAAAATGATTTGCGTTGGCCCTGTAGAAACCATTTTATTAACCCCTTAGACTTATTTCAAGCATAGGCTACCTAAACAGTTTAGATAAACACTTTTAAAAAATCAGGCAGCTGGCAGCATCTGTAGACTAGGCTATTAGCTGAAACAGATGTTCATCTGAGCCAACCAGGCTACATAGGTAGGCCTATAGGCTTCTTCACATTACATGAATAAAATGTTAACTAAGGCTATTTTGAGGAAATTACAAACAGATGATTCAAGTTTTATTTACCCTAAATATTTATATTGATTTAAATCTGTAATTGTGATGAGTTCCTTCAATACAAGGGGAATAAAGTTTGATTGACATTTAAATGAACGACGCGTTATCGGTCTTATCTACAGTAAAATGTGAACTTTAAATGAATCTCTAACATCCCTAAGAACACAATGAAAGCCGCGCTGAGATAAGTATCTTGCGAGAGAGCGCGTTAAAAGGAACAGCAGAGGTTCCCCTTTGAAGGGATTTTGATCGCGTGAAAGCAAGCTCGTTCTATACAACTGTCAATCACGATGGCTGACTCCGCCCATGGCTGGTGTGTTGCCTATAACAGTAACCTGAACGTTCACTGCAGACACACAAGCCTGCCGGGACTAATGATGGCTGCCTCTCAAACGGGACTTGGTAACTTCTTCGTTGAAAGAAACCTCGCTATGCAAGAATATCACATAGTGGGGTGTCCTCCTACACAACAACTGTCCTCGCACATCAACGCCTTAAATGGACTGCCCTTCTCGTACTCAGGATTACCGGGATATAACTTTATCCCATATCCTCAAACGCGACACATGGTAAGACATCTGATTATGCGCTCGTTTATTATCAAGCGTTCCCCTAGGCATACTAGGCTACTAATTAGACCTTATCATTTAACTTCTGATATTTGTATATTAACTTTGTTATGGCGACATGTTGCATTAGTAAGACGTACATAATCTGTAAAGACGTCTAAATTGCCATTTTCCCCTGTTTCATGTTCAGGTGAACCCATTTGACCTGAAGGCTGCCTCACCATACCATCATACATTTCTAAGTCGTGGTTCATTTTATTCACCATACCGGACAATGACTCCAGATGACCCCAGCAGGACTAACAAAGTTGCCAGTCGGGAGAGCACAAGCGCTCTTAAGGCTTGGCTAAACGAACATCTGAAGAACCCATACCCCACCAAAGGTGAGAAGATCATGCTTGCCATAGTCACCAAGATGAGTTTAACGCAGGTGTCTACATGGTTCGCTAACGCCCGAAGGCGCCTCAAGAAAGAAAACCGGGTCAGCTGGGCCACCAAAGGTAAATCTGACGAAGAAGAGGAGGGCGAAAGCGATGAGGAGGGTGCAATGCACAAAAGTACCTCCTCTGCTTCAGAGGACGAAGATGAGATTGATCTTGAGGCAGTAGATGAGGAAGAGAATCGCTGCGAGTCAGTGGCTGGGTGTGCGTCTCGGTCCGTGGACGAGCGACTCCCTCGTGCTATTGAACAATCTAAAGACAGTGACAGTTCAGTTGACGTATTTGTGAAAGACGAGCAAGGCACAAGCGAATTTGTCAAGGAAAGAAAAAATGGAGACAGTATTCAGAAACCAAAAATTTGGTCCTTGGCGGAAATCGCCACCTCACAAACAGTTAGAAAGACAGCAAAAGTGTCCTGCAGCAACACAAGCAGTGGACCATACGTGGGCAGATGGTGGTTGGACTGGGCATCAAGAAACGGTCTGTACTTTCCAGCAAACTATCCCGTAAATGACGCTTTGAAACAGGAGAGTGGCGATAAAGTCAGCTTTTGATCGAGCGCTGCTAACCCATTCCTTTTTACTGCACTTTTCTTGCAGTCTTGCAAAAAAGAACTGTTAGGTCATGTTTGAAGTCACGGATTCGTTGAAACCAAAGACTCGGCAAATTAGTGATATGCTATTGTATATATATTGTACATTTGTTTTGTACTTTGTTGTACACATACTAAATTATATATTTTTTGTCACATAATATGTAAAATTATTTTGCTTAAATAAAACTTTGAAAGTGATATGCTTGTTCTCCATCAGTTTTCTCCTGGTTCACAACAGCATGTGCTATTGTTGATTTGGGCATTGGGATGAAACATGCCATAGGCCTACTTTATACCCTTAATGGCTCTAATCTGAGCATTAGAGCGCTAATCCTTTAATTTTACTTGAAATGATGTAGCCTACTTAATTCCTTTATACATAGCTTACACTATTGTCATGGAATTATTGTTGTGTTTAATTACAGACTAAATGTATCTTAAAAGGCTATATAATCCGTTTGTTTAATACAGTGTTGTCCTCCCTAATAATGGACATTTACTATCACTTGTGATTTTTTTGGTTGTGTAAACTAGCCTACAGCAAATGTAAAGTCAAAGTTCAAAGTATGCATATGTCAGCGATGTTAAAACATTTCCTCAACTTTATAGCCAACAACTGGTACTATTAGGCTAATCAATTTCATGGATCTTTTTTTATCAAACTTGAACAAATAGGGAAAAAAGATACAGGCCTATTAAAAAAAAAAAAGCTACCGTGGCATCTGGAACGTTTAAAACAGAATGATTGATGGCTGAAATATCCTTGGAAAAAACATCCATAAGAGATACATGATTTTGTATCTCTTATGGAGTAGAGATGAAGATGTTTCAGTTCGGGCTGTTACAACATTTAATTTGGTGTGTCATTCACATTAGGCTACTGAAATTGGACAAAGACTCATTAGCAATTACAGTAATATTTATTTTGTGCATAGGCCTACCAGTGTTTACCAAACTGAAACAAAAGCCACAAGGTGGATTGTTAAATTGACTAAGCTATTCAGCTTACACCTCCTACCCCGAATAATAATAACCCTTCTTCCAACCTCTTTAAGGCCTACTTCGGACAACCTTAGTTAATGAGCGTCATGGTCATGATATAGGCAATATTTATAACTTTGGCACAAACAGCGTTAATCATCTTATGAATTGTTGTCAGTAACCTGTGCCTATTTATTAAAACAATAGCCTACTGCAAAATATTGTTTTGTTTAAAATAATACGTCGTAGGCCTAAGTCATAATTTCTTTAGTAGGCAAGCACACTTTTATGATTTATGAACCATCCTATCCTTAAAAAAAGGGTCAGACTCAGAACCCAGAATCTGTAGGTATTTTAAAGGCAG
This sequence comes from Sprattus sprattus, assembly GCF_963457725.1. Lineage (NCBI taxonomy): Eukaryota > Metazoa > Chordata > Actinopteri > Clupeiformes > Clupeidae > Sprattus > Sprattus sprattus. The sequence goes on from NC_137914.1 coordinate 25,039,733, forward strand.
ATTTTACAGCCTGATGTCACAGGTAAATGCTGGTAGATGTTGACTCTAAAAGGTTGTTTGGCACCCGTTTACTACAAAACTGAGAGACAAGTTTTATGCATTCATGAGATCGACAATGCAGCAGAAAAATCTTGCTTGCTTGGGCGAGAGGGTGTATAGGTTGTGTCTTTTGAGGCTGTTGAGTTACACTGTGGTTTATGGGCAAAAGTCAGATGGAGAGGATCACTTGTAGGCTACAATTATTAATTTGAAGGACTGCTCAAATAACTTGCATCGATGACATAGCCTAGTTGACAAGAACTGATAAGAAACTTACTTTAGCATAATAGTCACTTGAAACATTTTTGTTTTGAGATAGACTAGACTTTGACTCAATTTAGCAAAGTATGTATCTGTAGGTCACTTCTCTTCACTATCTACCCTTTAGCCCCCCCTAATGGCTTGTCTAAGCAACATCTCACAACATTTTCCCAATTTGTGAAAAAAGGAGCAAATCTGATGAATATGTATGCTGGAGATCTTAGTCGTTTCAAATATAGGCTACTATATAACTCACTTGACCTGAGTGATAGAACAGGATAGAAAGAGAAAAGAGGGGAGAGCGGAATGGAGGGAGGAGAACAGCAGAGAGAATCGAAAGGCCAGCAGAAAACTCTTACATACATCTAACAAAGAGTAAACATATTAACTCTTGCATACAGTAAAATCTGAATAATAAGCTCACACTCAAAAATATGCAAAATACTTTTAATGTCGACAAATCATGCAAAAGTGCAAGTAATCTATGCAGTGCAAACATTTCAGGTTTCTCCATCCTCAGTGCAAATAGCCTACCAATGAACCATTAAGTGTATCAGAGGGAGATGTTGGACCATAACAAGCTCAAATTGTCCATTCAGTGAACATGACATTGTTAAAAGACCAAACACAGCTGAGAATCATTTCATGATCTGCTTTTTTTGTGATGTCAGCAGCATACAAACTAGGTAGGTCAGAAAATCATAAAAATGGTCAAAGTTAGCAGGCAAAGAGTACACTCTTAAACGAATCAGAAAGTGAAACATGAGGTGGAACGAAATAGGATAGTAAAAACAAGATAAATCCATATCCTACTTTAGCCCCTTGGGAGACAGAGTCTGCAGATACAAGATCCACAGTGTCACTTCTAAGATGCTCTTCCATGGGTCAATGTCTGCAACCATCAATTCATCTGCTGTTTGTCTTGAAGCAGAGAAATCACTGGCACTGTGTGATTTCTGAGTGATCACTGTACACCTCCCCAGGGCAGAGGAAATCACTGTACACCTCCCCAGGGCAGTGGAGATGATGTAGACCTCCCCAGGGCAGAGGAGATCACTGTAGACCTCCCCAGGGCAGTGGAGATGCTTTTCTCTTCCCCAGGGCAGTGGAGATGCTTTTCTCTTCCCCAGGGCAGTGGAGATGCTTTTCTCTTCCCCAGGGCAGTGGAGATGCTTTTCTCTTCCCCAGGGCAGAGGAGATGCTTTTCTCTTCCCCAGGGCAGAGGAGGCTTCCTGGTTGTCTTGATTTGTCCTATGAAGAGTGAGATCAGCTTGGCCACACAGTCACGTTCTGGAGAAATAACTATAGAGAAAGAACTGCCAGGAAGTAAATTAGAATCAAAGCACTGCCCAATAATGGTGCATAAGTCCTTTGCACTGCCCAATAATGGTGCATAAGTCCTTTTTTAGTACACACACACACACACACACACACACATATATACCCACAATCTATATTTGTTAACTATTGGAGGACTACCTCAACCACTGTCCAGTGCATAACATGTTTCTGCTTTCCTTTCTTCTTTTTTTTGAATGGGAGAAACACAGACACACAGACACAGACACAGACAGACACAGACACACACACCCAGAGAAACACAGGCCTTAGGACTGAGGTCTTGAGGCAAGTAGGTGTCTGACATTGATTCTTAGGTTTATTGCTTTGCTTTCTACATGGCACAATCTTTTTCTAACTCATCTACACATTCACTCACTCCACATAGGTGCGTTTTGCTTCACCACTGTCATAAACATTGTTACAAACATATTTTTCTTAAAGAGGCATTAACAGTGTTATTCTAGTAGGCTAACAAACAAACAGGCATACCCTGCAAACACCTCCAACAACACACTTGGCGCTGATCTGCACTGCACTCAGAAAGTATTCAGACCCCTTCACTTTTTCACATTTTGTTATGTTGAAGCCTCATGCCAAAATTGTTCAAATTAAATTTTCCCCCACCCCATCTACCCCAGCTTTTTATGCTAATTTATTTAAAAGGTATGTCACATTGTGAAATACGTATTCAGACCCTTTACCAAAGCCTCTTTGGCAGTGATTACAACTTTGAGTCTCCTTGTGTATAATGTGACAAGCTTTGCACATCTGGATATGGGGATTTTGTGCCATTCTTCTCTGCTGACCCTTTCAAGCTCTGTCAGTGGTCTCGTTGGGTAGTTAGGTTAAAAACCTTCAAAACACATAAAGCTTTGGTTATCCAAAATGCAAATACATTTGAAACACTTTAAATTCAACAAATGAGTAAAATAACAACCAACACAAAAAGTTCTAATACATTTCAAACAATTTCAGTATCAAGTACCAAGAAATGACAGACACTGTTCAATGACTGCCAACAGTATACAGCATAGGGGTTTAAGGAAAGCATCATTGTTCACTCTATTATCAACAAAATACTCAATACAAACAGCCAAACTCGTATGCATACAGCAAACTGATAAGCATGCTGCTTGTTTGTTATCCTTACACAAAAACAAACAATTTATACAATCATCATCATCAACCATAGATATAACAACACTTCTAATAATCATTGCACTAAAAACTCAACAAGTTACTTTACCAGTGGCTTATTTGGTTGCACCACAAGTAGATATTTTGTGTGTTTACTCCTTTGTCTGTCTCTGCTGAAATGTTTGCTGAGAGACCTCCTTTCACAGGTGCTCCCACTTAAATAATGAGCAGGCTGCATTGGCCTGCTAGTGGTGCATTCTGGGATTTGCAGTTTTTTAAAGCAAAGTCAAGTTACCTGGTTTAATGAACTGAAATAAGGATTGACAAATGTTCATTTAAACTCAACAGGTATTTAGCTTGCTAATTGCCATTGCAGTATATCTGGTGATGTGCTGTCAAAGCTGCTATCATATGTGGGAGATCTGACCCAAAGCTAACGATTACAGTTGTTGGAACTCAGTATCAGTATGGAACTATAGTTGGAACTCAATTCTTTAGAAATAGATTAATTGATCAGCATATGCTTATTTATATTGAATATTGAAATTGAATTTTGAATTGAGAACGTTGTGTGTTTGTTTGATGAATATTGTACATATTGTTATTATAGTAACGTTAGTATTAATTATTAAGTGTGCACCCACAGCCTTATTGATATGTTGCTATATTTGATTTAATCCCTTTACTAATCGTGTCTCTTAATTACATAATCAATCTTTTTCATTAGTGTAACTATGAATTGTCGTATGTTGTCCATAGCTTAGAATGAGCCCTTTATATCTACATAGGGAGCAGGACCTCTTCCACAGAATCCGCCATGTTTCAACAGAAGCCCAGAATGCACAAACCAAAACACTGGCTCGAGATGGCATTTGGTGGTCACGATAGGTACTTGTACACATAGTATGTATATATAAAGGCTTGTGAGCGGGTCGCAATTCAGTAACCTCACCACTAGGTGCCACTAAAAACTACATGTATTGATTGATAAGGTCCCTCAACTTATTTAATTTATTTACTGTAACAAGACGGAGGGAACAAGTGCGCCGCCATGACAGGACCAGGCAGATGGTGCTTCCAGTACCCCAGACAGCCAAGGATCGGCCAGGTCTGTCAAAGAAAACCCACCACATGGCCTCTGTTTAAAAATGGCTGAGGCATGATGATCAGCACCACCTGTGTCTTATGAGAGACCAGGATTCCCATAAGAAGGAGAGAAATAGAGACAATAGGGGAGAGGAGCAGGTTGTGTGGGGCAGCAGGTGTATTGAGACAGGGACTCAACCGTGTTTTTGGTGACTCGGGAAGCCACTAAGGAGAGGTGACTTCTCCCAATATCTGAGAAGCAGAGAGGCCAGCCCTCAGGGATGCATCTATGGCCTATAAAAAGCAGAGGCCATTCCTCTGGGACGCCTCCACAGCCTACGAGAAGCGGGGAGAAGAAGAGAGGCCAGCCCTGGGGGATGCATCCACGCCCTATGAGAAGCAGGGAGAAGCAGAGAGGACAGCCCTCAGAGTTGCATCCACGCCCTATGAGAAGCAGGGAGAAGCAGAGAGGACAGCCCTCAGAGTTGCATCCACGCCCTATGAGAAGCAGGGAGAAGCAGAGAGGACAGCCCTCAGAGTTGCATCCACGCCCTATGAGAAGCAGGGAGAAGCAGAGAGGACAGCCCTCAGAGTTGCATCCACGCCCTATGAGAAGCAGGGAGAAGCAGAGAGGACAGCCCTCAGAGTTGCATCCACGCCCTATGAGAAGCAGGGAGAAGCAGAGAGGACAGCCCTCAGAGTTGCATCCACGCCCTATGAGAAGCAGGGAGAAGCAGAGGCCCCTCAGCCACCCCTCCAGTCACCCTTGGCCAGGCCACTAAGTTTTGTTTTGCCTTTCGCTTTTTTTTATTTTTTATTTGGCTAGCCACAGATCCCTGTCATCTGTGACAATACTTAACAGACATACTATATAAGTATAGCTCTTAACAGATTATTTGAACAACTGAGTAACCTAATTTACATTTAGTAATTCAGCAGGCGCTTTTGTCCAAAGCGACGTACAAGGAAGAGAACAGTCAAGCTACGAGCAATGGAGACCTAGTGTAACAATTAATACTATTTTACATAAGGATTAGAAAAAAAGTGCAGGAATGAACTGCTGTAAATGCAAGTTAAGTACTAGTAGAAGTGCAAGTTAGGATGGGAGGTGCTCTCTGAAGAGTTGGGTCTTCCAAAGGTAGAGAGGGACGCCCCTGCTCTAATTGAACATTTTAATACACTACACTTTTAACTTTTTAACCTTTTGCTATTGTCATTCCTTACACCTCCATGGACATTCTGGCCCAATACGTATATCTAATCTAGTGTAACAGAGGTATGTGATACACAGGCTTACATGGACAAGATTATTTTGATGTTTGCATGACTGGAAATTCCGTCAACTAATTTTCAGACATTAAAACATTACAAGTTTTCAGTAATCCTGACAAAAAAACAACTGCCATAACATTTGAATAACAAAAAATAAACTCTACAACACAACATAGAGACAGAAAAGGTTTTAATTATGCTATACACTCCTGACAATTCCTATCTCCAAAACAATTCATCCAAACAATGAGATATAAAAAAAACTTTTAGAAAAAACATTTAACAAAGACAGTTTTACTTTGTGTGCAGAGCAGCAGAAAAACATTCTCCTGTGCCTGGTCATGGCAAAGAGTTTAATGATTTAATTATTTACACCATGCTTAACAATTTTTATGATTATGGACATACACTTCACAGCGCAGTGTGCATGAAGCAATAGCAGCTGGCTCAGATGCGGTTTAGTAGGTGGTGTAATGCTTACAACAATATCAGCGCCCAAGAAACTGGAGAGAAGTTGCACATTTTCCAAGCAGGTGTACCAACAGCACATCTATATGCCACACATTCCTGATAGGGTCATCATGGGAAACATCACCTTACTGTCCAAAGCACTCATCTGTTTCGGACGCACAGGATGTAGTCTGTGAGAGAACATCCTCTTTGCCCTCCTCCTGCTGTACGATCTGTCCTCCCTCGGAGCGGGTTCTAGTAGTGGGGTAACTGTCACCTCCCGCGCCTCCTTCCTGAACACCAGCTCTGGTGTCATCCTTGACCTCATTCTCCTCAGCTTCTTGTCCAACCACTGGGAGAAGTTCAGTCCGTTCCTTCTTCCCAGCCTCAATGTCTTCATTATCCTTCACATGTTCAAAATACTTTTGTATCTGTTTTGTCTAAAACACAATGGAAATGCATAATACAGTTTACTTGACCCACAATTCTTTCAAAAATTCAAAATGCAATCAACTTATTTGACCCTAATGTGAAAGGCTGTGAGCTCCACATTTGGTGCTGTGACCTTACAATATTACTGAAAAACAGCAACATCAAAGGAAGTGGCCCAGCAGAATTGCTATTGGCATGTATGCACACACAGGACAGCTGGACTAGAGTAAGGCCTTTGAGGGACAGGTCAAACTGCACATTCATCTCTGAGTGTGTCCTAACAAGAGGAATTCTTATATGTGCTGATGTCAAGAGTATTTATCACTTGTTTCATTCAAGTCGTAAACATCAGTGCATGTTCTGGAAATATTTAAAGTGTTCAATTGTTAATTGAAATTATTAGATGTTTCATGTTGAATTGATAACATTAATTGCTATTGTCATGGCATTCACATTATTCTGTTGTCCGGGAAGTCCCGCCCCTCTACTTCCGGCCAATTTGATTTTGCCTCAAAGTTCAAAGTACTTTATTTGTCATTGCCACAAAGACAACGAGACAGTAGAGGCAACCAGACTTCTTACACAGCTAAATAATAATAAATAACAATTAATAAATAGATTCATAAATATCATACATAAAATAATAATAATAAAAATAATAAATGCAATATATTTGCCGTATCGGTCTGGCAAATTTCATATGCTAGGTTTGTGGGGAACTGCAAGGATCCTTGGAGCCAATCACAAACTGGCTATTGGCTACCTGGCTATGATCTGGCGCGCCATTGGCGGATTTAAACTAACCACGACTACGTAACAAAAGCGACGGCAAACAGAGTTTGAAAACATTCGACATGGAGGCATCCGAAGCACAGCAAAACTTCAATACTGCTCTCGCGGCTGTCTTGGATAATTTCAAAGGCAAGTTTTCTTTGAAAACAGAACAGAAACTTGCCCTGGAACAATTCATACAGTAAAGTACGTCACCTGTATCGTTGGTCTGATTGGTTAAAGGAGTGTCCAATTACGTGACTGAAGTGGACCGCCATTGCGTAGTTCGCCAGACTAACTGAGCAAATGAAATGCAGTGAAGGGGGCGGGGAATTCCCAGACCAATTATTTAGCATATACAGGCCTAATAAACAAGCCTGAAAGCAAGATACATAATCTTTGTTGGATCATGGTATGGGCATTAACATGCACACTAATTATGAGATCATCATAAGGAGCTGTTGTCTAATTTAATATGATGGTCTGAAAAATGAAGCCATAAAATAATTACCTTTTTGCCCAGATCCACTCCACATATTCCTACAACAATAAACAACAGAGTTTAAATGCATTTTGAAAAGTAAAGATCAACTCAAGAAAGTCAAGAATCTCTTGTTAGAGGAGAAATATTAAAGAGGTTATTTGTTCATTACCTTTTCGGCACAGACATATCCCGACAATGATGGCGAAGATTAATACAATGACTGTGACTGCAACTGCAATAAGACCAACGTGATGTGCTACTCCCATAACTGAAATGATAAAAGAAAAACATATATTAATCATAAAATTGTTTGTCATTGTATCTCTGCCAAAAACTGTCCAATTTCATTTATTTGTGGTTTTACGGACTGTGCAAAATGCACATATTTTTTAATGGCAATCCCATACTTGGGGTCTGACCATGGGGGTCAGTATTAGCATAAGGTAGGCCTATAACCACCTGAGACAATGTTGTGGCATAAAGACGGTGCCTCCATAGACTTCAACTGAAAAGTGTGTGGCTTTTCTGACCAAATAAAGCAAAAACTAATTTAATTCAGTAATCTTTCATTATATTGCTCTTTGCCTGTTGCAAATGTGAGATGTTTTCAAACAGCTTCATGAAATTAGAACAGATGCTTTAGTCTTTGCCATTCTCTGCTAAAGATATCGCAGCTCATGCATGAGTTTAGTGAAGGGCACGAGCCTCATAGTTCACTTCCTTCAGGATAGGGATAAAGGAGACTGGCTGCTGAGATTTGTGTCAGGGCTAATGCCTTTTGGCCCGTGTTATTATATTGGTCTCATTCTATATGAGAAACAATAAACAACATTATTAAATGGTGTCATGTTGTTTAATATAGGCCTATAGGTATACGTAAGTGAGTAGTAGGTGACGATGAAGAAATTAGTTTGAGCATATCTCTATGTGGAAGTTAAACATCCTATATTACCACTGATGTTTCAAGACAACTATGCGCGATTTCGAATGGCTTAATGATTGTCATTGCCGGAAGTTTTCCAGCCTGTTCTAGTGCCTGTTCTAATCTGCTATGTGGTGCCTGAATGGCTTTAAAGGCACCCAGTGCAACTTTAGAGGCTTGAGACTCGAAAAATAAACATTCAATATCTAGTCTTTTTTACACGTAGTAAGTTTCAATAACTCCATACCATTACATATCGACATTCAAGGAGCAAAGATGAGACGTCGTTGTGTGGTGAGAACTGAAGATAGAAAATCGTGAACAACAATCGCCGGTGGGGAGAGGCCATTTTTTCAAATCTTCCGACCGCACACGAACAAGACCGAGGAGTCCCGAACGCTTCCGGAGATTCTATCACGTGATCATGTCACTGGTTCTGTTTGCAAAAGCGCGAATCGAATAGCTCGCAAAAAGTGACGTCACGTGTTTGGAAAACTCAAAGAATTGCCGTCGGGAATCCGTTACTGACTGGAATCCTGCTTTATTTATTGCTGGCACCAATAAATAAAGGGCTACGCTCTTGCAGCTAGTTTTAGCGCTCTTTTTAACGCCCAAAGTATCAAATAATGATGCAAATGTGCTAATATGGTGAAGTAAATGTCAATATCATAAAGATTGTCTTATCCAGAATATTTCCATTTTGATGCCCTAATGTTGCACTGGGTGCCTTTAACGTATCAATGGTGCCTGAAGTGAGCAGCCATTGGAGGAGATTTTTTAGAGATGTCAGCAGTCATTTTAGTACTTCCTGGGCTAATATAGCTATCATAGACTTTGCCACTAAAATAAATGGGGTCAGAACTTCAAGTCTGTATAGTACCTCCATGGGTCTGACTCCACGTAAATGTGGTCTACAGTTCAATACCTAAAGACTGCAGTATCGTTCCATCAGCACAGTTTATATTGTTATATCCTGTAATGACTGTGATCCTCTTCCCTGTTGAGGTTCCCTCAGACCAAATCAAGTTTGTTGAGCTAATTCACAGCAGGTGTGATACCTGCTCTCTAGTGGCTGAGCACACCTAATCCAACCAAAGAAATCCTATGGTGCTGCTAACCACCTTCTCCTATTTAAAGACTTCTGGTGTGTTCTTTGTACTAATACTCAAACATCTGCCAGTGAAATTTCAGTGAAGTGTAAATGCTTATTTCTGCTGTCAATAAAACTAAAAGGTGGAACTATTTTGTTCTTTATCCTCTCACTTCTCTCACATTGCTGTTCTGATTGGCTGGACATTACAAGACAGAGTCGTTTCCTTTTTTCACATGCAGGGACCCTAGACTGCTAACAGAGACTAGATGTTAAAAATATCAATAGGTTGATAGCAGATTTCCAAATATTACAATTGACCGATCGCCAGGGCCCCGTCCCCTTAGTTACTGTTGCTACGTCCGACACAATTCCCGGAACTGTCAACCCAAAAGCCATGGCAAATACAGGGATAAGCGCTATAGCTGTCAATGTGAGTGATGATTTTTGGAGTTAAACCTCCACGATATCCTCCAGATCAAGGCAAAAGGGACTGCAATATGCAGTGGAAGCATATACCCAAAATATTAAGATCAACAACGAAGTGGACACAACAATAATTGAAGCAAAAGCAAGCATACAGGTCTCAATAAAAAAAAATATAGAAACCCCACAACCTCTTCATTAAATGCAGCCAGCACAACCTTGAAGCCTTGTCATGTTATTTTACCACTGGGTAAGGTCTGTATATAATATTTCAAGCTAGCTAATAACCTACAAAGATGATTTATTCTTATAAAACAATTGGGTTCTATTGCGTTATTTAGCTGTTTCTGATTGGACGAGAAACGTTCCATGCTACAGAGAACATACCAACGGGGACTTTTCACAGCTAATAATAAATCACTCCGCGATGAAATATTCTATAGCGCGTTGATGATAACCGTTAATTCACAATTCTTATACAAGACGTTGACAATGGAACTATTTTTTGTTGCGGAGAAACAATGGTGAAATAAACCATTTTTAATTCATAACTTTGTGTTGAAATGTTAATTTGTTGACTGTAGAATTGTTTTATAAAAGCAATATAGCACTCGTGGGAGTGGGTAGGTAAGGGATAATCCCACATGTGTTGTTGCCTATGCCACTCGGCCTCCGGCCTGGGTGGCTACGGCCGAACACCACCCATGGGATTATCCCTTACCTACCCCACTCGTGCTATATTGCTTAATTATAATGTATTCCGTCTCTGGCGAGAGACTCTGGAGGTATCTAGCTAGCTAGGATGGTGACAATCTCTTTAGCGATAACTTGCTGGTAAAATGATAATCCTGATGTAATGCTATGGCTTTTTATTACATCGGCAGGTTATTGCTCTCAGGTTGTGCCTTATGCATACCTTGGGGTACTCAGGAGTATTAACAAAATGCTAAAAAGAGTAAAATAAATAAACTTCATAATGGCCTTCAGTACGTTAAGCTCGAGCTAGTCTCTTCAACTAAAGTGTTAATGTTAAAATCAAAATGTTAATGTTACCGTCAAAGTGTTAATGTTACAGTCTGTTAAATTGCACGCTGAACTATCCTAGCAAGCGATGTTAATGTTACTGTCAGTAAAACCGTCTGTAAAATTGCACGCTGAGCTATCCTAACTTCCGATAGCTAACGCCAGCAGCATAAATGCAAAGTGTTGCTTAAAAGTTCTGTTCAATGTTGTATCAAGCATAAATACAAAGTGTTAGTTAAAAGTTCTGTTCAATGCTGGCGTTTGCTATCACTAGCAAGGATGGCTCAGCGTGCAATTTTACAGACAGTCACATTAACATTTAGATTTTTAACATTAACACTTTAGTTGGAGAGACTAGTAATGCACTTTTAGTGGTAATAATACAAGTATTCATGAACCATAACTGTTTGGGGATGTTCTCTCAACTACAGAGTTAGTGATCATACCTAGCGAAAGCGTAGTTCGCTAGATAGATAGCTAGCTAGCTGCAAACAGCCTCATTTACTTTGGCGCAGACATATGTGTGTTGAGCTGGGGCTGGGGTCTCCCACACTGGTTAATCCACCGCTGCAGCTTTCCTCTGTGTTTTGGGCTTTGGAAATGTGAAATAAAACAAAGGGTCCCTCTAATCTCTCAGCGTACCTTGCCAAGTCTCGTAGGCACACTGTTTAACCATGCTGCTCAGACCTCAAAGTTGTCGGACCTTCTTTTCCTAGTAGCGGTTGCTAAGGTATGATTGGACGAGGGCCGTTCTAGGGAGGAGTTTCGCGATCGGTCAATTGATCTGAGTTACCATAGTTGCTTATACCTTTAATAGTGTCGATTTAACTGTTTGTTTAGATTATATAATTAGCAGTCAAAAACAAACCAAATATGTCTGAAATATGTTTTTTTGAACAAGCATATCATATCAAAACGAATCGTATCATTATGAGTCAGGTCATACTTTCAAAGTTTCTGTTCCCGCAACCAAAGTTTCAGATCCCACACATTTTTCACTTTACAGTTGTGGTTTTGGTAGTCTTCAATAAAGAAATATCACAATGATGCAATTCTCTGATACGTAATGAAAATGTAAATGTATCTGACTAAACAATCCAGAACAAATTAAGAGAAAGATCGGACAAATGTGATGATGTATTTCACTTACCTCCACAAATTCTGTCACTCTTCGTAGTGCCTTCCTGTTTAACATCCACACCTCCACACCTTATGGACATAAAAAAGAGAACATAAGCATTAACCCCAAGTTTGTTCATTGTCAACAATTACATTTTAAACGATTGTTCTGGTAATGTTCCATTCAGAGTTTTTGAATTTCAATGTCCATTCACTTCTACAACAACTTCAGTGGCTTTAGCACTGAGATGATGACTACTTCATTTCACTTTCTTTCTCTTGAATTCTCTTCTGTGGGAATGCAGACCAAGGCTGTTTGGGAAGATCTCCATTTTAAAGAAGATGATACTCATGAGGCATACAGGCATAGCTGCATTTCTTGTACAATCTAATCAAAATGAAATTTTTGAAATATTCAATTAAATTATTCAAAATGTTTTCAGCACAACGGTCTTCAGATTTTTAAATAAATAAATAAAGCATAATAATTCTCTTAGCTGTAAAACAATCCCCCCTTAAATGTGATCAATCACAAAACCATTACAGTTATTAACATTACAATTATTAGCTATAATTTAAAACTGTATGATTGCAACTTTTAAACAGAAAAATACTCCAACTCACAATGTCCACGGCTGACACCTGCCCTGTAATGAATATTCACTTGAGAAGGTTCCAGAAGGGCATGCCTCACACTTATTGTCAGTCTTCTGAGTGGCTGGAACAGCATCCAGAACAAAATAAATGATTGTTAGTATTTCCATATTTCACTGCACACTATCCTTATATCCTTCAGATCAGAGAGTGCCTACGTGTGTGAACCATATCCATAATACTAGTACACCTGAGACATAACCGGAAGCTGACTAAAGTCTATCCAATATACAAATGAACTGAATTCCATATGTTATACAAAACAAATTCAATTTAAAAATATGTTTTTTGTTTTCAGTTTGCCAAGATGTTCCAGTTAGTAAGTTCTTCATTTCAATTAGTTAGGCATGAATTTAAATCATTTGAGACTTTCCAAGTTCTAACATAAACCTTGAATGCACAAGAGAATCCAAAGATAACATAAATCCACATGAACACAAATAGCAAGATCTAGCAAGCACAGCCCATTCCATAAACACCCTGTCAAGAGTTGAGTTTTTCATATCCACTGATGCTATACAACAGACCAACATTCACTGGTTTACAGATGTTTACTGGTTTTGATGCCTGATGTGACTGACACTAAAATACATTAGCCACTGATAAACTGTGCATGCCCTTTCATTTGTACTCCTTCTGTTCATTAAACAGCACAGGGATCTGGCCTACCGTTTTGAGCCACCTTATAGCCAGGTGGGCACAGGCTGTTTGAGATACACATGGTACATGATGCACTGGCGCAATGATGATCCTTCATACACGCACACAAACTGATGTGTTCCTTTGTGAGGGGCTTCACTGACTCCAGATGAAGATCTGCACAAAAACAGGCAGGCAAGGTTAAATGACCTTCTACACAGGACATATGGCAGCACCTCTCACTGTCACAATATGGCACCAGCTGATACTGATTGGGTAGATGTACATGGGTACGTAGGAGAGCGCGGTGCAAGGCATGCCGAATAAGTCACCGCACTCTAATCATAATTTGTGGCAGCCAGTATAAAAGCGCAACTGAATGGAACCATGGAACCACTGAGCAACAAAAAAAAAGAAACAAAAGTTAAGCAAACAGGAGAAATACTTACTTGCTAATGAGGTGTCATTAGCAGAAATATGTTACAGGGCCATAATTCTACACCCACTTTAAAATACTAGTCGTATTTTGACAAAATCAATGCTGTACGCAAGTGGATGAAATGAAAGAGATGGCAAAAAGAAAAGGTTGCTTTTAACATCGTCCAGCTACTGGTACAAACCTGGGTGATTTTCCCGACTTGACTACTGCAAACCCCCTCCTAACGGGCCTGCCAGCATGTGTGGTGAAACCACTACGGATGATCCAGAACGCAGCAGCGCGTCCTGTATTCATCGAACCGCAGAGGGCACACGTCACCCCACTACTCATTGAACTCCACTGGCAGCCTGTAGCTGCTCGCATTAAGTTCAAGTCACTTATGCTTGCTTAAAGAGTGATTGCTGGTTCTGCTCCCACCTACTTAGATGCTCTTGTAAGGGCAAATGTTACTCCCAGGACGCTGCGCTCGTCTAATGAGCGTCGTTTAGCACTGCCGTCTGTGCAAGTACAGCAATCTATACTATTCTCATTCGTAGTTCCACGTTGGTGGAACGAGCTGCCTAGCACTACCAGAGCAGGGGCGTTCCTCTCTACCTTCAAGAAGCTCTTGAAGACCCAACTCTTCAGAGAGCACCTCCTTTCCTAACTTGCACTTCCTCTCCCTTCCTCTACTTATCCTTATCCTTCCTCTATTGCTATCTCCTCTAGTACTTATATCACACTTACAGTAGTTACATTCCTGCACTTCTTTATTTCTTATGTAAAGTAGTATTTGTTGTTATACTAGGTTTCTATTGCTTATAGCTTGATTGTTCTGTCCTTTGTATGTCGCTTTGAATAAAAGTGTCTGCTTAATGAAAAAATGTAAATATAACAACCAAGCAAACCTGGGGCTTGGAGTATTGCCTTCACTGCAAAACAAACTTGTGCTTGTCCCCCAAGCGTTCATACATACAAAGGAGTACGTCATTAGACGCTCCATGCCCATTTGCTACAGGGTTTCCCTTGAAACTCACACTTTTCCCTTTGCTCCTCCCACTAATGCATATACATAAGTAGGACAAGTGTAACTTGACATTGTGTGCTCCTGCAGCATGCAGCATGCAGCATGCAGTTTTAGCCATGTACACTTTCTTAGTACATACCATGATGAAATCACACCTAATGTATTAGCAGACCTGCCCTAACACATATGGCTAATCTTGCTATCAGGACAAACTATAGGGTCCTTCATACTGCATGAGCTTTCCAAGGTTCCAATTTTTTTTTCAAGTAACTCCAATTTTTTTGTCTGCCTCCACACTGCAGAAGGTTTCCATTCATGGTATGGTTCTGTTTGAATCCCTCAATGAAAACCGAACAAGATGGATGGAAAAAAGAAGGTAAAATGCTGCTTTTGTGTCGACACAGGTATGTCGTTCCTATGTATGATTGACATACAGCACTCCGTTAAGGTATTTGACACTTCACAAATTTCAAATCCAATTTATGATAAAGCAAACTAATGTCATGATCTATTCACCTGAGAGTTCAAAACAGTTGCTCTATTATACCAGGCTAAAGGAGTTTAGTAGGACTTCCTCATCTCAGAGTTTAAGGTAACCAGAAGAAGCATGGAGAACTAGGCCATGTTTTTATGCAGTTGTCACTTGTCTCACTTACTTGGATCACAGTATGGGTGGCGTTTACACTTCACCTCTGTTGTGTACTCATCCTGATATTCATCTTCTTTACACGGTACACATTGGGGATCTTTGCAGTTGGCATTTGGTGGCATCCTTGTTCCTAAAAATGCAAGTTTCATGAGCTTTTGATAATTGCAAATAATTGTTTGCAATGATTTTGACGTACTGAAGTGCATGCAACTCAAGTCATCGGGCAAACACATTGGGTGTGGGGGTGTGGGGGGGGGGGGGGGCTTTCATTTTTAAATATAATCTTACCAGGCCCACACTTCTTGCAACAATCACCCTGGTGAGGAAAGTTTTTCATGGGGTCGCAGCATTGTACATGAAAGACGAATTGAATCTGTATGGGGAGAAAAAACAATGATACACATTAGCGTACGCATCTCTGCGCCACTGATAATGAAACTGTACGTCTTCACGGAAAGTCCCACAAATACCCACTCAATGCTAGGATTATGACTAATTATGATATTCAGAGACTTTCACTACTAGGTGTTGAGGACTATTCCGAACGTATGGTATTGTAAACTTGATATTCTTTCAGTGATTTATTATTTTTGGCCATTATGCGTCATGTTGGTAACGTCGAACCGAAAGTGAAAATAAAAACCTTTGCATTCTGTTGCCCATAAAAGCATGCAATTAATGATGTTTCGACAATCTACAACGAATGTAGGCATCTAGGAAAGTCGTTTATGAGCTCTGAAGAATTACAAAGGCTACGTTTGATTAATCGTAACGTCTGAAACCAGTTCAATTGCCATTCACTTTACAAACAGCCTCCACACTTCCCGTTTTGCAGACAAAGATCGTAGCAGGTCCAGTGGTGTAGTCCAGGGTATATACGGAGTATACCCACTTATTTTTCAGTCAGCGTTGCGTATACCCACTTCTCAAAACAGGCGTTTATCCTGTGCTGTATGGGCTGCTTAAAAAAATAAGAGTATACCCACTTCTCCAGGGACCAATACACCACTGAGCAGGTCACAGATAATGTTACCGAGTCCTACTTACCAACAATAACACGATATAACACTTCATTTCCACGAACTCTGTTGCGTTTGGGCACCTCAGATGCGGTAGCTTTTCGCGGAGCGTGTAGTCCACCGTTAGCAGAGGGTGTAGTTTAAGAACGCTCTTCTTCGGGGGGATTCCAAGTTCCCGTTTCAAAGCAACCACGTGACTCTCTTTTAATAGTGACACCACAACTGTAAACAGTATGATAGTTTGCAATGTCATCCACACTTTAGACGTAAAGAGTATAATTTAATTTGTTACATTTAACGGATTTTCAAAAATTGATTGAATGTAGTTCTCACTGTATTTCAAATGAGGTTAAAACTTTTTTATACCTCTCTAATGTGCCTGATGTTCCATAACGCATACAAAACATAGATGCGAAAAAAAAAAATAGTATTTGTACAGTACAGTATTTGGTTTGAAGAAAACAATGACAGATTTGTCATTGTGTGTAAACTGCCTTTACTACTTACTGGATAGTGTTTAATTGAGAGGCTAACATGTATGTTTTAAGTGACCATGGAGACAAAGAAATAGGCAGACACACACACACACACACACACACACACTTTAGAATTACTCTAACGTCACTTCGCATAAACTATTCATCATTACAATCACTGCGGACATCTCCCTTGGGGAAATCTTTCTTTTCAGTTCCTTCTCAGCGTCCTTTGTCTGAAAAGGGATGTGAGACTAAAGGTTTGACAGTGTTGAGTTACCACAAAAAAACTAAAATACTATGGATACATCTGAACCGTAGCTAATTTACTTGCTACTGGTGCGTATCTTTGATGGCAGAGGACATTTACTGTAAATGATCATTGGACTGTACTGTACTGTACAATATAGTGCAAGAACCATACTTACTGTGGGGATTACCTCTAATTAGGATGGGGATTGGCTCCTGAAGTAGAATCGGGGAACCCCCAATCAGTTGGAACTGAACAAAAGATAGGAGTTTTTAGGTACATCCCAATTAGTCAAGTAATTTAGCTCAGAACTTCTGCTCAGCTAACCAAGCCATTTAAATTACTGCAGAAGGTTTTATATACTGTATTAATAAATGCAACAATAATTTCAAACATTACAATATTTTGCGGATTACTAAGCTTGATGTCCTCTTCAGAGCTTGTAGTTTAGGAACTCTCTAGATTTAGGTCTTCCTACCAACACATGATCATCATATGTTAATAAATTACATTCTTGCCAAAATAACAGGAAGAGGAGACATAAAGCATTTACCCTGTATAAAACCTCCCATGATAATAAAAAACAAAAAAAAACAGATAAATCTAAATGATGTAAAAAATCCTTCTGGAAGCCAAACATCTTTTACCTGCACAATACTGCAGCTGCACAATACTATCAAAGGCGTAATATTCTTTGTACACCTTTAATTTGCCAAATAAATAGCTGAGAGTTGTTTACTCTAGAGCAAAAGTGAAAAATCTCTATGTGTGAACCTGTGTTCTGAACCTCAGTATTCAAAATGAACTTGGTTTTTATAAAGTGTGTTCAAGAATAAAATCAACCAGCACTTGATGACTTCGCTTTCTGTTACTGTGTTGCTTCCCAACTAAAGATGCGTTTGTCAATCACGAAAGATCTTAGTTGTGGCCATACTACACAACACAGGTTTTAGCGTCTCTTTTAGGCATGATTGTCTCGCAAAAACATCTTGTGGGATTAATGAATGGCCTCGCCAGAATATCTCATGCCAGGCCTCACTAGTAAAAGTCTAACTATTCATTCATTCATTCATTACAAAAAAAAACCCCATAAGATATTCCTCAGCCTGGAGGGCAACAACAATTATTAGCCATTCTGTATGCCTTGATCAATACGAGCTTTGATGAAAAATAGCATGCCATAATGTCAATGAAACATAATAACAAGCCTGTTTGAACAAATACCTTTGAGCCAGTATAGTTGGAAATGGAGTGTGGAGGTCTGGCACTCATTTTAGTGTCTGGTATACCCAGTCTTTGCATGTCTTTGCATGTCTCTGGCACTGAACTGACTGTAGTAGATATTGTACTGAGGGGTCGTTGGACACCTTAGTTTGTACAGGATGTCCCATAACTCACACAAAGAAACCTATCTTTCATCTGATCCTTTCTCTCTTCCCTGATCCTCTGCCATCTGGTCAGTCATACCACCATATATAGCTATTCGGTGATGTACTTATTTGCTGTTGTAGGACCAGTGTATACACTGAGACAGCATGTTCAGAACCCACCAAAATGTACAGAATATATCCAACTCTACTGTTTGAAGGACAGGTATCCTTTCTCAGGTCAAGGGTGTTGACCATTTCAGATTTGAATACCAAATGGATCTGAATAACTAAGAAACCAAACTGATTAAAAATAACTTTACATTATAGCAAAGTACAGCTCAAGAGAAATGGTCCAGTGAGTTTCTTTGCAAAGAAGGCAAAATAAGCTCTTTAAAAAAACACTCATAATACTTAGCATTCATTCATATTGTTCATACTCCAAGCATTCTCACCAACTGTATCTCTGTGAAAACTGCCCAATTGATCACTGGCAACCAGTTACCCACTATTTAGAACATTTATCATAAACACTACCTGGGCAGAACAAAAAAACATCATTATAAATGCCTCTCACCCAAACCATGGACTTTTTACTCTCTTCCCATCCAGCAGGAGGCATTTCAGGAGCCTTCGGTCCCTTACCACAAGGCTCAGGAAGACACTCTTCCCAGAAGCTGTGACCCTGCTGAACTCAGTGAACGCTAACGCTAACACCATCTTTGCACTAAATACTGCACAGGCAGAGACCTTTCACTGCAATTTTTCAAGGCTCATGTTTTGCATGAACTGAACCACTCATTCTGTTCAGTCAACTGTTATTTTGTTTGTACATATTACCAATGGGCATTTACTATATAAACAACCTTCCTTTCGCACTCCCTACTCTCCATCTCTGTCCACTATCTGTAGATGTGTTGCACTCCACTGTTTGTATGTAGCCTGTATATATTGTAAGGTATTGAATTATAGATGCTGTAGAGCTTACCACTGGTACTTCTTTAAATAAGACAACAATTTGCACTTCATCTTAGATGCTTACAGCACAATAACAAGTCCAATTGAATCTAATCCAATCTAAAATATCATAATGATAAACAAGAGAGTTGGCAGCTAAGGTCAGCTAACATCTATGTTTGTGCAATGCAGATGCGGAAGTGCAGTTACCATTCTGCTTGTTACCTGCTTGAACCGTTTTTCTTGACTTGTTTTGTGTTTAGAATTCCCTGTAATGATCTGCCCTTTTTCCCCTCTAAGATACCTTCTGTTTTTGTCTGGATCTTCTGAGCTTTTGGATTTATTCTTACCTTCTGTTTTTATCTGGATCTTCTGAGCTTTTGGATTTCTTCTTTCTTTATATTTTCACAAGGGCACTAGGGTCCTACAATACACACTGGAGTTGCAATCCAACAGCCTGTTTTCAACCCCTGACTCTGGCCTGACAATGCTTGGAATTACAAGGACCGTCCGCGTGGACTAGGCTAATGTCACATTTGTGTCATGTCCACCATGCATGGACCAAAATGTGTTTGCGTCCGCAGAACTATACTTTAGGCCTTAGTTTTGACCTGCTAATGAGCTGGACCAGTAAGTGGCAGACATAGTAGACAAGGTCAGGTAAAGATACTTACATTTACATACGAAAGCAACTTCAACTTCTTTGTCACTCTTGTCCATTGTTCTTTCAAATGTGCACAACATTGATCACATAGGTCTACACCAGCCATGTTTATTGTATGCGTCATCTGTAAAGAACTGAGAAATGTTTATCATTTTACAATCCATGTTACAGATCTAAAGAACGTCTTTTGAAATAATTCACATTTCAAATGTCAAGCCATTTCTCAGCTTATGCATGTTCACATATTCTTTAACCCTCTATACCCTATCTATTTTAAATACCTAAGAATAGATAAAAATAAACTATTAAAAAGTGTCAATTATAAGTTTGTTTCAATTAAAAGATCAGAAAAAGCTTTTTTAAATGTCTGTGACCCATTAGGGATTGTACATTTGTGTTTTCCACAGACCGTCAAGAAGGAAAAAGAAAAAGAGGTTTAGCAGGAAAAGCCCTTTCCCAATAGGCTATATGAAAGCACTAAACTTATGCTATATAACGCTCTTTTCTGTAGGCTATATAAAAGAGCCTACTTCTGCCATATAAATATACACCATGCAGGTTAGTTTTATCTTAAGAAATGGTTTTCTAAATTATCTTTATAGATTATCTATTTGCAGTTGGATTTCAAAGTTTACTTTAAGTTTCCAAAAAACGGTATTTCACAAAAAAAGGTTAACATTTACATTTACATTTAGTCATTTAGCAGACGCTTTTGTCCAAAGCGACGTACAAGGGAGAACAATCAAGCTAAGAGCATTAAAAAAACCTGGTGTAACAATAAATATTGCTTATAAAACGACATAGAAAGAATAAAAAAAAGAAGTGCGGGCCTGTTGCTGCTTAAGTGCAGGTTGAGCCAAGGTGCCAGTTTAGGAAGAGAGGTGCTCTTTGAAGAGTTGGGTCTTCAAGAGTTTCTTAAAGGTAGGGAGGGACGCTCCTGCTCTGGTAGTGCTAGGCAGGTCGTTCCACCAATGTGGAACTACAACTGAGAATAGTCTGGATTGCCTTGCTTGCACCGGGGGCAGTGCCAGACGACGCTCACTGGATGAGCGCAGCGTCCTGGGTGTGACATTTGCCCTTACAAGAGCATTTAGGTAGGTGGGAGCAGACCCAGTAAGCACTTTGTAGGCAAGCATAAGTGACTTGAATTTGATGCGAGCAGCTACTGGCAGCCAGTGGAGCTCAGTGAGTAGCGGGGTGACATGTGCCCTCTTTGGTTGGTTGAACACCAGGCGCGCCGCTGCGTTCTGGATCATCTGTAGTGGTTTTACCACGCATGCCGGCAGGCCCGTTAGGAGGGCGTTGCAGTAGTCGAGGCGGGAACCCACCAAGGTTTGCACCAGGAGCTGGGTGGCATACTGGGTTAGGTACGGCCTGATTTTGCGGATGTTGTAAAGCGCAAAGCGGCATGACCTCGCGACAGAGGCAATGTGGGCTGTGAAGGTTAGTTGGTCGTCAATAATGACCCCGAGGTTTCTTGCTGTTTTGGATGGAGCCAGAGATAAAGAGTCAGTCTTGATGTTGATGTTGTGGTGGATGAACTGTTTGGCTGGGAAGACCATCAGTTCTGTTTTGGCCAGGTTCAGCTGAAGGTGGTGGTTTTTCATCCATGTGGATATATCAGCAAGACAGTCTGAGATCCGTGCCGAAACAGTGTTGTCCTCAGGAGGGAAGGACAGAACCAGTTGAGTATCATCGGCATAACAGTGGTAGGAAAAACCATGCGAGCGGATGATGGGGCCCAGCGAGGTGGTGTAGATGGCAAAGAGAAGTGGTCCCATTACAGACCCCTGGGGGACCCCAGTGGTGAGGTGGTGGGGTACAGATAGATGACCTTGCCATGACACCTTGAATGAGCGCCCAGAGAGGTACGATTCAAACCAGGAGTGCTCCTTGCCTGAGATGCCCATACTTGATAGTATGGACAGAAGAATGCGGTGGTTGACTGTATCAAACGCAGCTGATAGGTCAAGCAGGACAAGAACTGAGGATTGAGCTGCTGCTCTAGCTGTTTTTAAAGCCTCTGTCACAGATAGCAGGGCTGTTTCGGTGGAGTGACCGCTTTTGAATCCAGACTGGTTTGAATCGAGGAGATTGTTTGTTGACAGGAACTCTGTGACCTGTTTGGAGGCTGCCCTCTCAAGTGTTTTAGATAGGAGAGTGAGAAGTGAGACCGGTCGGTAGTTTTCCACCTGAGTGGGATCGAGAGACGGCTTTTTGAGCAGTGGCGTCACCCGAGCCACCTTGAATGAAGAAGGAAATGTTGCAGAATTTAAAGAGGCATTAATCACCTGTGTTATTGCCGGTAGGACGGCAGGGGAAATGGCTTGAAGGATGTTGGATGGGATAGGGTCCAGCGGGCATGTAGTTGGACGGCTACCTGCTAGGATTTTGGAGACCTCACTCTCAGTGAGGGGGGTGAAGGAGGGAAAAGATGAGTTATTGATGGTAGCGCCCTTAGGGGGGGAAGACAGTTGGTCGAATTGTTTCCCAATGGCTGCCACTTTCTCTGTGAAGAAGGAAGCAAAGTTATCGGCTGTGAGGTTAGTAGCTGGGGGAGGAGGAGGAGGGTAGAGCAGAGTTTTGAAGGTGGAAAATAGTTTCCGAGCATCAGTTGCACTGTTGATTTTGTCATTGAAAAAAGTTTTCTTAGCAGCAGTGATGCTGGTTGAGAAGGAGGCCAGCAGTGTCTGGTAGCTTGCAAGATCGTCCTGTGCTGCAGATTTGTGCCACTTTCTCTCAGCCACTCTGAGATTGGAGCGCTGCGTTCGGAGGGTATCACTCAGCCATGAATGAGACTGGGTAGCTCGCGCAGGTCTGGTAGAAAGTGGACACAAACTGTCCAAGCATGAGCTTAGAGTGGAGCAGAGAGATTCTGTGGCGTCATTGACACCTAGTGAGGAGAAGGTGGATAAAGGTGGAAGAGTAGAGGAAACCAGGGAGGAAAAGTGAGTGGGGGAGAGGTTGCGGAGGTTGCGCCGGAACGAGACCATAGGAGGAGGGACAGAGGGTTGCTCAATGAGTCGAACATCAAAGCGAATGAAGAAGTGGTCTGAGAGATGGAGAGGGGTTACGGTTAGGTTTTCCGTGGTGCAGTTCCAGTGGCGGTCCGTGCATTTCACGACTAGGCCTTCAGCGATGTCCTACACGATGTTAAACTGAGTGAATCCACCTCCTAATACCATCATTATGACGCCATGGCTCTCGAACCAGTATATTTTATACAGAAAGGCAGTATAAGTGAGCATTGCATCACCTTAACATAGTCGAGTACAACAGACTTTATTAATATTTCCGGAGCATTTCAAATCAATACACCCGTATTAACAATACATTAAGAGTAGTAAACTCTAAGTTATATGATCGCTTGGATATTACTGTCACAACTTAAAAATAAAAGGCGATTTTCAGGGATTAGTCTACAAAGTTTTATTAAGTCCACCAAAAGTAGCCTATGTGACTCAATGTGAGGTTTAACAAGTTTAACAAGTAACATCGCATTGTCCCACCTGCAAAGCAGTTTCATTAAACTTCCCATCCTCACGATATCCAGTTTTTCTTGAAAGTTCCGTCTTGAAAATGGCGTTGTAATTGTATCAAAAACTGGAATTATCAAGTTTGTGTAAACTAATTTATTTGAGTTGGTTAATGTAATTATATTTAGTCTTACCAATTGAAACAACTAGAAGAATAAGCATTGAAACCGATGTACGTCGTTTTAGCCAGCTAAACTGAGCACTGAAGCACTGCACCGGTCTGCCTCAGTATCCAATCAAAGGACGTTTACGTGTCACGTTCAGCAAGAGGAAAGAAATCTTCCGGGCCTTCTAGAAGGCCCAGTGTCGCCAACTCGAAATCTGATTGGTTGTCACAACTGTCTGTTTCAGTTCATTCAACTTAAATGAACTGAAACAGCAAGTTGTGATAGCCAATCAGATGTACACGGGCCTTCAATGTGAATTCTGAAGGCCTCAGGGAAGATTTCTGTTCTCTGGGAAGATTTCAAGGAGCGTGGCAACACATGATAGCGGAAATATGATTGGATGAAAGCTCTAACATAAATGAACAACGCTGGAAGCATGAAATGAAGATAATGGACTATGGGGAATCATTTAATACATATTTATGAAAAGAAAATATTAAAATTAAATTTATTTTATTACATTTATTTTCTGATGATGTTTAGGCCAGCAGAGAAGGCCTTGAAGGCCCTGACGGACCGCCACTGTGCAGTTCCGAGCAAGGATGAGGTCGAGCTCTTTCCCTGCTTTGTGAGTTGGGGGAGTGGGTACCTGTTGTAGGTCGAACGAGTGGACCAGGGTCCGGAAGTCAGCCGAGTAGGGGTTGTCTAGGTGGATGTTCATGTCGCCAAGGATGAGTATTGGACACTCATGGTCAGGGATGGCTGTCAGCAGGGTGTCCAGCTCATGGACGAAATCGCCCAGTTGTCCTGGTGGCCGGTAGATAACAATCACATGTTTTAACAGGAGCAGTTACCATAATTGCATGATATTCAAACGAGGCATACCTGTTTGAAGACAGCAGTGGAGTAAATTTCCAGTTTTCCGAGATCAACAGCCCCGTCCCACCTCCACGACCAGATGGCCGAGATGTATGGGAGAAGGCGTAGTTAGTGGAGAGTGCTGCCGGGACAGCAGTGTCTTCAGGTTTGATCCAAGTCTCAGTGAGAGCTAAGAGCCCTAGTGAGAGGTGATTGGCATAACCTGAAATGAAGTTGGCTTTGTTGCCTGCAGACTGGCAGTTCCACAGGCCAACAGAGAAGGAGGTTACAGCAGATGAGGTTTGTTGAAATGAGCGGAGGTTACCCAGGTTGCGCTGCCTTCTGGTGCGCTGGGATCTCTTGTGACAGCGAGTGACAACAGAGATACTGCTGTGACACATGACTAGAAAGACAAATTTTTGTATTGGTTTGAAAGGTTTACCTTGTTCGTGTCCTTGCTTCGGTGGACTTGCACAGGTAGACTTGTATGTCTTTACCCGAAAATGTCTTTACATGAAAAGGGCTCAACACGAGGGCTGACGCTTCAGTATCAGTCCTGTAAACATCAACAAACATATTTCCCTTCCATAATGGCTGCCATTCTCTCTTATGGCCAACTGTAGTACTGGTATTTGGCTTTATAAGGGACTTTGGGGGGTACATTTAATTACCAAACAGCAAATGTCCTCTTTTACTTCCTTTGTCATTGAAATTTGGAAGTGATTGCATGGACCATCAAATAGCATTCTGAAATATTTTTCATGTTACTCTGTTTCTGTATGTCATTTTGGAGGATCAATAAAATAGTTTTCTTTCACTTCTTGCTGTCTAGGTTTAGACACACAGTTTATGCACAAGCGTGGTGTAGTAGGACATGTGACTTATCAAGTCATTTGGATTTTTATGGAGTTAAAATAGTTTCATAATTCACAAAGATCATTTCATGTGATTCACAAATGTATTCCTGATTCCAAAAAATAAATATCATGCAATTCACAAATGTGTACACTGTTACAATAATTTATAGACTGACGAATGTGCATTTAAAAATAACACACCATTTGTGAACATCTCTGCATTTCTTTGTAGATTTTTGAGACTCTGGACGTGACTCGATTTACAAGTATTATTTTCAAAAGGACATTCTCTGCTGACTATCAGATGTCTCTTACAATTCAGCCAATCACATGATTGGAATGTGACCTTAAGGCATTACATCTGCACAGTGTCCAGTTATGTGAAATACTACACCATCACTATGAACTCCATAGTTAAGAATTATATACATATGTAATGAAGTGTGCTTGAAAAAGCAGATGCAAAACATTTACATTTACATTACAGATTCTTCTTTATAGGAGGCTTGGATTATTTTAATGACTGTCTTCGTTCAGTGGAGCTGATCTAAGTGCCCGAAGTTAATTTCAACGGCAAAGTATAGAGCCCCCTAAGGGTCATGGGGATTTTTTCCCCCATATATGTTTGCATTGCCTCGTTAAAACAAAAACGATATCAAGGGAATGCAAAGGTATTGCGATGAAAATGCTAAACTATTGCGAGTGTACGCAAACTATTGTGCGGGAACGGAAAAGTAACTCAGAAAAGAAATCACCATGACCTTTATGGGGCCACGTAGGTACCAATGTTCTATTTTTTCATGTAGCCTAATGCCGTAGTTAAAGTCTCTGTTTTCTGCGTAGCATAGACGTCGTGGTCTACCTTGACATATTGTGAAAATGCAAATCCGATCCACCGGTAACGATAGGCAACACTGCCACGCATTGGTCAGTAAAGATGGGCAAGCTATGACATTTTCATCAGGTAATACAGTGAACTGAAGTAGAGTAGCCTAATGCCTACCGAGGGCACTCTGTATAAACTTTACGCATAACCTCAAGCACATTCTACTCTGAAAAGGGTGTAGCCATAGGCGAGAAAGAACGACGCTCTCTAATTCCGCTAGGTCGATTTTTTTAAACTGAGAAAACGAGAGGGGGTGGTGCTTCGAGTTACCTCGCAGAGGTAGATCAGTACACCTATGTGTGTCCAATATCGTAGGTACTTCTACAGTCCTGAAAAAAATAGGTTTTAACTTCGTGAAGGTTGCATCCCGAATTGCAAATTATGACAGAGTTTTAAAATTGGAAATCAACGACGACACATTCACTTTGTCATAGAGCGCTTGCAAAAACATGGAAAACCCAATCGTCCTGGGCGTTCCGCAGGTAGGAACAGAACACAATTAAGTATTTTGGGATGAATTTGAGTGAAAGTTATCTGTTAGCATTACATAGCAGAGGCTAAGTTGCATCTGAAAGATGTCGACAGACCGGTACATTTCTTTGTCACAAGGGTTTAGATTGAGAATTGAGCCTAACCTACGATCTGTTTAACACGAAACTGTGGACAAAGTCCTGGAAATCACAGACATGTTTATAACGTCATTGCTGGACAACTTCCTTTTTTGTAGCCTGTTGATGTACCCTGTTACATTTTCTGTTGTCAAAAGAGGAAGAAGCAATTACTTAAATCACAACCATCCCAGAAATGTTTCTGGGAAACCTGATTGGTAATGTTATGTTTTTGAAGAATGAATAGGCCATCAATAGATTAACAAATAGATATCCTTACTTGAGATTTCTTTCAAACTGTGGTGAAACCATTAGTTCAAAGTAGAGAGCATCCATTTGGAGCTCATGCATAGCAAGTTTGAAGAGGTTTAGATTCAGTTTTACACAATGTGTAATTCTACTCTTTAAATCGTCCTGTAGCTTACCAATGAGATGCAACTGAGCATCATGAGCAAGGTGAAGAGTGGTGAGCTGAGCATTGATGACGCGATCAACCAGGCAAGGAAAAACAACTTGGAGTTGTTTCATCAGAAGGTATCCCACTGAAAACACATCTCTTATTGCTCTGATATCCACTGACTCCACTGTTCAGACTTGCTTGTGTGAAACCCTCAGAGTCTTCTGTTTAAAGGGAAACTTTGAGATTTCTGAACCTATGTGCTATTTTCCCTGGTTTTTGGGTCCAAATATTTACTAGGGACAAAAACATTCGAAATCAGTCCTGTATTGAGTTAGAATGCTATATTCGGCAACCACAAAATGGCTATGGAATGTAATCCTATGGGTGATGCATCCATGTCAAAGTAAACCTTTTATAGTCCGCCACTGAGACACTCATTTATGTAATTCTAAGTGTCTTACTTCATGGGAAGGATCCTTACAGAGAAAGCCCTCTTTTTGTTTATGAAATACTAATGTGTTATTCTGATTACTGTTACTGAATGAATAATATGAAACACAGCATACATTCTGGGTATGTTTAAACACTTTCAATTTGTCCACTGTGTTGGTTTGCCAGTCCTTGAGAGTTTCCTGACGAGCTACATACCTGACAGGCTACATGATCTGTTCACTGTCTTATCTTTCTCCTCCTCATTACACATTAGGTGGCTCAGTGCCTCATGCGTCTCTTTCTTTTGAATATTTCTTTCCCCTTTTGACATTACAGAAGACAGGGCTGAGGGGACATTTCCAAATTCCAATTAAAAATGTGCAGTGCAGGAACATTGATCTGAAGAAACAATTGACTGAAGGCACGGGGAAACATACAGGCTGATATAAATTGTCACCAAAAAAACCTTGGTCTGGGGGAACATAGTGTAGACCTCACTTGAATACTCAATAATTCATTCATTCAACTAATTGAAAGCGTATGTCTGAATATCCTTATAGCTGTCATTAGAACTGCCTCACAATATTATTATCAAGGATATGAAGCTGACGACTCTGACCTACACCCAGTTCTATGCAAGAAAGTCCCTGTTAGGTGTTTTTTCAACTCTGGGTCAGAACTGCACCCTTTGTCGAGGTCACTCTCTGGTTGTTTTGATACTTGAATGAGGAAGTATAGAGTCTTGATTTTCCAGATTGACTAGTCTAGACTAGCGTAAAGTCCGCTATTCTGGCAAAAGGTTGTTGATATTTGAGCTCAACAACCAATGAAATTACATCCCTCCCTTCCGTGCTCCTTAAGATCAAGTGGATTAGCTGGAAAAGTGTAGGTCTCGGTCCAAGGCACTTTGTTTGTGTGCCATTGCTTGATCCAGAACCGTGTACTTACACCAGTTTTAACAGTACCCACACAAAACGGAGAACTAGAGGACCGGAACAAGCAATTTGCTCAATGTACCAAAAAGATCAAATCCTGCACTGTACCTTTAAAAATGGAGGACAAATACTGACAGTGAAGTAATATAATTTTTTTCTGTTGTCACTCAATGAACAACACACAAAGATCCTTTTTATTATATGTCCTTTACTTCTCCCTTTGCACAAAGAAAACAAGGAAGCAGACAATATTCAACTTCTGGGCTTGGCAAGAGTATTGGAATGCTTCTGCTACATCAGTTGTACTCAGGACAAAATAGAAAAGCATAGATCTATGGACTTCCTCCTGGGTAATCAACAGCTTGTCATAGGTCCGTGAAGGGCTGCACGTCTGGTGGGTGAAAATAAATAGCTGACATATCTGTGTTTGTTTCACAAACCACAGTTAAAGCGCAGCATCTTCCAGTGCATTGAAAACGAACGCAGTCCGCCTCTCAATCCAGCCCATGTTCCAGATTAGAATCGCCCCACATCACTCACTTCATTGACTTGATAGGGGTGGTGCATGCTTGGATGTGCCAACCCAGGCAAAACCTACATTAAGTAAATACATTTGTGGACTAAAATGGAATGGGTCCCAACAGTTTCTTGTTAGTGTTTGTGTTTAATTGCAGTGACTTACAGAGCTAACCTATAGTTACCTAACGCTCACTCTAAGTTAACAGAAGTTGTTATGGTAACAAAAGACACTCTCAACTAATTTTGGAGCCGTGTTTCAGAACATTACAAATGTCAGTAAAAACTATTGTTTAAAGGGTGGGTGAGGACACAACCATTCATCATATACAAGCTATAAGGGCAGAATGTGATTTCTTGGTTATTTCTGTGATCCCTATGAGATAAATGAAAAGCAAACAACAAGTTTCCTTATAAATAAAATAAAATACATTTATTGTAAATTAATGAAAATATTTATGTCATGTAATGTATTTATATAAGGATTCATTAATTTATTTTTGTATAAGTGCTCTCCATTCTGTCCCTGTTCTTGCCACTGGAGATCCATAAACTTGAGGTACATTGACTCCCCCCTCACTGTCGTAGGATCCTCTTTCCTCTCTGCGGCCTGTGTGGCTGCCTTCAGGGCAGTGAGGCAGAGGGTTGCGCCCTCCCTTCGCTTTAACCAGCCAAGGAGCCTCTTCCTCCTCTCCACCTCCAGCTGGTCTCTCTCTGCTGGGGTTAGAGCATCACGCCATCCCTGCGCAGTCTTGGTTGGTATTTTTGCCCCTCCAGTCTCAGACGAGACATGGCCCTCTCTCTGTCTCCATCACCAAGCTGCTGAGACAGACTCCTCCTGTCCCCCTCAGCCAGCTGAGGGTTCTTGTTCTCCGCACATGGCAGGGTTGGGTCTATGGAGAGAGATGAGATGACATGTCTTACAGCATAGAACTGCAGGTGTCCACTACAACTCATTAGGAAATTCAGCTATCTAAACATTTTCAACTTACTGCAGTCCCCTTTGCGGAACTCTTGGAACAACTGAGTCATTGAGGTTGCCAGGTCATCCGCACCATCAGCAATTAAAGAGAAATAAAAAAGCAACCAGTTAGGACTATACCAGGAACATCCCTAATATGTTAGAAGAATGACAATTCTGAAGTGAGAGAATGAATGGAGATGAGGGAGGTTGATGTTTGATGAAGGGAGAGTGCTGATGACAGGTTTGAATGGGCAGACACATTAGCTATTATTCCAGAAGGGGTTTCCCCTGCGGATTCAGTGTCCACATTGCCTCTCATCTCGGCCTCATTTTCGGCCTCTTGTTCCCTCTCTGGCTCTGTCTCCAGAGCCTCTTTCTCTGCTGGCTTCTCATGCTCACTGATACTGATTACAGTATTAGCCTTCTCTTTCGCAGCCTCCCGCCATTCAAACCAGCCAAGAAGTCTCTTCCTTCTCTCCTCCTCCAGCTGGTCTCTCTCTGCTGGGGTAAAATCATCACACCTCCCAGGCTGCAGGGTCTGCTGGTCACCCCTGTGCACTCTTGGCTCGCATTTCTTCTGGTTCTGGAGACATGGGCCTTGCCGTGAGGGGAGCCTCTTTCTCCACAGGGTCTGCACTGACATTGCCCATCTCCACAGAATCAAACACAATTCCTGGACTGGCATCCCTGATAGCATTTGCCTTCATTTTTGCGGCCTCCCTCCGGGTAAACCAACCAAGCAACCTCCTCCTCCTCTCCTCCTCCAGCTGGTCTCTCTCCTCTGGGGTAAGATCATGTCTCCCAGGCTGCAGGGTCTTGTGCCAGTCAAGTCTCGGACGAGACACTGGCCTTGCCATGATGGGAGCTTCTGCGCTAGCATTGGCCATATCCACAGATCCCAAAAGAATTGCTGGACTATCTGTGCTAGCTAACTGTCCCCTTTGAAATCTCAAATAAGACTGAGCAGAATTAATTTAAGATTCTACTTCTTGAGATGACTGCTTAGCAATTTTCCTCTTCTAAAATAGCATATGCTATTAATTCTTCTGTGAATAGCAGGATTGCTGGCTGAACAATATTTGTTTTGTTTTCACTACAAATAAAGTACATTCTGATGATTAAGGTTCCATTCAGACATACTGATGAAAGTCTTTCCTTTTGGTGTGGTGTCTTTTGTAGGAAAAACAAGCCACACAGTATAACTTCAGTGTCCACAAATCCAACCGTTATCGCTGGCAGAAGCGAGTACTTCAAGTGAGTAATCTATGACAACCTGTATGTTACAAACAAGAAACCGATGTCTAGTAGTTGTAGTGGTCATGTTTCCTCTGTTAGCTTTTACTCCCATTGACCACTTTATAGGGATGCACAATAATATTGGCATGCCATTGTTATCGGCTGATAAGAACTTAATAACTTAAACGTTCCTGGCCGATAAGGTCTCAAGGAAGCAACAAACCAGTTCAGATAGGATGAGATTTACATTTTTATATGAAAATGTTAATTGTGGCATATTTGACATCTTATTTTCATGAATGAATGTCTAAATTTGTTTAACGATACATTTATGGTAGAATCAAAATAAATGTTTTATGTCTGTATCTACAACAAGTAGGCCATCACAAAAAGTGTAATACCAAGATATGTTAAATATCTTCAAAAATCCAATATCATGCTTCCCTACCGCTTTCCCTTGCATTTTACGTAAATGTGATCCTTACTTAATTGCATTTGGAGGTTTAAGGAGAGACAAGTTGAGATGATTGGGGTAAAACATTTAGTATAGTTTGCTTTCCATGGCAAATGAAACAATCAAACCAGTTTTTCCATTATGTTTTTCAGGTTGACTTTAATACAAAGATGGTGTGCAGCATAGAGAAAGGCATCATAAAGCGACAGTTGCCATTCGCCAGTGTGAAAAACTGCCATGATGGGACAGGCACCAGGTTTTCCATTTCCTTCAGGGGTCGCCATGACTATGAGCTAGAGGCAACATCTATGCAGGAGAAGCAAAAGGTCAGAGTTCGAACGTGCATGACTGTGCTTGGGTATGACCTCAACCACTATAGTACTGGGACAGTTATTGTCTAAGGTGCACGATGAGCCTGGGTATGACCTCAACCACTATAGTATAAGGACAGTTATTGTCATAGGCCAACAAAGGAACAGCTTCACCCAGAGAAGATCAGTGTTTTGGAATGGCCCAACCAGAGGCTAAATTGCAATTTAAAATCTGTGGGGTGACTTGTTGAGGGCTTGGCCTAACTAGGCCCTCAAAATCTGATGGATCCACATATTTTTTTCGCAAAGAAGAGTGGACAATAATTGCTAGGCCAAGCTTGTAACAAAGGGAACGTTCTGGAATTCCAACGAGTCGTTTCATGCAGCTGAGAAAAGGGGTTTCCGTGGGAATGAGTTACTCCCTCTGGTGTGTACTTTGGGCTTTGCATCATTTACTTGCACAAAAAGCTATATAACACACTTAAGGAAAGGGAAGACTCGAAAGCATAATTTATCTTGGTTTCATTTTTTTTTTTACATCACAACTGACTTGCAAGAGGTGAATAAGCCATGCTAACATTCAAAACATATTACCAAATTTTGGAACCCATCACAAGAGTGGTTCTGTCTACCTCTGTTCTTTCCCTTTACCCGCCCTCAGGTGATTTAAAGAGCAAACCATTGAGAAGGTTGAAGTGTGTCGTGAGTCTTGGCTTATCTTCCCATGATTATTAAGTTGCATTCAAAACGTCAAATGCCATCTTGTATAAAGAGGATAGATTTTACAAGATTCAATAAAGGAGATATATGTTGCCCAGAGAGAACCTGGACAGGCTATCTATGGTAACCTCATATAGGCATTGAATGCAGTATATATTTACTGTTAAAACAGAATAGGCAAAGGTTATTCTAAAGGTGCACAAAAAGTTTCTTTAAAAAAAAACAGAACACTTTAGATGGAAGACCTTTGTCAGCTGTGACACTGGGGTGCTTCTGAGATTGAATAACTGACCATTGAAAGGATAACATTAATTGCAAAGGGTTCCAGAATTCGAAATATAATATACAATATATAGCTACGTGCACAATGTTTTAGAGTTTCTACTGTTTGTGTTGTATTTAGTGTAAAAGTAGAATTAAGTACTAAAAGAAAAGACGCAGGGAGCAATGTAGGAGTTATAATGCAGTTTGGAAAAAGTGATTTAAATTCCACCTCTTGCTTTTTTGCCTCCTCCTTGTAGATGCTGCAGTTAGTGGGTCAGATAATCCACAGTAACATCTACATCCAGCCAACTGGCCCTACAGAGGAGGAGTACCGGGTGCCCCCAGTGCCAAAGACCCTCCGCCAGGGCCAGCTCCTCCTGCAGAAGGGTGGCATGGCCTCTTTTAAATGGAAGAGGTTTGTGTGTGTGTGTGTGTGTGTGTGTGTGTGTGTGTGTGTGTGTGTGTGTGTGTGTGTGTGTGTGTGTGTGTGTGTGTGTTTGTGTGAATATATATTAGCCATTGCACATTCTTCCTCTTCCTCTCACCCCTGTGGGCAGTGTGCAGTCAGCTGTTCTCCCTCCTCCATGCTCTCCCAGGACATTAAGTGCCCCATAAGTTGGTCCTTCTATCCCTGGTTATAATTAGTGGAATGTTTTCCCCTTTCTTCATGAGGTGATTTATTTTCTACCCTTACAGCAGTAATTTTCCTCAGTAGCACTTTCCAATCTTGTAGGTATTGTTAGTTTCCCCCATGACCTCTGAACTGGTCTGGTTTTACACATCTTGCTGCATGCTGCTTGCTGCAGCTTCTGCTCTGAAAAGTGTTAAGTCGTCAATCCACATAGGTATGAAGGTTTATGAAGCCTTATTTGGTGTGTACATTTTCCTAATTTTCAACATCTGGTCCATCTGGTGTGGAAAGTGCCTGACTATTATGGACAGGTTCACTCAAGCTTTCCCCTGAGTATAATCTAAGTATAGAGTAAGCCTGTCTGCATATAGAATCTAACTTACTTGCCTTGATGGATTCAGGCTATTTCGACCAATCTCCAAAAGACAACAGATGTGTTTGGACTACCCTATGACTACTGGGCCTTGTCCAACCACAAGTTGGCAAAGGGTAATATCCATCACATAAATATTGGAAGGACAAAAGAGTGTCTGAGCTTTTAACCAGATGAGGTCTTGGGCAAAGCCTGTTTCTAAAGAAGTGGCCTTTCATGTCCCTTCAAGAGGGCTCACAAGTAAAAGGGTAAAAGCACCTGGATAGGGAGTAGGAGTCCTGGAGGAAGGAGAGGAAAAGAGTCCTGTGCAGGAGGAGAAATAAAGCAGGGAAAGGATGAAGGTAGACAACACTGTACTTACTATACATCAGTATAGTAAGTACTAGATACTCAGGGCCTGATTTACTAATATGCGAGCGCTGCTTAATCTGCATTCGCAAATTAACGCACAGTGTTTTTGCGCATTTTACTTGGTATTTATCAAACCAGATCTGCGCTGGGCAAACTGTGTTTACTCCGCCCTATATAGGGCCTGATTACTAACATTGCGACCTCTACTTAAACTGCGTTCGCACATTAACGCACAGTGTTTTTCCGCATTTCCTGTGGTATTTATTTAGGAAGAGAAAATGAAGCTTCAGCGAAGTGGAGATAGATATTGGTTCACGTTCGCTCAATCACTAAACCTGATTCAATGTGTGCGCTGCTATATTGTTGTTCTGCCTGCCATCACCTACAGCAAGATGTTTAAAAGAACATGATTATAAAGAATATGCTATTGGTGGCATTAATGCATAAACTGTCTATTATAACAATATAGATGTGTACATGGCGAGATTAATAATTTCTACAAGGGACATGGGTTCACTACAGTATATATGGACGTGGGTGCAATCAATGGTTCATATTACGTTCGGAAAGTTTGCGATTTCAAAAAAAGTCCTGTTTGATGTCTATAATTTCAGCTGTGGCAGTGGGGAAATGTATTGACCAGTGCGCCATAGCAATGCTTCGAGTACCTGTGTGAATATTTGTGAAGGCTGAGATATATCAACTGCTGATACTATAACTGTTTGAAATGATCCGGTGCCAATATTTGCAATGTTTACCAACTGATTGAATGGAATGTGATCTCCGGTTGGAGGGTTAGATGTCGTTTCTGATCTGGTTCAGTAATTGAAGTATTGCGTGGCTGGTTAACCTGTACCGTCTAATGATTTGTGGTTCATTTAACTGAAAATGTGTTATACGAGTTGAAAAAATTATTTCTGTGCGCTGTCTCTGTCTTCTTTCTTCGCGTTTCTCTTATCACTGCTGCCATATCAACGTTTTCAGACTCAATGAAAATGCGCTTCCTGGTTAAGACGTGCTTTTATGAGGCGGAGAATTAGCGCGCAAATCGGAGATGTGCGCTTGCCAGGCAGTTTAGTAAATACCCCGCAATACATCATTAGGCGCACTTATCTTCGCTCCTCCCAAATATTTGCGCATGTTTCCACCCACCTTTTTGTGTCCTCCCCGTCCACACCCACAAAGCTTTAATATGCGCTGCGCTCCCTTAGTAAATACCGTTTTATGTTTAAGACCGCTATTTTACGTTAGAAATGGGCGCAATCCTGTTAGTTAATCAGGCCCTCAGTGTGTGGAGTGTAAGTGAGTATATTAACAGTGTACACTACCGTTCAAAAGTTTGGGGTCACCCGGACAATTTCATGTTTTCCATGAAAACTCACACTTGTATTTATCAAATGAGTTGCAAAATGAATAGAAAATATAGTCAAGATATTGACAAGGTTGGAAATAATGATTTTTATTTGAAATATTAATTTTGTATTTCAAACTTTGCTTTCGTCAAAAAAGGGTCCATTTGCAGCAATTACAGCATTGGAGACCTTTGGCATTCTAGCTGTTAATTTGTTGAGTTAATCTGGAGAAATGTCACCCCACACTTCCTGAAGCACCTCCCACAAGTTGGATTGGCTTGATGGGCAGTTCTTGCGCATCATACGGCCAAGCTGCTCCCACAACAGCTCAATGGGGTTGAGATCTGGTAACTGCGCTGGCCACCCCATAACAGACAGCATACGATCTGCCTGCTTCTTCCGTATATAGTTCTTGCATATTTTGGAGGTGCCCTTTGGGTCATTGTCCTGTTGTAGGAGGAAATTGGCTCCAATCAAGCGCTGTCCACAGGGTATGGCATGGCGTTGCAAAATGAGAGATAGCCTTCACTATTTAAAATCCCTTTTACCTTGTACAAATCTCTCACTTTACCAGCACCAAAGCAGCCCCAGACCATCACATTACCTCCACCATGCTTGACAGATGGCTTCAGGCACTCATCCAGCATCTTTTCACCTGTTCTGCGTCTCACAAATGTTCTTCTGTATGATGCAAACACCTCAAACTTTAAATTTGTCCAGAACACTTTTCCCCAATCTTCCTCTGTCCAATGTCTGTGCTCTTTTGCCCATATTAATCTTTTCTTTTTATTGGCCAGTCTCAGATATAGCTTTTTCTTTGCCACTCTGCTTATAAGGCCAGCATCCCAGAGTCGCCTCTTCACTGTAGAAGGTGACACTGGCGTTTTGCGGTTACCATTTAAAAAGCTGCCAGTTGAGGACCTGTGAGGTGTCTATTTCTTAAACTAGACACTCTAATATACTTGTCTTCTTGCTGAGTTGTGCACCGGGGCCTCCCACTTCTCTTTCTACTCTGGTTGGAGCCCGTTTCTGCTGTTCTCTGAAGAGCGTAGTACACACCGTTGTAGGAAAAGTTCAGTTTCTTAGCAATTTCTCGCATGGAATAGCCTTCATTTCTAAGAACAAGAATAGACTGGGGAGTTTCACATGACAGTTATCTTTTTCGAGCCATTTTGAGAGTATAACCGAACCCACAAATGTGTTGCTCCAGATACTCAACTAGCTCAAATGAAGGCCAGTTTTATAGCTTCTCTCACCAGCAAAACAGTTTTCAGCTGTGCTAACATAATTGCACAAGGGTTTTCAAGGGTTTTCTAGTCATCCATGAGGGGATTAGCAAACACAAGGGGATTAGCAAACACAATGTACCATTAGAACACCGGAGTGATAGTTGCTACCTATGTAGATATTTCATTAAAAACCAGATATTTCCACCTAGAATAGTCATTTACCACATTAACAATGTATAGAGGGTATTTCCGACAAATTTAATGTCATCATCTTTGAAAAAAACAGTGCTTTTCTTTGAAAAATAAGGACATTTCTAAGTGACCCCAAACTTTTGAGGCAGTGCAGTGCAGTGTTAAGGCAGTGCAGGGTTGTGGGATGGTGCTGCTGTTGCTGCATGCACAATCACAGGATGAGGATGAAGAAAACATGTTGCCACTTTTCATGCCACTGAAATGCAGTTGTTACATCCTGCAGTGTTCAAATTCTTAAAAACTAATTTTGACTGCACATTCACAAGCATAACCCTGTTGAATTGTACTGCACCCTAGTGGCCAAATCACAAATAGCAGTCCAGTGTAGTTGCCAATTGATGGTTTATGTGATGAATATGTTTCCATGCAAAGATGTGTCTGTTGTCATGTTGTGTACATGCCACAGCATCATAGCTGATGAAGTAATAGTTGAAGTACTGAGCTCAGAATTCACCTTAAGTTTGTCTTAAGGTATACATTTGTATGGTCGTAATATTCCTAAGAATAACAAGTTAATGTCTTTGCCAAAGGTATGAAGCTCACCTTCATGTTGGTCAGCTGACTCTCTTACCCTGGGGGTGTCAGTCAACAGATGGCAGTGAGACAATCTCCAGCTCCACTCTGCCCATCATCATCCATTTCTCAGATGGCAAGGCAAGAGTGGAGGCATCACAGTCCTGTGACACATTCATACTCTTCACACATTGCAGCACATATCAGTAAGTATACAAACATTATTCACATGAAAACATGTATGCAACAGACAACTATTCACACATTTGTACACCCATTGCATTTTAAGAAAAACATTGTTTGGTCTGTTGGATTCTTAGCCGAAGGTATTTGTATTTATATAATACTTGTATGTCGAATTTGCTCAATAGACAGGAAAGACGGTCACTAATTTGTCCTCAGTCTGTCTATCGAATTCATTGGTAAAATGTTCATACTTGCTAATTGTTCAACCTTGAGATGTAGACCTAAATGACATCTAAATCTCTCCCTGCCAGGTTCAGGGTACCTGCTGACATGATGCAAGGAGAGAGGGACTCGTGGGTCCAGGCTATTAACAAACTATGTATGAACTGGAAACGATGCTCACAGTCTGAGCCAATGTATAAGGACCTTAAAGAGCTGAGAGAGTCCAGAGCTGTGACAGGCGTCCTGCAGCAATCTGAAGATGGGACACTCTCTAACTCTCTGCTACTCTCAGAGGAGTCTGAAGGAGAAGAGTCTTCAGCGCCCACTAGTGCCAGGGCTTTTCCACTTCCACCAATACCACCACTGGCAAAACCTGGCAACCCAGAGCTTTTGCCCACCACGCCCCCACCTTCTCCCTTGTACTCCGCACTGAAGCCTAAGGTACCACCCCCACCTCCTGTGCCAGCCCCACCTCCACTACCCAGAAAGCAGAAGCTACCAGAGCAGCGCACCAAAGCCTTCCACTGGGATCTGGTTGCCCAGGACAAGGTAACTAGTCTTTTATTATTAATTCTTACAGAAAGTGAACGCTCTCTCTTCATACAATGAGTGTTCTGCTGTTTTTAATTACTCAATACAACTCTGTTTCAGTAACAAATACCACTACTGTTATGACATGGCAAAATTAGTTCAGAATATTAGTGGTGGTGGTGTGCACACAATGTCTGGGATTGTCAATACAACAAATGGGAGTTCATGTACAGTAAATGACATCATGCCAGAGAAATATCACTTTCTCATGAAACTGAAGTTATAACACTTGAGGCCCCTCCAAATAGATTTAGGCCCAATCTCAATACTTCCCCTTACCCCTTATCTTACCCCTTACCCTTGAAATTGCGCGTTCATGTGAGAGCTAGTGGTGTCTCAATACCCAACTTGATCAAGATTAAGGGGTAAGTTTAAGGAGTGTATGGCCCTCGTTTTTGAGATGATCGGAGAGCTACCTTGGTTCTCCAAGGGCTATCCCAGAGCACACCGCGAAACCAGCTCAGGAATTTTCAAAAAAACATGGCTGCTTGAAGCGAGGAATATTTTACATGAATAAAGCTATCTACACAACTTTTTATATGTTTATAATGACTCGGTTTGATCTGAAATGTACTACACGAGCGATGCATAGAATTGTCGGTCTTAACCGAAGCTTTCAAACGGTAGTTTTAGGATACATTTAGCGCGTATACCACCACTCCATTGGCTTATATGGTAGCTTGCCAGCTATCATGCTACATACACTACATGTAAGTATTTTTGGCTTATAATCAATTTAAAAATGACGACAGTCTTGTTTCGTGCTCTACACAGTTGTATACATATATATTTGCAACCATGTTCTTCATTAGACTTTTTTTTTTAAATCGCTAGTTTCATAGCTCATACAGTCACGCATGACGTACCCGAAACCTAGTGGCGTCTCATTTCATAGGGGAAAGATCTCAGCCCTTGGCCCTTACACTTGCAAGTACTAGGGTTAAGACTAAGACAAGATTAAGCAAAAGGGGCAAGGAGAAGAATCGAGATTCGGCCTTAAACTCATTATATTCAGTTTGGTTAGTCTACCAGCAGGTGGCAAGAAAGTGTATACTGAAGATGCACACAAACACATTGTACAGTATAATGTCCCTAACAACTAAAGCCAAAAGGTAGCCAGTTTGTCATCTTTCATCAGTGCCAACTTATTTTCTGTTGGGAAAGTCTGTTCGGTTTCAGGTAGTAAGCTTGCTAGTAAATGAACATTCATAACAGTGTCTGACAATTTATTGCACTCTATGAGCCTTCCATGTGTCTAGATAATAGTTACCACCAACCCTGGTTCCAACAACCCTTTTCTTCTCCCAAAAGGATGTTAGTCATGTATACAACCAGTGACCTCCAGAATTAGTCATGCGCCACCACAGTTTATTGACTTTACATCAACTGGTCCACACGGCCTGCTCTTAACTGACAGTCTTATATGTGACCACATGTATCATACCAAACCGTGTAAGTTGGTACGGCCTCCGATGCAAAATTATGCTGTTGTTGAAATTGCTGCCCTATACCTCATGTTTAACTTCTGAAATGTAATTATAATATAGAGTTATTATAACCCTTAATTAATTTTCATTAATTCTGAAATATACTTTGATGATTGTAATGACTGATAGGACAATGTCACATTGCTTTTTGAATTGCAATGCTCTCTGTACATTTCTATGTAGGTCTCTCTGTGCTTCCCAAATGATTATTCTTTTTCTGTTGTATAAAGGACCATTTCAGGATCAGTAGTAGGTTTGAGGAGAATGTTCAGAACATTATTCAATAGTGGATGATTCAATAATACAGAACACTTTTTAATTCAGATATAATTCAGACGTTGCGATCAGTAGGATACTAGATGCCTTTACAATGATAGACACAGATGTTGTATTTTCACCATCAATCCTTTATACTTTTGCAAACCTTAAAGAAAATAATGGGGGAACTTAGAGAGGAAATATATGTCATGTCCATGTAACAAATAAAACCTTGAATCTCTTTAAATGCAATCATGTAGTGAAAGACAAACATGAATAACCTTTAGAGGGATTTTGATAAAAAGATCTATTCCATTGTTTGCAAGTGTCACAGCTTTATTTCTCCCCTCTACATAGATTGACAAATCCTTCTGGACACATGGAGTCAGTGGAAAGGCTAAGATTGACACCTTTAGGTTGTTTGAGCAGTTCAAAGTCAAAGGCTCAGACAACTTTGCTGACAGTGTGGATCCCAGCCATCATGTGGAGATCATGCTGAACCAGAAGGTAGCACACAACTTCAGTGAGTATCTCAGCCTCTCCAGAATCATTCCTTTGGCAAGTCAATACTGTTTTCTCTAAAATATGAAATATGATATGTAAATCTGTAAATGTTAGCAACCTAAATCTCTGGATCACTTGGATTTGTCTACAGTCTTCTGTGTCTTCTGTGAGACATCGATGAGAAGGTGGAGAGCAGTGTAAATGTTAGCAGCTTAAGTCTCTGACTGGGATTTGTCTTCAGTGGACTGGGTCAAAGGTGTGGCACCTGTACACGGCT
Source organism: Sprattus sprattus (assembly GCF_963457725.1). Taxonomy (NCBI): domain Eukaryota; kingdom Metazoa; phylum Chordata; class Actinopteri; order Clupeiformes; family Clupeidae; genus Sprattus; species Sprattus sprattus. The sequence continues at coordinate 25,081,016 of NC_137914.1, forward strand.
GGGTTCTTGTGCAGGTGTAAGAATTCCCAGAGGATGCAGTCGGGCCCTAGTCTAACACAGTGTGGATAGGTCTGGCATATTCTGTCTGTCGTGTTTCAGATTATCTCCTGTGTGAGTCTGACCAACAGAGTTGTTTTAGGACGTGTGTCCGTATAGCAGTTTTCACTGGCAGGGTGCTGGGCAGCGCTTCATCCCAACACGTCACCAAAACAGTGCTCCCATGCTGCTTTGTGTGTTTCTATGACATACCTTGACAACATGTCACCACCGCTGTTGTATGACTAGGAGTGCCCCACGACACCAGTTCCTTTCTGAAAAGTTCACTGAGTTTTGCCTAGAAGCACTCAGAGCAGCTGCACAATAAAGGCAGAGCTTTCTGAAAAAAGGCGCTGGGTGCAGCATTTTTTTCTCTATTCCACCCATATGGACACTCTCGTCATTGGGAACAATGCTGTTGCTAAAACCCCCCAGCTATGGACACTTGCCCTTAGTTGCATTAAAGAACGACATAACACAAAGACAGGAGAGAAAAAAATAATAGAGTGATTTGTCTTTTGTGACACTTCTTCTGTCAAATCTATTCAACATTTTATCAGTAAAAATTGGAATCAGACTGTTTTAATCTTAATATGTATAATGTTAAATACATATATAAAAAAACTTAATTTGGGATATATCAATCATTTTGCAACATTGTTGTAACTGGGAGCAGATGGATAAGACATGTTTTGTCTGTACATTTGTTTGCTAGTTCATGTTTTGTTTTGTTTGTTATTCTGATTGTCAAGCAGTAACAAAACTAGACTTGACTACACTAGACAAGACTACCAACAGACTTAGTTGCAAATGGTGAAAAGAATGACATTTTGCCAAGTGAGTGAGTGGAAGTATAGGTTTCTCAAACATAGTTTTAAGAATTAGGCAATAATAGGAGTAGATGGAATTATTCACCACCTTTCACCATAAGAGTGCTGCATCAATGGGTGTGGTCTACTGCAGGGTAGCTTGCTTGATGGCCACAAGGTGGCAGTAGTCACCAGAGGGAGCGTGTTGGATAAGTGGCAAAGGTACATGATTGAGTGGAGTGAGTTGCATGACAGAAGCACACAAATGTAATATCAGGCAGACTAACATTTGTCAGGAAATGTGTGATAAATACATTTTTGTTTTGTTTTTTGTTTAAAAATTTCAACAGAAATAAACTTCCTAGTGAGGTGTCTGTGGATTGCGATGGGTGGATACCCCAGCTACTGTAGACGGGAAACAGCATATCAGTACCACATGTCAGAGAGATGGTGGATGTTTAATCTGACACAAAATCTTCATCTCTGTCTCATACCTTAATTCAAGCTCTGGGGTTTGGTGTATGCTCCTGAAAGAATTTCTAATGCTATACTTTTTCTACATGTTAAGCTCCTTATTTTGCTGTTCAAAGTAGTGTGTAAGGCTTCTCTGCTGTGGCATGGGATCTCTCCATTTGCTGATTTTCTAGCTGCTATCCAATTCGATCCAGAGTAATAGGAAATAGTCATGAAATATGCATGTGTTTGTGTCCAGAACAGGATGTGTGTGCTCTGCTGCTTGTTCAGCTGAACCACAGTGCTCGGCCCCAGGAAACACCTACGGCCTACATTCTCCTGGGCCATAAGTGAGCTTTAGGATTACAGTGTTAAGAACAGTGCATCGATCATACACCCACTGAACTCTCCGCATAGAGGTTAAGTGAGTAACAAAAGTGAGGCAGATCATCTCAGGTCCTAGGGGGAACCACTAGATATATATTCCTTTCACCAGAAGATACAAATATTGTGATTGTGGAAAGAGATGAGGGACTAAATATAGTGGATGATACAATGCCAATGAAATGCCCTTAGCATGACCCCCAAGATGTGCTGTAGTAGCATCTCCTCATGTGTTTCAGCAAATCACGAAAGATGATGTGAGTCTGACAACAGGCAGATGGTCTCTACTGAATAGATCTTCGGTTATAGTCATAGAGGCTTTTGTCCAATGCGACTTCCAACAAGATCTCCAAGGACTCATGTAGCATGCAGCAGGTAGCCTGAAATTGGGCTCTGACATAGGTGGGTGTTGGCTGCATTGGCAGATGGTCATTTGAGAAGAAAGTCTCTTTTTGTCTCAATGGCTCAACTAACTGGACAATGGGATTTCAGTATGGTATGTAGCTAGGTAACAGTGAAATGTACCAGTGCTTTTTCCTTCAGCCTTATTTGGGCTCTTGAGAGTAGCATCGGCAAGCTGGGGTACAAGGTGGATGTGTTCGTCAGCGGGTACAGGAGAGACACAATAGTGGTATACCATGAGCAGCATTTTCCAAAGCACTTTCTTTGTTTTGGTGATTTTCAGGGAGTTGACTGCACGTGCGTTCAATCAGATGTCAGTGATGGAATAGAACAAAAGAATGGTGCGTGTTGCACAAGGAGGTGAAGGACCTGGAGAAACACTTTAAAAGGATTTGTTCGAGGGGGGGGGGGGGGCAAAGGACTACAAAAATTATCATTCCAACATCTGAGATTTTTGAAGACAGTTTGATGTGTCAGGCTTTTATCTTGTATTTGTAAACATCATGTCCTTTTTAACTTCACTACTAAATCTTGGTTTTATTTTCCTCTCTTCAGGTTATTTCAGGATATTTTGTTAGCCAAATTACAAATGCAACTGGTTGTAATTAAAACCCTTGTGATCGGGGGACCACACTATTGATTATGTTCTAACATACTGAAGAATTTCACCATATTAACATCTTCTCATGACATTGTATTGCAACATGTCAGCCTACCTATGCTTGGTCAGTGCTGTCCATGTGTTACTGGACCACAACTATAGCACTACATTTGCATTTCTTTTAAGTGACGCAAAATAGTACAGACCCTTTTCTGCTCTTTTAACTTGCTCCTTGGGGAAAAAATGTAATCACAGAACAAACAAGCTAGTGATGGGACTAATGGCTTTTTGAAGGGAGCCTTCCCTTTCCGTGAGCGGTTCAAAAGAATGTCTCATCATACGTTTATGATAATGATGAGTTAGATCTGGCATTCACTCAAAGTTCTTCTTTCAGGGTTGTGCAGAGGTCTGGTCGTGTTTATTTGTGCTTTAGAATTTAAACGCTGTGAAACAACCAGAAAAGTACGTTTTATTTCTGCCAAAAGGAACAGCTCTCAAACGACTCTGTCCCTTCGTTTGTACCAAAGAGCTGTTGAAAAAAAAGCGTTTTGCGTTATTGTTATTCAGCAAGGTATAGCATACATTGTAGCACTCCTAAACTCAGCAAAGACAGAATTCAATTACGTTTAGTGTCATATTTAAATGGACATTCTTCTGTTTGCGTCTATCAGTTTTCCATCACCTCAACTATGTCCCAACCATATGCAAAAATAGTCCTCCCAGTTATCATCTTGGTAAAAAGTCAAATATGAGAACATAGCCTGAACTAAATATCTTAAAGTGACAATATACCATTAATAAATACATTATCGCAAAATATGTTCAAAAGAATAAAGAAGAGAATATCTTTATAGCTTGTAAAGGATAGACCTTTTATTTGCTTTAGTTGTTTGCGTTAATATTTGTGTTTTTTGTGTTATTGGTTTATATTACTTATCGTCCCGGAGGTGGTTTGCCCAATCAGATCACAATTAGTCCTCAGTGCGTCTTGGTTGCATTTAAGTTACTTTCATGTGGTCAAGCAGGCGATTGCGATCTGATCACCCAAAATGCAATAGAATGCCAGGTGTAAATGGGGTATTTGTTACTTTTTTCAGAGTTAAGCTCTAAGCCAGTTGACCATATTTGTTTCTAAATAATGTTCTACCCTGACATTCACAGCCCCCTTAATTCTTCAAAACTACCTGAGTGGCATTCTGCGCATTTTCATTGTCAGAATGCCATTCATTGCCCAGTTAAGTAATAATTGATCAGATGAAGCTCACTTGTGTTAGCTCCTTCCACTGAGCGCCATGTAGCCTGACCCTTCAAATGCTTTAATCATATGAGCAGTTTTAAAGATATGACATCTACAGGCCTACTTAACAACAAGGGCTAACTAAATCCATCCAAATTCCAAAAAGGTATTCTGTACATGGTATGTTGTGAACATCTCTTATTTTAGCTGCCACATGGTCGCTAATCATTGGGCTTTGTAAGTCTACATATTATAAATCTCTCTGCTGTCCCTGTCCAAAGATCCCTATATTCCCTATCTCCTTTGATCAGTAGTGTTAATCTCAAGCTTTGACAAATCACTCTTCAGTGCTTCAGGATGTCTCATCTCACCTCCACTGCTAATACTAGTCATTCACATTCAACTAGACCCACTTTTGGCACGAGTCTTCTCACAGCTAACGGTCACATTTGTGTGACTTGTTTTTGTGTTGTTTGTTGGTATTCATGATATTCAAGTATGGTTCATTTCTAACTACAATTATAAAACATTTTTGGAGGGGGACGGGGACTCAAATGGCCAGCCGTGTCCCTGAAAGGAACAAAGGAAGAAGAGCAAGCTTTTGTGAGATGCATACTGACATTTTTTGATGATTGTAAATGTAAATGTTTTCTTATTATTTTCTCGAATGTATCTTTAATTTGAGTTAATCTAATTCATTTCAGGCAACCAAAATCTAACGAATACCCACCCGAAAGGCTATCAGGAGCCCTGTAGTGGATTTGGAGAATGAAGCGAAATAGTAGGCTATGGAATATAATGATAGATATGATAAGTAGGCTACACTCTAAGTAAAAGCTGTTATTTTAACACAGCAGCATTTTGAGTGTAGTACTGCTCACTATTAAGCAGTTGTTGTTTTTAGTTGTAGTTGTTTCGACACGTTAACTGAGATGTTTGTTTGATGAGCTGTAACTGAATAGCTTTAGTGAACTTTTAACTGGGATTAGAATCCATTCAGAAAGTCACAGTAAAGTAATTGCAAAGTTAGCCAGTGTTGAGGTGCAATCATATGCACAGCATGTAACAAATATCACACTAAACAAAAATGTGTCAAAAAAGACTTGGAACAGCCACAGGGGAGAACATTATTGAGGCCTTTACAGAAGGATTGTAGAAATGCTAAGGCTAAAGTGGTTTTCCCACAGAATCTCTGCATGAGACCTTAAGTTTTATGTTAAATTGTGTATAATTTCAAAGGTAAGATGGAAAACACATCTGGAAAGATTTGGCACACTTTCTCACTTTCCTAAATGAGTGACGAAACAGATGTAACAGCTTTGATTAGTTATTACATGTATTTGTGGAGAAAGATGCTAAGAGAAATTTTTATTTTATCTATTTGGTAATGTACACATTACATGCACAGGTTCCCATGTTGGTCTCCTATGTTGCTTCCCAGGACTTCAAAGCATGTGTCATGTATGTGAAGCTTTTGGTAACCAGTTCGAACAAACAACAAACAACCAAAAAAAAGATAAAAGAATATGGTAGCCATCTGTAAAGGTGCACGTGGGATGTTGCTCATGGGCATGCTTCCAGCAGCTTTGTGAAGGAGTGCCATCACTATGGTTGAGGATGCTATACTGTCATACTAATGGCCTTGGCTCTTCGGTTGAATGTTTCAGCTCAGTTTATTAATGCACTTTTTTCTCTCTGCCCCCATATCTGCCTTACTTCAGAGGTCACAGAAAACCCTCACTAATTCAGTATTTGATAGAATACAAATTATACTAGAGGAGAGCCCCTGGAGTCAGGGAGAAGGCGGTCATTAAGAGCAAGCCCTTTTGTGTCTCAAAGCCCACAAGGAGTGTCTCTCTTTCTCCAATGCTTGTACATAAAGTTTCCTTTCAGGGATGTGCTGTTTAATGAGGATGTGCACATGTGTTTATACAAGTTCCTATCTGTTTCTTCACAGATATTTTCCTTAAAAGTTTCCCAGTGCAACCAGAGGAGCTGCGAGAAAAGCTGTTTATAATTAATGAGAAGGATGGTGGCCTATCTGATGAGCAAATTGCGTCTCTCAGGAGGTGAAGAAAAACCCCACCTAAACCCTTCCCTTCCCCCTTTTCTTGAAATGAGACCTTGATGGTTTGTATTTATCTGAGGCAGTGACACTAGGGAAACAACATGTCTACTGCCTGACCAGGAGTAGACCTGCTATTTTAAAACCAAATATAGGGTCTGTGTTATAATTTGCGCCGTACGAGATGTTTGTGTGGTGTTTAAACTAGGGTTGTCAAAACCGGTAATTGCAATTAATTAATTATAGAAAAATAACGTGTACAAAAAAATCAGCGCAGATTATTTGCACTCTATGATGTCCCTTAAATTAATGTAAATAACATAATACAACATGTGTGGGTCAGCATATTAAAGTGTGTGTGAAAGGTAACGTAAATAAGAAATGAAATGCTCCACACACAAATTAGGAGGAAAAAGGAAATAAATTCTTCATTTCCCAGGGTCCCCAAAACAAAAATGTTATAGTGTTTTTAATATTTATAAGGTTCGTTATTTCTATGAAACGTCAATTTATTTTTCTGTCGAGGGCATGCCAATTCAGTTGACCAAGGCGAAGCAAAGTTATAAAGCACATTTATTTGATTTGAAGATTTGATAAATGCTTCAGTTGTTGGTGTAGTCCAAATGTTACCTAAGTTAGTAAGGAAATAAGAAAATGTGTTCTTCATCAACTAAAGTTCATTGAAGTATCCAAGTGGTGAACGTCACATGGCCAAGGCTCGTTTACTTTGGTACTTAACTTCAGTGGCAAATTTGACAGATTTTGAATTGCTTTTCATGGCAAATTGATATTTGCGATTAATTGAAATGAATGAATTCCTTGACAGCCCTATCTTAAACACATCAGCATCTGTAGAACATGGGGCCACACCCCTCATAAGTGTCTGATTTATAACAGGCAACAAATAAACACTTCCTCTTAGGTCAACAATAAAAACAGCTACCAAAGCCTTTTAGGGGCGCTCGCTCACAGATTAAACTTTTATCGGCTTGTGTTTGAGGAGATGGACACCATTGACTAGCCCTGGGGGGGCCTCAGTACTGAAAGCCCTGAAATGCTTTTCCAAACCATTCATACATCATCCCAGAGCTTGTCTTGGGTCGCTGCATTCTGCTGACCTGCCTTGAGGAAGAGGAGTCTGAAAGGAACTGCAGATTTATTTATTCTGGGTAAAAACGAAAGGCATATTTTAATGTGCTGTCGGCATAGACTACAAGAATACAATCCTAATAGAAGACCTTGCAGTGGAGCTGCAATATTAATGTGGGGCAGCTGTAGTCACTACTGCACATCCCAAGCCTCATGAAATAGTCAGTCTCTCAGGCTTTGAGCTGAAATGCACTCACAAGACTAAGAGAAGTCCATTCTGGAGTTCAAACTCAGGCTGGTACAGAGGCCAGCTCTCCACTTGGCTTTTAATCATCCATTTCTTACCTGGGCCACAAGAAAACAGTCGAGAGAGACCCCCCCATGGAATATGGGAAAAGAAGGAGGGGTGAGGAAAGAGTAGATAGATAAGTGAGAGGGCAGAAACAACATAGCGATGAAGTGGGAGAGAAATAGTGGGAAATGCTGTTGAATTAACAAGGGCAGGAGGTTGGGGAATATTAGTGAGATTTGGATGCCACTAATGTGGTCTATTTTGTGTGGTTCACTGTAAATATGTGAAGTTTACAGTTACACTAATGTAGTCTATTTTGTATGGTTCACTGTAGATATGTGGAGTGCTACAGTTTAGAATAGTGAAGTTATACAGTTACACTAATGTGGTCTATTTTCGTGTGGTTCACTGTATATATGTGAATTTCTACAGTTACACTAATGTGGTCTATTTTGTGTTGTTCACTCTAGATATGTGCCGACTATTGATGATGTGGAGATGTATAAGTCATACAAAGGACCAGCCTCAGACCTGCACATAGTGGACCAATACATGCTGGCGGTGAGTGTTACGTGCTCTGATCATGGCCTGGTGCCTTAGACAATGAGGAGTACACATGTGCCCACACACATGTGCTCACACAGAGGGACAGATCAGATGTGTGTATGTTGGAGAGTGTCGCACAAACAGCAACTTGTGCAGTACACAGAAAGCACACACTGTGTTTATTTTTTTCGTTTTATGCATTCAGCAGAAGAAGTCCCTATTTGAATATTTCACCGGGTTTCTTGCTTTTATTTATTTTTAATTTCTTTGTAGTCTAATAAAAACCCTGATGTTGTGTTGGGTACTTTTTATCTCAGAGTTTTTTTGCAAAACAATGTTGGTGCACTCTGTGTGTTGTGTATACCAGTATTGTACTTATATGTTAACCACATATAGCACACCTTCAAAAGGTCCATTCCTTGCAAACTGGATGCTACATTGATGCCACAGCAGGTTGTGACCAGATGAAATGGCACATTAGTGTCCTCTAACAACACACTGGCCCATACATTCTATTTCAAAGTTATAGGAGGTTTACTTCCCTTACATGGAAGGAACAGGATGGGAAAGTAATACATTGTATTTACCTGCACTCAGTAGCTTGACAAAGGATACTTAAAAAAGTGATATTGGGACCTTGTAAATCTGTTATGCACAACTCTCTCTCTCCCAGCCACGCACACACACACACACACACACACACACTCTCTCTCTCTCTCTCTCTCTCTCACTCACTCACTCACTCACTCACTCACTCACTCACTCACTCACTCACTCACTCACTCACTCACTCACTCACTCACTCACTCACTCACTCACTCACTCACTCACTCACTCACTCACTCACTCACTCACTCACTCACTCACTCACTCACTCACTCACTCACACACACACACACACACACACACACACACACACACACACACACACACACACACACACACACACACACACACACACACACACACACACACACACACACACACACACACTCTCACTCTCTCTCTCTCTCACACAGACACACACACACACACACACACACACACACACACACACACACACTCTCACTCTCTCTCTCTCACACAGACACACACACACACACACACACACAGCTTGGCAGATGCTTTTTGTCAGAGCAGTGTGCAAAGTCTATGTGATCTCTGACACATATATCACACTGGGTGGCTTTGTATATCTCCCATCTGCTTTACCACACTGACTGAAGGTTTTATAATCTGCTGTGTATCTGATTTCCATTTGGGCTGTGAGCAAATACACACCTTCATTATTAATAAAAACACATATATGCAAATACAATTATTTTGTGATATATCTATGCAGTATATATTTAGTGTTCTCCAGGAGGTACAGTAATACATATTCGTTGTAGAGTTTGTTTTATATTCTCCTTATAATACTGTAATATATAATTATTATGTTTTTATAATTGTCTATATATGTATACTAATAGTAAAAATAGCAATGCCATAAAAATGCACCAAACTAAGAGCTTTTTCAGTGAACAATAGATTCGTATTTGTCTGAATGATTTTGAGCTAGCGGTTCTAAAGATAAAGTGAATTATAAAGAGTGAGCATGTTGACATACTTGCTTTAGAATATTGGAAGTATGGACAACATTAAGGATTTTCTGACCATACTGGTAAAATGTGGGTTTCCATGTTGTGGACACTGAACCTACACCAGTGGCGGCTGGTGGTTTTTAAAGTGAGGGAGGAAGAACTGTGCGCCTGGTTGCCATTGGCCTGCTTATTCCGTTGGTGGCATAAGTATGTGAGATACAAGTTGTTTCAGGGTGTTTTTGTGGCCTACAGTACTACAAAATAGCAGGCAGGGATACAATTGATACACCAGTGTGGCACCATTGTACTTAAAAAGCTGGTGGGCAGCATGTCTTTGGACTAGACAAGGCCAGATGAAAGGATGCAAAGCCAATAAGTCAATCAGGCCTACTCTTGATTTGAAAAACTAAATTCTAAATGCTGGGCCTACCATTGGCCTATTTTCCCCCTTAATTACTAAAGCTATTAAGGTTATAATTTGACTAATTTTATTTTCAGCTGAAATTGTTTAAAAAAAATTAAGACACAAGACCAAAAGTGATGCCATTTAAAATGCATCATGCTCTGAATCATTCACTAACATCCTTTCCACAATATTAAACAACAAGTAACAAAGGCAACAAGTAAGAGAACATTAGGCCTATTTCAGAACTATTAACATTAACATCAGATTATGCCAGATTATTACAGCTATCACTCAAAGTAGCCTAGTATGAGGCCAATGCCCAAATTACAAGTAGGCTAATTACGAAACACATCGCGTTCTGAAACATTCATTAACAATTTCCATTCAGAATTTCAGCTGAACGTGAACAGTCATACTAACAATAGGCGTATGAACGATTTAAACAGAACAGTACAGCTGATTGTTTTTTTATGGTACCAGTGAGCTATAAGTATTTCGCCTACCAGTTAGCATTATACGGCAGCGGTTTTACGTTTAGTGACATGGATTTTTGGAACAGGTTTCCCTTGATACTAACCTTCTCTCTGTAGCTCAATGAATGAAACAGTTTGTTCAATAAAACATCGTTCTTCGTTCTCCATTGCACGTCCGCTTTATTTGCAATTTTTCTACAACAATCTTTAACGGTGACATGTTATCGATAATATCCTTCTGCAGAATGGTTGAAGAGGGAAACTTCTTTCGGTATTAACCTCTTAAACTCTGTTGGCCCGCCGGCGGGCCGAGATTCTATTTAAATCTTCATGGTATTACTGTCAAGCTAGCGTAATATCAATGTTCACTAAAGTAAACAAACTATATGTCAAACGAACGACAAGACCACTGGCTTTACGATCGTGCATGTCAAAAGTATGTATAATGAACCTAAATCGACTAAACGTGGACACAAGTAGCAGAATTAAAAAAAAAAAAAAAAACATTTTCGTCAGTTTTCAAAAGTTTATAGCGTAATGTATCTTCATGTGCAGTCTAATAAGTTCGGTGGAAATAAACGGTAGAATCACTTACCCTAAAGTACAAACTGTAAAACAACACCATAATTATCCACATTAATCCATGTTTTTATTCATAATTTCCATGATAAACCCACACAACTACAAATGTACAGGTACATTTACGATTAAATGGAAACTACTTCCGGTTCAGGCAAGTCTTGTGTTGTACACGGTTAAAAGCTGTATATCTACGGTTGAAAGGCCATCATCTAAGCTCTTCAATGGCCCCTTGCTTATCAGGATAACCCAATCAGCCAGCAAGATACGCGAACCTGTAACTAATATCATAGGTTGACTGACCTGTCAGTCTGACACAACGCGTGCACCCAAGACTAGTTTTCAGTTGTTATCATATGCCTATGGTTGCTATGGTAAACTATGCTAAGTCTGTACGTGGAAAACATAAACTAATACTTTCATTGACTGGTCCACACGTGTGTCAATCATGACTGTAGACCAATGAGATGCAAAGATATCCGAGAGCACAACAGAGAAGGTGGGATGTAATCAGTAATTCACGTGCATTTGTTTTGCCGTTTAGCCACGCAAGTTTTAGACAGTTCTATAACAAAATGCAGATGTACAACGAAGCACATTTATTCTACATCATTATGGCTTCTTAAAATAAAACAGAGAACAGAGAAGGGTAACAGCAGTATTGGAAGAGCTTCAATGGTTGGATTATGAGAAAGATTGAAATAGAGAGTCTGGTAGAATCAGAAGGCAGCAAAAGTCACGGAAGAGTATGGAGAGGTCACCGATTATTTATCTTCTAACTTTTGATTGGGAAGTGTTATCAGTTCCAAATTTGTTAAGGTGATGGCATACCCTTGGGGGCACACAATTATATGACAAAACTGGCCCGTTCAATTCATTTTCCCACTTACATCCACATTAATCTAGATCTAAAAGGAAAAAAAAATTAGGGAGCGCCTACATTTTGGGAAGGTTATCAACATCTTTCTACATTTTTAGGTAACAAATATGGTACTCTAAAGGTATTTTATCATAGCTTGAGGGGTACTCTGTAACATCAAATTGAAATTTGCCACCATACTATGCCTAAAACTCAAAAGTAGGCCTTTAAATTTGGACATGGAATTTTAGATAGAATATCCCAAAAAACATCAAAATTCTAACAGAGTTTAAGAGGTTAATGTCGAATCCCCTCCCTCCAACGCCAAATCCGTTGTTTATTGGTTAAGCGATGTTGGCGCAGACTCAGACGCTAGGGAGGTCTTTCCTCCCCTGGGCAATGTAAGTCAATGAGCCCCAAGAACCGCCAGTATCAGAGACAGATTCCATTGATTTCAATGGGAGCCAAAGGGAGGACGTCCTCCGTGCAGTAATTTCTTGTTACGATAGGGGGTGCTAATGTAATTTTAACTCAGGGAAACAAATTATAATATGCATAGTATTAAATACTGATATCAAACTGCATTTTTAAAGGAGTTTAGTCAGTTCAATTCCAAAAATACATTCTCAAAAAGTTTGGGGAGGTTCTTCCCCCGTTTCCTCAATGGAAGAACCTCCTCTGACCTACACGTAGAGTTATAAACCACTTATAAACCACTTATATGATTTTTTATACTCTGTCAGTGTTAGCTAATTGCATGGCTGGCAATGGAAACAAGCCACCTGCTTTGAAAATAGGCCACACACTGGAGTTGGAGTTACTTCTTTACAGGTTCAATTTAACAGATCATTTCACCTTATCACCTTCACCTTCATCTATTTCAGAGTTGGAGTCAAGTGAAGCTAATGAGGGCTGGTCAGGTGCCACTGATACGAGAGGTAGAGGGCGGAGAGAATGAGCTAGAAAGAGGAGGAGGAGGGGGAGGAGGAGGAGGAGAAAAGAGTTTAGTGGTCCAAGAAGCAGAGGATCTATAGTAACACCAACAGAGAGAAGAGAGCGTGCAGGTCCTGCATACCTGTCAAGTTAACATGACTGGAATCAGTGAGGTCAGTGATTGAAATCCGTGAAAATGACAGGTATGGTCGTGGTCAAGGAAGCAGAGTACAGGGAGGAATAGCTAGAGGAAGAATGACAGAGAGAGGGCAGAGTGTCTAATGCTGGTGAAATTTGACTTCACCCATTGATTGTCACAAAATTGAATAAAGTCTTCTAAAATGGGTATATGGTTTCTATGCGATAAGATAGATAAAGAGCTAGGGATGGGCATGAGTAGCTTTACTTTATTTGGACGTATCCGTTCAACTATAGAGCAATTGCATTAGAAAATTTAGTAAATTTAGAGGGTTCCCTTAATCTCTGATGACATATTATGCTCATTTTATAATTTAGTACAGTAAATACAAATCACGCTTCGAGATCCCCTAATGGACAGTGTACACGTGAATTTGTTGACAAGCTGAAGGATATGGAACCGGCAAAGACAATGGTAAAAATCAAAGAAGCATGTAGACTGACAACGTAGAGCCATATCATAAGAATGAGTTCAACCAGACTGGACCATACCAGCTCCAAAGATAGTGAAGGAAACTGCTGAGGAATATGCCCTGTCATAGAGTTAAGTCAATTCTTACCATCCACTATCTTACCACCAAACAGCCTCTGGTTGTCACTTGGGCTTTGATCCTCTAGCTAGGCAAGCTTATTCTCTGAACACCGTACCTACTTTAGAAAAAGCACACATTCTTGTATTGGTGGTTTAAATGTCAAAATAGAAGCTTTAGGGTGAGAGGAGGTAATCACACACGTACACAAAACATACAAGGCCATATTTAGTTCACTTCACCATCTTCCACATCCAAATATATTTTTTGAAATAGAATATGGGATGGTGGTGTGGGAGTCTTAGAGAGAATGAGTTTGTGCATATATGCATCCTGTGTGTATGTGTGCGTGAGAGCTCCAGTAAGGAGAGCACTGGCTCAGATTTGAGACCTTCAGTGTGTGTGTTGGGTGGGCATATGTCTTATATGGCATGCCTGACACACAACACTGAGCACATCATTTAGGCAGCAGGAGCATGGAAGCTATGGATGCCCTGTGGTACTGCTTCGTTTGTATGTGGCTTATGTTTCTAATGCAAGAATTTCTGTTGTATTGTCCAATTACATCACTTGGTGTGATTAAAACAATATAAAAGTTCCTGCACACAAAAAGAGGAAATCTGTGTGTGTGAAAGAGATTGTCTAGTTCATTGTTGAAAAAGCTATACATAAATACATAAAAGAAAGAGTGACATTGAAGGCTGAATTCAACATTTGGCTTGATGATATTTCATGGATTCCTAATTAAAGTGGAAAGATTGTCGCTATGGATTTTCTGCAACCTCACAACACAACCAGATGGAGCAATACATGTGCTGCTGTTTGCCAGCACCACCACCACCTCCTCCTTTCACACAACACATGTTTCTCTGTGGATGTGTGTGTCTGTGTCTTTGTCTGTGTATCCCTGTGTGTGTACATGTGTGTGTGTGTGTGTGTGTGTGTGTGTGTGTGTGTGTGTGTGTGTGTGTGTGTTTATCCCTATGTGTGTGTGTGTGTGTATCTGTGTGTGTGTGTGTGTATGTGTGTGTGTGTGTGTATGTGTGGGATGAGTGTAAGATTGGAGGTAAACCCACAACAGTGTCAGCAGTGCTCAGGCTGTGCCATCCCCATGTGCATGTATGGTTTTGTGGGCATGTCGTTGTATGATGTCATAGTTTTATGACCATGGTTTTGTGGGCATGCTTATAACCCTTCCTAATGGTTGATGTCGTTATATGATGTTATAGATGTATGACCATGTGGATGTTCTCTCTTCCTCAGATGTGCAACATCTCCTATCTGAGCTCTCGCCTCGACCTGCTTCTCACTCTCAGAGAGTTACCCATAACCATGGAGGATCTAGAACCGGTGAGATACACACATGCATGGAGCCACACACACACACACACACACACACACACACACACACACACACACAAACATGTACAAACACAGAGAGAGAGAGAGACACACACAAGCAGCTTAGCAGATGCTTTTTGTTAGAGCAGTGTGCAAAGTCTATGTGTTATGATCTCTGGCACGTATCACACTTACACACACTGGCTGGCTTTGTATATCTCCCATCTTTTTACCACACTGACGTGCACACACATACACACACACACACACACACACACACACACACACACACACTCACACACACATCCACACACACACGCACACGCACACGCACACACACACACACACACACTCACGTGCACACACACACACACACACACACACACATACACACACACACACACACACACTCACGTGCACACACACACACACACACACGCACACAAACACACACACACACACACATACACACACACACACACACACACACATGCAAGCACACACACACACACACATGCAAGCTCACACACACACCAACACACACACACACACACACACACACACACACACACACACACGCGCACGTACACACATGCACACACGTGCACACACATACACACACACACACATTGCACGCACACACACACACACACACACACACACGTGCACACACACACACACACACATGCACGCACACGCACACGCACACGCACACGCACACGCACACGCACACGCACACGCACACACACACACACATGCCGGCACACACGCACACAGACATGCCGGGACACACGCACACAGACACACACACACATCATCATGCCCCAAACCACACACACCCTTCATTAGTCATGGTGCTCGGCTTCAGCTAAGTAATCTAATTGCACAAAAGCCTTGCGAATTGTATGTGTTTATTATATTGCCTAGATGATTGTGATTGGCAGAACACTCATGTAAATTTGAATGGAAAAGTTTTCTCTTATTAAGACAATCAGGTGAAGTTGGACTGAGCTCTCAGAAATCTGAAGATGAAATCAGCATAAAAGCCCTCTGAGGTCAAACCCATGGCGCTCCTGGAGAGGGAGAAAAGGAAGGAAAAAGAAAAATGAATAAAAGCCATTTACTAATGCAAAAACCTAATCCTACCAGACGGCAGGCTTCTGAGGAAAGAAATTAGATGGAGTTGAGGTAGCAGATATTTGAATTAATTCTCTCTCTCTCTGGACGGATTTCCTTCCAGACATGTATTAGTTGGGAAAGGTAAAGTGGAACACACTCTCCTCGCCACACACAAGTGCAAACAAAAGGAAATTGGTCATCTAAATTCAGTGTCTCACTTCACCTTTGATTTCAAATTTTAAAAGTGTTATCTGTGAGTCTCCTAATGCACCAGCCGCAACTATCCTGTGTTTAATGCTTACTAGGCTCTTTTCTGAAACTCAATGGTAGACCCAGGCCTTTTGGGGGTTATTATTGGTATGGCAAATACCAACATTAGTTTGAGCCCAGATCTTGGTAGATAGTGGTATGTAGAGACAGGTTGATCATGATATAACGGCTTGGTTTATAATCTGATCTGGCCAGAGGTAACACACTACTAGATATGGACTGGGGACTAGGCACAGGTAGAGGTGAATGTCATCTGGTTTTAATATAGGTCAGGATTTGATCACATTTGCCATGGTCTTGTACTCTCCCATGAGACCAATACACAATTGGTAACAAAGTCCTTTTCGGTGAGTAGAGGTGTTAAGTGGCAAAACAAAGGACAGGTGTAGCATTACTGATAGAGACACAGGACAGCTGTAGCATTACTGACAGAGACACAGGACAGCTGTAGCATTACTGACAGAGACACAGGACAGCTGTAGCATTACTGACAGAGACACAGGACAGCTGTAGCATTACTGACAGAGACACAGGACAGCTGTAGAACTACTGACAAGGACAGCTGTAGCATTACTGACAGGGACACAGGACAGCTGTAGAACTACTAACACAGGACAGCGGTAGCATTACTGACAGGGACACAGGACAGCTGTAGAACTACTGACAGGGACAGCTGTAGCATTACTGACAGAGACACAGGACAGCTGTAGAACTACTTACAGAGACAAAGGACAGCTGTAGAACTACTGACAGGGACACAGGACAGCTGTAGCATTACTGACAGAGACACAGGACAGCTGTAGAACTACTGACAGGGACACAGGACAGCTGTAGCATTACTGACAGAGACACAGGACAGCTGTAGCATTACTGACAGAGACACAGGACAGCTGTAGAACTACTCACACAGGACAGCTGTAGCATTACTGACAGAGACACAGGACAGCTGAAGAACTACTAACACAGGACAGCTGTAGCATTACTGACAGGGACACAGGACAGCTGTAGAACTACTGACAGGGACACAGGACAGCTGTAGAACTACTGACAGGGACACAGGACAGCTGTAGCATTACTGACTAGGACAGCTGCAGAACTACTGACAGGGCCACAGGACAGCTGTAGAACTACTGACAGGGACACAGGACAGCTGTAGCATTACTGACTAGGACAGCTGTAGAACTACTGACAGGGCCACAGGACAGCTGTAGCATTACTAGCGGGGACAAAGGCTTGTTTAAAGGGCAAGGTCAGACCTATGTGCCCCTCCCCAAACTCAGCTCATCTGTAAACAAAACGTCAAAAACAGTGCATCCTAGAGGGCTGTCATGGTCTGTCTAATTTAATTAATAGTATGTTGCATCTTAAGCCAAAAAACAGCCTTTTATTGAGTAAATGATTCATATTTGAGGATGAAAGTGATGAAACCTTGTGACATCAGCATCTCCCCCATCTGCCTACATGTGTACCTGGTCAGCTGATCACAGGCCTTCTGATTCAGACCTTCCTCTGCTGTTCTATGACGTCTATTGCAAGCCCTTGAAAAAAGGACACTTAAGTATTCTGAGCTGGCAGCTGAAGCTAGGGAACATGGTTTACAATCGTTTATAGGACCAGCAGAAATGGGTTACATGTTTTGTAGTACTCCGTCACCTCCTACAGATTTTGGATTTTGAGACCACTTGCTTAGAGCAGCATTGAAGGAATTATTTGCTGAGGGTATGAAGCAATGGTTGGGAATGAAGCAGGCACATATGTGGGGATCTATGCAGTAACCCTTTGTAAGTATGGAGGAGAGTGAGTCTGAGATGTCAAACATCACTGAGGAGCCTTTCAAAGAAACCAACAAGCCCTGGGAAGTGAGGTCATGGGGCTGGCTCATTCAGTCAGGCACATTGAGTTGTAGGTTTAGTTTATAGGTATATCTTATTGTTAGCCTTTTTGCCTTGCCATTGCAGTATGTGGATTCTGGTGTTCCAATTAAACAGCTGTAGGTTACTTACCAGGGTTCCCATCCTGTCATTTTCCTCTAAGGGGCAGTTAGTGGATTTTGTTATGAACAAATTAAATACTTCTAGATCTACAATAATGACATACAGTATATCTGAAAGATAATAGGCCTCCATGCATGTTGATACTTGGTGTTTTTATGCATTTTAAAGGGCCCGGGTAGACTTAAACTACCTTTGAGTCTGATTCATATACCCAGGGAGATGTGCCACCCCCATCTTCATCCCTTACCCGTAAACTGCATTTGTATCCAATTTCAACCCTTTCTCCAGTCTGGGTTTGGAGTGCTGTTGGGGCTCTACCTACCCCTCATCCATACCCTGTGTAGCCTGTGGCAAGCAGTAGTAAAGGGGGTGTTGTGGCTTGGTGAGAGGGAAGCTGTTTGCCTTAGGTATAGAGCAATGACTGTAACAAGTATAGATGTGAAGCCATCATGTCTCCATCTCTGCTGAGTGCTTGGCTGCAGAAGAGTGATGAAGACTACACAGCCCACCCATAACTCAACTTGATGCGCTGTCTGATAGTTTAAAGCAATGTTTGCCAATCTGTATACTGTACTGCACCTTGGCATCTGTAGAGGAGGTCAAACCAGGGGAGACATAGGTGAGCCCTGGGCAGACATGTATGAAAGTCACACAACCTCACATCTGCCTCTGGCTTCAAATAGCCTTTGCTGAGCAGTCTCCAATTTACTCCAGTTGAATTCTGTTTCACTCTACTGCTTCCATTTGGATGAATTTTGGCTTCATTTCTACCTAATTTAAGGGTGTGACACCATACCATTTACAGACCCGGAGATCAACGGGTTGTAGAGGCTATGGAGATAAGCAGGTTGGGTGGAAAAATGTACTACAGTCAGAGAGGTCAATGTTTTCGGTGAACCTCTGTGATGTCAAGCAAGCAGGAAGGATCTAAGGGCTTGTGTTTGGGCCTGGTGCTTCATAAATCCATGTATTGTCTGACATGACAGAGTCTGTAAGCCTAAGATATTAAGGAGGATTTACCCCAACCAGCCAACGGACTGGATGGAAAACTAGTGCCAGCTAAAAAATTCAGACACATGGCTCAGACACAGTAGGTTCTGGCACATTCCCTTGTGCGCCTGCATCCCACTAGCTATTATGAGGTTATTTTATCGGGATTTCATCTTGTATCCTTTTTTCTCTCTAAGTTTCTCCAACTGCTTGGTGTCTTTCTCTTTCTTCCTCCGAAGAATATTTAGTTTGTTTGTTAACCATCTACCAATCCCGAGCATTCCCACTCTGCTCACGGCACACTGTCATACAGTCTGTCTCACAGAGATGACCTGCTACATGTTGAATTCTCTATTTAAACACTTTAGTGAGTTCATCCATGAATGAATTGTCATTTGTGTGCACATTTAGAAAAGAGTGGAGAGTGGAGAACAACATGACTTGTTTAAAAATGGTAGAAAATGAATGTTTATTCTTGGCACAATAGATGTGTGGCAGCGACTCTCCTGATATAGAATATGTTTTGTGGACATGGACATCATTGTCTGTATTCCATCTTTCCATTCATACCCACAGTATCTGGATGGGCAGAAGTGGACATGTGCTTTACTATTTCTCTCTCTCTTTCTGCCCCACAGTTGATTGACCAGAAGATCCGTATGTGCCAGCAGCTGTTTGGCTCTCAGACATTTGTATGTGTTCTGGAGTATCTGCTGGCTGTGGGTAATTACCTGAATGAACATGCAGGCAAAGACAAGGCAAAGGGATTTCGTCTCTCATCGTTGACTAAAGTAAGTTTCTTTCTCTCTCTCTCTTTCACCCACTCACACAATTGCTCACTCACTCTCTTTTCCCTCTCTTTCTCTCTCCTGCTTCCCTTTTGTTTTTGTCTGACCAATGAATGAGTGGTATCAAAAGCTAATAAACATCTCATTAAAACTGACAGCAGAGGTTTGTTCAGGTACTGTTCAGGATGTAGTCTATTATTGTCTCTACACATCAGATAACACTTCACATCATATTTAGTTACACACAGAAACAGTCCCATATCTTCTGGTGTCCAGTCTTGGAATTCGTCTTTGGACACCTCACTATTGTTTGTCTTAGGCTCAATGGCTCATGTGTGGACATCTCACTATTGGTTATCTCAGGCTCAAGGGCTCATGTTTGGACATCTCACTATTGGTTATCTTAGGCTCAAGGGCTCATGTTGTGACTCTGAGGTAGAGTATGTCACTTGACACAGTACATTAAATTGACATCAAATTGGATATAATAATCCTTTCCTTTCTGAAGGCTTATACAAGTTGGAACTGGCCTTTATGAATGTTTATATATGCTTATGACAGTTAGGGTGAACCACTGATGTGCCATTTATATTATATACATACTAAACATGCTCTAGACTAAAACAGTATACCAAAAAGCCCATAGTGTTGCCAGGCTGATCTCTGGCATGAGAGGGTTACCTGCTGACCCTGGGGTCTTTCTGTCCTTGCTTATTATTTTCTTGTAACGTTAATAATTTCAGAAATGAAAATCAGACAGTAAGAAAGCTTTAGCTTTATAGAGAAGGGAGCAGCAGCACCTCTAGGGTAAGTAAGGAGAGTAATTAAAGAAAATTAGCATTGATAGACAGATGAGATGCAGTGGTTTTAAGAATAAAACCAAAGAATAATGAAAAACAACACACCCATACATAAACACCAACATATCACTTCAAGTCACTTTGGATTTGGCCTTCCTGCCTCCCATCTATTTCCCCTTAAACGAGCACTGGTAATGAGTCTGAGCATGGCCATCCTTTTTTAGAGGTAGGCTGCCTTGTTTGCGTTTTCTCGTAATGGCTAATATCTATCCTCCCCCTAATGAGAGCTGCCGGTACCGGAATGGGAGATGTCAAGGACAGGCTCCTGAGCGCAGCCTCTTGTACTCGCTTAAGAGGAGCACTGTGGTGCAAGGCCACGGCGCAGCACCATTTTTAGTCCGGTCTTTAGAAGAGTGTGTGATGAATTCACAAATTCCTGACAGTCAGTGGACTTGAGTGAGAAATTTGCATTCCTGGGCGCACATATTCAAACAAAACAACTCTGGCGTTACTCTAACTGCCAAGGTCTTTGTGATTCAAGGTGGACTGAGGGGGTGTGAATGACTGCCTTGTGCTTTCTAGATGTTGTCATGTGTGTGTTCATGTTTGGGCATGTGTGCCAGTGCTTTAATGCCTTATTACAGACTGCTAGAATAACAGACTGCATAGTAGAACCATCAAAGTACATCACTATATTCGCTACAAATGTACAACCATCCTGGTAATCTTGTAGTGTGACAGCACCACGGTTCTTCACATCATCAGTGTTTCCCTCCCTATGTTGGTGTAGGTCTCAGCAGGTAGTTTCCCCGTCTCATAAATCCTATTTGAACACACACACACTTGTGCTGCTATATAGCTTTCCCAGCTGCGTGGGGTGGACCGCCACATCACCTTGCTGCATGCCCTTGCGGAGCAGATCATGTTGCAGGATCCAGGCTTGGCCACCGTTCCCTCCGAGCTTGCGGAATTTGACACAGTCCCGGGGGGTAAGCTAATCAAAATTTCATCGAAAGTGGAAAAATTGGAGGGTTTCAGTTTGTTGCTGATTTGATTGAATCACTCTTTGATTCTTTGTGTGTGTGTGTGTGTGTGTCTGTGTGTGTGTGTGTGTGTGTGTGTGTGTGTGTCTGTGTGTGTGTGTGTGTGTGTGTGTGTGCGTATTTGCTTACTTCAGCTTCCATCAAAGGCCTGACAGCAGAGATAGATGGTGAGTGTTGTGTTTACTTGCTTTCATTTACTCCTCCGTATCAACTTCCAGTTTGGTTTTACTACCTTTGTAGAAGGCTCCTCTTACAATCACAATGACTTGTTGCCGTTTATTTGTGTCTGTTTACCAAACACCTCCTGCAAAATCACACCCGTTTCGTGCACATGCTAAAGCACAGTCTTATATATGGCTGGCTGTGTATCTCAAAGCTGAAAAATGTCAAACAAATAAAAAAGCGCTCTTAATTCAGCACTATACACTATAAACATTTAAGTTCATACACCAAAAAGCTGGTGGACTTTATTTCATACAAATCCTAGCAATCAGGAATGAGCAACTTGCTTGTGGTGAGATACTGATAAAGTCAAGTGTGTTTCCTTCTCCCCAGTCATGAAGAACGAGCTCCAGAAGGTTCTCCAGTACCGAAAGACCTACAAGAAGAACTACCCAATTCCCCAGCATCCAAAGTTCTCTAAAGACCTGAAGGTGATGTATCCACACCATAGCCCTTGCCCAGTCCACATACATTAGTTATACACACACATATACATACACATACAATTAGTTAATATTTAAAAAACATTCTACAAAGTATTAATAATGTAAATGGTGTTTTAAACAAGCTTTTAATAAGTCATTCATAATGTCAGGAATACATCTGACTCTTACTTAAGAACAGATAGAATTCTAGATAGATAACAGAAAATACTATCTATCAGTACTCTCTCTAACAATTTTTTATAGTTTTTCTTTGAATTTGCTGCACTGCTGAAATGAATATGACTTAGTGTAGAGGAAATGCTCATGTGAATCAGGGCCAGGGGAGATTTACAAAGGCTTCAGGAAGCAGAGCAATGCATAGTGATGAAAGACTGTATCTAAAGCTGCTGCAGGCTCCGCACAACCCTGTTGATATTTACACACTCGTGCTTTTTTTTTGTCAACTGCAAAAATGTGCCTGATATTAATGAGTTTTGAAAACATACCTGTTTGCATTTCACATGCCCGCTTAGTTCGCATTTGCATTCCAAAAGAAACGTACACATGAAATGAAATGATAGTGTTTTTCTTTGCCCTCCTCCTTAGATCTTGTGTCCTTTCCTCTCCCATCTCTCACTGTGTGAATTGACATTTCAGATGACTGAAACAGGACTTAGTTGGTGTGGATAGTCATAGCTTGACCATCCTGTGCCCAGGTGCTTGACCGCACCTTTGAGAGCAGGCACACCAGAGAGGGTGGCTGATGCTTTAGCGCGCTGACAGATGCTTTGTTGGTGTGTGTCGTCCCAAGCAGGCGGCCATTGAGAAGTACAACACCGATCTGCTGCAGCTGACAAAGAAAAGCAAGGAGATGAGGAAGATCTACTCTGACATCTTGGTAAATCCCTGAGTTATGATTTCAATATCTGCTGTAAAGCCAACTGTGTGTGTATATGTGTGTGCTTATGTGTGTGTGTGTGTTAGGGAGTGGAGATGGATGGAGCCCTGAAATGGCAATGTTCAGATGACTCTCTGCAATTGTCTCACAACTTATCTTTGTGTGTGTGTGTGTGTGTGTGTGTGTGTGTGTGTGTGTGTGTGTGTGTGTGTGTGTGTGTGTGTGTGTGTGTGTGTGTGAACATAAGGAGGATATATTTCAGAGCAAACTATTCCTCAAGGTTACAAAGTTTTTCACCGCAGCTATGTGCAGGGTTATTCTGAAATGACATACCGTGCTTCTTCCTCTTTACAGTGTAGGACCTCTTATAGGTAGAAAGGATACTAAGGCACTGTGAACACCTAAAACATACAAAGAGGTATACTTACATTGCCTACACATTAAGCCAGAACACAATTTTCACCTGCTACATTGCATTGATATGTGCATCCTCATTCAATCATAAATGCTTTGTAAAAACATAGGCTTGACCGGGACAGTGAAATCAAAGGAAATGAAAATTACTATCCTGACATTTTGCACGAAGATTATTATCCTGCAATTAAAAAAAAATCTAAGCAGAACCTAATTAGTTAAATTTGGCCAATTTTACTGAAGAAGACAGCATTTCATTCTATGGAAAGTGTGGTCATAGAAAAAGGGCAAGAGGCTATTTTTTTTTTAAATTATCTTGATTTATTTTAGTATTTTCCAACAGTGATCTATCTATGTTGTGTGTGTGTGTGTGTGTGTGTGTGTGTGTGTGTGTGTGTGTGTGTGTGTGTGTGTGTGTGTGTGTGTGTGTGTGTGTGTGTGTGTGTGTGTGTGTGTGTGTGTGTGTGTGTGTGTGTGTGTGTGTGTGTGTGTGTCAGAAGGGAGCAGGGGAGAGCACTGCTTGAGTTAAGGGGTGAGGCAGCACAAGCAATTGCGTTAGATCCAATTTCACAGCCCTAACACCCAAACACATCCCAGGGCAGAGAGATGGACCACCGAGAGAGAGAGAGAGAGAGAGCGAGAGGGAGAGAGAGAGAGAGAGAGAGAGAGAGAAAGAGAGAGAGAGAGAGAGACAGAGAGAGAGAGAGAGAGAGAGAGAGAGAGATGGACCACCGGGAGAGAGAGAGAGGGAGAGAGAGAGAGAGAGAAAGAGAGAGGGAGAGAGAGAAAAAGAAAGAGAGGGAGAGAGAGGGAGAGAAAGAGAGAGAGAGCTAATAGCCTCTTTTTGAAGTAGACATGATCAGCGTACCCCTGTTCGCTGCTCAGGGATTACACACCCATGGGTCCAGTAGAATGGGGGAGCTATAATGTTTTCCTACCTAGCTTGACGACAGCTGTTTTAAATGAATAACTGCAAGAGAGGACCAGATAATACCTCATGTAAACATCTGTTATGTGTTGTTTGGCATCATTAAGATATGGAGATTAATTGTATAAATTAATGGTATGAATGATTCTAAAAGGGTTAACATTTCCCCCGTCAATAACCCTGGAATGTATTGATATTTGTGATGATACGATGATGAAATACAGTATCATCTAAGATCTGTTCAACTCATCATTCCACCTGACCAATTCAATCTGCAATTATTAATTTCTCTTAATTTGTTGAGTTAAAACACCTTGACTAGAAAACCCAAGTGTAGTGCACTAACGTGAGCTCTTTATCAGCTCTTCATGTGTTGTATGGCCCTGCGTGCCCTTGCTCTGCTCCTCACACACTCCTTATTTGTGTGTCTGCTTTGGTTTCCGCTACTAAGGTGAAGTTTGGGGAGGCAGCGGACCAGGACTCACAGGAGCTGTTTGGCTGGGTGTGCCAGTTCATCACGGAATTCAAGAAGGTCCATGCAGATCTCTCAAAATGATGATGGGATATGTCATACACTACATAAGAGAGAGAGAGAGACAACGAGAGAGAGACAGAATCTTTTAATTGTATTGCCATTATGTTTAAATATCACCATCTTATATGTTAACCCTCGATCATTTTTTTGTTATTTTTTAAATTATTATTTGTATTTGATGCTTTGCCACTGTTGTATTTAGTCATGCTAATATAGCTCATTGAAATGAATGCTGTGTGGATCCCCAAGAAGCTTCTGCACTAATAGCCCTATCCACTGTTCTTGATTTATCCGGTGATTTCCTAGATTAACCAGTGCTCAGATAATATGACAACAAAGGGTGCTTTGGGAGGGACACTGTAACTGCAGTTTTCTAACAATAATAATTGACAGTATTGATTTGATGACACTATTAAAAAAACATGCTGATAAAATATAGAATCTGTTTGTGGTGTGTAGATCGTAGTGTATAGATCCAAGCACGGACGTTTTTAATGAGACTTGAGGCTGCAGCGTTCCCCATCTGCTGCTGATCCTCACCACGGGCTTCAGCTCAAGGCTCCTCCACACCTCCCCCCTGTGATCACCCAGTTTCTCATGGCCTCAGGTGGTTCTCCAGCCTGGTTCAGAATGAAATATTAGTTTCCCCTTTGGTGGGCACTCATTTAGAGCCAGTTAACAGGCTTCACTGAGACTTCCCATGAATGCCAAACCTGCTAATCCACATCTGTCCAACATCATCACAGGGCTGAGTTTGGGGGGACTTTAGTGCCAACTGACACCTATCCAAATGACATCACGTGATTTTAAACTTTGCGTGGGTCTACTATGTCAACTGTGTCATCTGCTCTCAAAGAAAAATATCTGTATGCATCTCAGAAGTGAGGGGAACAGCTGCACACACAGCTCCCTCTGAGTGTGCTTCCATTTCCCCCCATTCTTTGTCCTCTTCATTCGTGAGGCGAAATGGCCATGAGGTTCAGGTGCTATAGACTAGTGCGAAGGCCACTCTGACATTTGAAACAGGACAATAAAATCACCTTGTTTAAAAGCAGTGAATAGTTGATCTTGATTAACATCAAGTCTTGCTGGAATGCATCATGTTTACACTACAAAGCCTGTAGAAATGCATTATTATAGCCTGGATACCAGCCTGAACTCCGCCCACAAAATGTTTGGTCTGACTAGAATTATGAGTATGACATCGTCAGGCTAGCGTTATTATGTTATGACATTTGTCCATAAATATGGGGAAGCACAGAAATAAATTGGTCTGTGAGCATAGCATCAGGATGTTTGATTGTGCTTATTTGAGAGGTTGAGTGTTTTTTTCATTCGTATGTTATATATCCCAAACACATTGACCTTTCTGAAGAATTCTTCTAGAGAATCGCATCCATAATGTATAGGTCTCTGACAGCATGTTCATACAGCAAAAAAGCATGGGGAGGATTGTACAGCGGGGTTTTTCACAAGGAACATTCTCTCTGAATAATCCTAGCAATCATGACATGTATTTTAAGTCAGGTCCTTTCAAAACTCATTACCGTTCGATCAGTTCTTTGTTTTGTTTTGGGTTCTCCACTTGTGCCTGTTTTCCCACATGCTGCTCTGAGTAGAATGCTGTGTATCAGTATTTAGCGTCTCCGTAAAAACCTGCTCCATGTAGTCATAGTCTATTAGTCTACATAGTCTATTGTTTTTCACCACTGGTGTTAAACTAATATGAAACTTTTTGCGTGAACATTTATGTTCATGACTACTGCAGATCCCATTAAGGTTGATGTATGCTCAAGACTGTGGTGTCCTTACAATCTTAAAGACCTAGTGTTAGACTAGTAGTATCTTGAGCGCTAACCAGAATAAATAACCAAGTTCCCTGCGGATATGAGCACGATGGTCAACACTTAGAGATACTCAGGAGATATTTACAAGCTTGTGCGTATATGCATGTAGTGGTCCATGCACAAGCTCTTACAATACACTAAAGCAGCTTTGCTGGAGCTTCTATTTTACATCCATACCAAGCTTAGTATGAAACAATGTGAAGTGTGGAAAGGAAAGGAAGGGTTTATGTCCCAAAGGTAAATGGAGAGAATGACAAGAGAGGGAGGAACAGACTGGTGAAGGAAATGAAAAAGGGAGAAGGGAGCATACCTGCCAATCCTGTGTCAGGCTGGGCAGCAGAGTGTGATTGGGGGACAAATTCCACTTTCACTTCTGTGGCGGTTCTCCTAACCCCATCAGATAAAGGTTAACCACTGCACAGCTTCCATACATACATCTCACCTGGTCTACTAATGATCTACCCACAGCCCTTAAGTTTAGCATCAGAAAAGAATATAGGGCCGTTAGTTAATTTGCAAGCCATTCCAGATATTAAGCTTTGCTTATAGATTTTCTGTTAAATGGTTAAACATTCCATACAGAATGTATTTGATTTACATTTGGCCGACCAGTGGATACGGGCCAGCTTTGTGATATTTAATTCATAATTGTTTTAAATTAATTCACAACAGATGATTCGGACCATTTGAATAATAGAAAATGTATTTACGCATGTACCTATAAATATACACCTGGATGAACTTATAGACATGTCTAACATATATTAGTAAGACTTGATATGGACTACATTGCAAGTGCATATAAGCTACAGTGCATGCATAACAGCATCAAAGATGGCCTGGATTTCTCCTTTTCCTACCAATCCCATATATACCTGTATGGACCTCAGAGGAAATATTTCATTTTTGCTCATGAAGCTTATGGTGCTGCTTTCAATGAATATGAATACATAAAACAGTATCTTATTTTAGTGCTTTGAAGGATTGCCATAAAATATGGGTCTTGTAACGCACCCTAAAAGGGGCTGTACAGGCTCGGACACAAAGACCAGAGTAACTAGTTTTTAATCAAGAAAATAGATGTATGTATAGCTCCTCAAAGGGAATGGACAAGGGATCTAAAATGTCTGAAATACACACAAGTTAATATAAAACTAGCGCCAGGACTCAAAAGCTCACAGGTCTGCCTGGTGTGTCAAGGTAGGTCCGTAATGTTTCAGCGCCGTGCTTGTCAGTCCCGTTCCCTCGGGACGCGGACAGGCAGGCTGCTCTTCTGCCTCTGGCCAGTCACCCACAGCACAGCTTCGTCAGGGTCAATGGCCTGCCGTCACCAAATACCCTCTCGTACTGGACCAACCTCAATACACGGACACCCGGCGTTAGACAGCACTACAGTTAAGCAATATAGCACGAGTGGGAGTGGGGTACACGAGGGCTATATTTCTTTTATAAAACAATTCTACTGTCAACAAATAAACACTTCAACACGAAGTTATTGATTAAAAATGGTTTATTTCGCCATTGTTTCTCCGCAACAAAAAATAGTTCCATTGTCAACGTCTTGGTTTGGAATTTAAAAAACTTTGAATTAACGTTAATTCAATGTGAATGTTTCATCGCGGAGTGATTTATTTTTAGCTGTGAAAAGTCCCGTAACTGTAGGTATGTTGACGAATAACCTATAGCATGGAACGTCTCTCGTCCAATCAGAAACAGCTAAATTACGCGCTAAAACCCAATTGTTTTATAAATTTACATCACACACAGAGAAAGACTCCCCACCCAATTACATCGCTTACACGCCCACCAACCTTAATACACGGACACCCGCCGTTAGACAGCACTGCCATCAGCTTGTGAACACGGGTATAAATAGGAACAATGTGAGAGGAACAACCTAGAGAGAGGAGTGGCATAGTACTACGCACCTGTGATAAATGAGTGATTGTGCTACACACGTGTGGCAAAAAACAAGTCACCCAAAGCGTACTGTGGACCACTGCAAGCCAACCTCAGGCCTAAAATACCATGTTACAGGCCTCATGTCCCAATAATAACTACTTATTACTACTAGTGAGATCATGCCAGGAAATATCAAACTGAGGCTTTGGCACACCTGTGGCTCATTGAGGTCAACAACATGTTTAATGGCTGGCAGCAGGGACGGCATAGGAATTTTGAAGGGCAGTTGCTCTGCCCTGGGAAAAAAGGGGCAACAAGTCATTTTTTGTCACCGCCACGCCCCGTCCCCTGGACGCATTTTTTGCCTATATCACTTGAAACTCTCACTAACCGCTGCAGCCACGCCCCATCCCCTGGACACATACTGTAGTTCCGCCATTATTTTATCCAGGCCTGGATTAAATATATAATATATATTTCCTTCGGGGGGGCAACTTCAGTCGATGAGGGCAAACTGGCAGTTGCCCGAGCAACCTTAGTACCCTCCTGTGCATGTCCCTGGCTGGCAGGGTAAAAAGAAAGGGATAAAAAGGAAGGATTGTGAAAATGGGAGTGGGCCAGACTCCATTACACCCCTTAGCCCTTAGCCCTACGCCTTTCCCCTTCCCCTCCGTTTTGCGCGTTCACGTGTAGGGGTAGGGCTATCCCACTTCACGTTAAGACAGAAAGGTAGGGGTGGGGGAAGGGCTTTCCACCCCTCCAAACGGAGATTATCCGAGGGCACACTTGAAACGGAGGGGTGAGACCGATTTCCCCCAATGATTGCGAACCCATGATCATTCACACCCCAATACTGTAGATGGCGGCAATAAATTGAGTCTGGCAGCTGCCATTAAAGAAGAAACATCGCGCAAGTCCCTTTAAAAATGTCGGAAACAGCAGGAAAAGCATCACACAAATGGCATTTCTTCTCCTCGATGCCAACAGTCTTTGATCAATCCCAATGGCCCAGGACAGAGCGGCCACAACAGCTGCAGGCGCCATGTTTGTTTATGTCTGGTGAGTGACAGCTGTCGTTCTCCGGTTATGTAACAGCTGACGCAGCGTACTGATGACGTACGTAATTGTTGAAGGGATATCCCAATTCGTAGGGCAAGCGTTTCAAGCCCGACGTCTACACCTACGTTATTGCTCCGTTTGAAAAGGCGAGGGCCAAGGGGTAGGGGTAGGGGAGGGGTGGAGATTAGAAATGGGAAAGGGCCTTACTAACAGGATTGTGCCCATTTCAGGCGTAAAATAGCGGTCGTAAGCATAAAACGGTATTTACTAAGGAGGCGCATTTGAGTAGAAGCGCATTTTTACGCTTTGTGGGTGTAAACCAAAACGAGATGGGAGGTTAAAAGAAACCTGGGCGTGAGGCGCAAATATATGGGAGGAGAGAAGTTAAGTGCGCCTAATGATGTATTGCGTGGTATTTACTAAAACTGCCTGGCGAGCGCACGTCTCTAATTTGCGGGATAATTCTCCGCCTCATAAAAGCACATCTTAACCAGGAAGCGCATTTCCATTGAGTCTGAAAACATTGATATGGCAGCAGTTATAAGAGCAAGGCGAAGACATAGACAGAGACAGCGCACAGAAATATTTTTTTCAACTCCTATAACACTTTTTCAGTTAAGCGAACCACAAATCATTAGACGGTACAGGTTAAACAGCCACGCAATACTTCAATAACTGAACCAGATCAGAGACTACATCGAACACTCCAACCAGCGATCACATTCCATTCCATCAGTTGTTAAACTCCGGACAACATAGCAAATATTGGCATCGGATCATTTCAAACAGTTATAGCATCAGCAGTTGGTATATTTCAGTCTTCACTCAGCCAAATATTCACCCAGGTACTCGACGCATTGCTACGGCGCACTGGTCAATACATTTCCCCACTGCCATAGCTGAAATTAGAGACATCAAACAGGACTTTTTTTGAAATCGCAAACTTTCCGAACGTAATTGGAACCATTGATTGCACCCACGTCCATATACAGTATATTGTATGGAACCCATGTCCCTTGTAGAAATTATTAATCTCGCCATGTACACATCTATATTGTTATAATAGACAGTTTATGCATTAATGCCACCAATAGCATATTCTTTATAATCATGTTCTTTTAAACATCTCGCTGTAGGTGATGGCGGGCAGAACAACAATATAACAGCACACACATTGAATCAGCTTCAGTGATTGAGCGAACGTGAACCAATATATCTATCTCCTCTTCGCTGAACCTTCATTTTCTCTTCCTCGAATCTCCATGGTGGCAGTAACTTGCAGGCGATTTCTCCCATCTTTTAACGGTGCGCTAAATAATGATTGCCCAGCGCGGATCTGGTTTGATAAATACCACGAAAAATGCACAAAAACACAGTGCGTTAATGTGCGACCAGATTAAGCTGCGGTCGCAATGTTAGTAAATCAGGCCCTGAATCTGTACACCCTCTGAAGCTGATGTTAGTGAGCAGGGGTGATGTATGTCACTTTGGCTTGAACCTTTAAAAGATTAGCCATATTGGGTAGACTAGGTTGAGTTGGTGCCTGGCTGGGGTTAAAGCCCCGCTATGGGAGAATTGGATTTTTTTGCCACTGAGCACCCCATAAAGTTGCAGAGTGTAGCTCACTTTTACACCACTGTCGTAAATACAAACTGTGCTTCGAGAACCCCTATTGGACAGTGGTACATGTGTATTTGTTGACAAGCAGTCATTGCCTATGCCTTCAAAATCAGAACTGACGGGAGCATTTGTCTTTCATGTATTCCCAATTAGCTTGTTAAAGTAGGCAATGGATACATTTGCAATGACAATGTTGCTAATGTTATATATTGGTTTCTCAGGAAAATCTAAAAAAATTATTGAAAGCACAACATGCAGGGTACCAAGGCCACAGCTGCCGAGGAACATGTCATACTCACAGGGTACCAAGGCCACAGCTGCCGAGGAACATGTCATACCCACAGGGTACCAAGGCCACAGTGGCCGAGGAA
This sequence comes from Sprattus sprattus, assembly GCF_963457725.1. NCBI lineage: Eukaryota > Metazoa > Chordata > Actinopteri > Clupeiformes > Clupeidae > Sprattus > Sprattus sprattus. Next base: position 25,113,057 of record NC_137914.1, read on the forward strand.
TATGTCTTACTCACAAGGGCATCGACCAATGGCCATTGTGAAATTCCTGCCCCTCAACACTCAACGTTTTCCTATTCCTTATCATCTGTTCTCATATTTTTTCTAACATATTAGATAAAATATTAATATAAGCACATCATGATCTCTACTTGGCTACTTGGCTTACCTACCCATTCATCATAGCTACTTGGGTGGAATGCTCCTGCAGTGTGAGATAATAACTCATTATCAACACATTACACCTACTGAAAACATTTTGAAGAACTTTCCACAGGGGGTCTGTTCGTACAACTAACAGCACTGCAGCCCATGACTGTCAAAACCTTTAAATGTAACAGTTACAATATATAATAAAACAATGGTAGGTTAAAATAAGTTGCCTGTCAAACTCGACCAAAAACTTAGCTACTTCACAGAATTAACTAAAATGGTTGCAATTCAGCTACTGCACCAGGTCTCTTCTCAGTTTTGTGGTATCTGATTGATGTTGAGCGACTTCAGGTTATTGAATTATTGAAATTTAGTTTTTGCATTTTTCTCATTAATACATTGGGCCCTATCTTGCACCCAGCGCAAGTGACATTGTCACCGACGCAAGTATCATTCCTATCTTGCACCCGGCGCACAGCGCGATTTTCCCTCCAGAGGTCCGCTTCGAAATGAACTTGCGTCGACATGGGCGGGGGCGGAACAGAGAAGGCGTTTCTCTGGCGCAAGTGGTATTTTGCAGTTTTCAAAACAACGCCGTGCGCCGTGCGCCATTGACCAAAAAAAAGCTGGTCTAATGTGAGGCGCAATGTCTAAAGTCTGTAACGCGTATTCAGAACGCTATTTTAAGGGCGCATGTGCTTGCCGGCACAGTATAGGACCTGTAGGCTACACTTTACTTCTGTCGTCTTCACGAGAGATTTACACCAATTGTTTGGCAAGCCATATATAATTACAAGGAAAATAAAGTATTTACCACATGAGGAAATCATTGTGATATCCGTATCCAAGACATTTAAAAACTAGGCATACATCTAGCGTACACAATTGACCCAAATGATTCAGGTTAATTGAAGCTGCGTGACATTTGATTTATTGTATGGCTTTGTTGCATTTATTTAATGCCAGTATTATTATAAATCTTGTAAACTCATCTCTGTGTATGTGGACTTTATTTATGTACCTTGGGTTTGGTCAGCTGGTGCACTGGCTTGGGTGCCGATTTCCATGCCCCCAAATCCCTGCACGCTCTCAGGCGTGAGGGTAGACGTGGCGATGTCCTCTGCTGCCGTCAGATCCTGGGTCGAGGCAGATCCACCTCCCGTGAAGGCACGAGAACGTGTGTTACCTTCCAGCTTGGATGTCCCACGTCTCCGGACGTCATTATAGCGTTTTCGGCAACGTTTTCGGGTGCCCCGTTGCAGAAACAATCACGGCAATATCTTGACATGCTTGCTTGACTTTGCTTACTTTTGGAGGGTTTCTCGCATCCCCATATATATCTATCTCCCGGCTTTTTACAAAGCCATACAATAAATCAAATGTCACGCAGCTTCAATTAACCTGAATCATTTGGGTCAATGTGTAGGCTACATGTATGCTTATTTTTAAAATATCTTGGATATGGATTTCACACTGATTTCCTCAAGTGGTAAATACTTTATTTTCCTTGTAATTATATATGGCTTGCCAAAAAATTGGTGTAAATCTCACGTCGGTCTCCTCGGCTGTGAACTTCTCCGGTCTTCCACCAGGTAATTCCGCCATCAAAATAACAAGCCGCTATGGACTATGCGCTTCTCGCTCTTAAAGGGAATGTGAAATGACGCTCCGATTGGTTTATTGCATATTACGCCCAAACCACACCTATGGCTGAGTAACCTCCTTTGGACCAACCCTTTTGACACTTGCGCTGGACGCAAGTGTGTTTTTTCCGCCGTTAAAATAGCAACTGCGCCATAGAGCCGCCCACACAGCTACTTGCGCTTGGCGCCGTCCTACTTGCGTTTCTGATCGGCAAGATAGGGCCCATTGGCTCCAAGCAGAGGGGCCCCACCTTGTGCTGTGGTTCTGCTTAAGGTTTCTTCCTGAATAACAGGAATTTTTTCCTTGCCCCTGTTGCTATTGTGCTTGCTCTATGGGGGTTCAGGCCCTGTGCCAGTGTCTTGAGACCATTGTAGTGTTTTGGTGCTATATAAACTAAATTGAATTGGCTTGGATTGAAGATTACATGCATGAAAAAAAGAGAAAACCATTTTGTCTACTTTTTTATCCTGATATAGCCTATATCTATGTGTTTTCCCGCCAACTGTGCTTTGGCAATAATGTTTCTTATGATCATGTCAATAAAGCAAGTCTTTCAGAACTCAACGTATGCCTATTATTGGTGGAGGGGCTATCTAGCTTGAGTTGCTTTATAGTCACATCAGTAAACCTTTTTTTGTCATTAATATAATATCATACATTGTATAATACCCACACCCAATGATTTACCTTGAGTTTTCTTCGTGAAATTGCCAAGAAAGCTAAATTGTTTTTAAACCGGAGCTTTTCATCTAGGGCGTTTTTCAACTTTGTGTGCACTGTGCAGTGCTCGTCCAGTTGCTGCAAGTCGAGTCAAGTTCCACTCTGTTCCACAGTCTGTCTGTTGTTTAGCTATAACCACCTCCATTGATAGGGTGACAATACTCAGGGCTGAGCTCAAAATATGTGGTTATTGATGTATAATGTAGATAACGCATGAGGCATATTGTCACACCAGATCTGCAAAAGCTTTTGTTCAAATGTTCAGGTCAATTCCAAACTATGGATAGAGGTATGCTTATGTTACCTATACCATAAACTGCTACTATTTAAAAATAGATCATCTCTCTCTCTCTCTCTCTCCCTCTCCGCACACACACACACACACACACACACACACACACACACACACACACACACACACACACACACACACACACACACACAGTGATAAGGAGAGAGAGAGAGTACCTGCTGTGGCAAACACAAAATATGTAGGTCAGAAGCAGAAGAAAGAAGTTGATTCATTTGTAGGTTGGTTGCTGAAAGTTGTTGCTGAAATTCCAGGATTAGGTCCATTATTTTGTTATGAAGCCTTATCATCATCAAAACACATGAAACATAATTATGAATGAATGGACTGAAGAGCCTATGTGATCCTTCCTCCCAATAAATGAAAAAAGATCTATGTTACAAACTTTTCATGACAGATGGCATATACTCATTAGTAATTAGTGGTCATGACAATCTTTGTCGGTTAATCGGTTACTATCATGGCAACTCTTATATTTTTACAGATCATAACAGCTTATTTCTCACTCTAATAAGCTGTCAAGTATCAAACATTATGACATGGCTCGTAACAGTTATTACGTCATTTGACATACTCATAATAATAATAAAAAACATTACAGAATAAGGTATAATGTATGGTATTGCAGACTTAACAATCTCCCAGAAAGAGCTCCACTTGAAGAAAAAGTATCCTCCCCAAGATGTCTGAATATATTTATAAGGTATATTATACATGCATGTAGGATTGGTATGATGAATGGGTTTGAGATACTTTTAAGCAAAACAGCCATTGGCATGATGTGCCCACCACACCCTTTATAGAGAATACAAATCATTAGAATTTGTGATTTTGGCATGGGGCAGAGCTCTGTCTCCTCCAGATTGTACTAGACTGCAACCCTGTATGTTATCCACGTAGCGCTGCTCCCCTCTTTTGTCCTTGTTCCCGTTCTGATATCATCTTAGATATCTCTTGGTTTAAGTGCTTTTGACACTCTCTCCGTTCAAGGTTTTGTAGTCAAGTTTATTCTTGTCATGCAAAGACTCATAAGGGAGATTTCTTATGGTATTATTAGCCATTTAATGGTAAATGTCCAAATAAGTCAACTCGAAAATGTTGAAGAATACATTAATCCAATTATTGTTTCTATGCATTACATAAATCATATTCATCCCACGAGTGAATCTATTCACCTTAATCAAATGTTCTGATCAATTTTGGTTAGCATTTCTCAATGCATGAGCACTATACAATGAAATATGACGTAAATATTTAGATTCGTTGCCAATCGTATTCGTATTCATTTGTTAACTTTTAGTTTGTCTTCATCGTCAGCGGTATTCCTGTTCACGTGTGTGTCAGTGAATCCTATCCAAGTTTCCATCCATGTATAATTTTCTCGCTCACGTGCTAGTGCCCCCTGGCAGCGGTTTAAGTCTTGTGCTGAATAGAGATGTACATACTCTAAGATGAATGCAGTCAACGGTCGGCGCAAGAGGGAAACCGGGGCATCGCGTTGATTAATACGCTGCTGTTCTATAATCTAGAATGTAGACCTTAATTATTTGTTGACTAAACTGTAATAATGTTATGTTGATGGCAATTATAGAATGCCTGATATGCAAGGCACGCATCACTAGGGGGGATAGCAACTCCTCCAGCTTGAGTGGGGAGCCACAGTGGTGAAGGCAGGCAAGGAATGAGTGCGTTGGTTTCTCATCGGCTCTCAAGTCCCGCGTTTCTGTTCGTCGTGCGCAAGCAAGAGTTCAGTCGCCTGTAATCTTCAGCCCGACCAGCAATTTAGAGAAAAGGGGAAACATGAAAATTAAATCGGTTGACATTAACGCTTGCAGATGTTTATAGCAGTCTCTTAGTTGTAGAAGTCTGTGATTTGTTCACAGACTGATGTTACTCTGAGACGCCGAAAGCATCCGCGAGAACCAGCTACTTTCAAGTTGCCTTTACGGGAATCTGTTATCATGGCGTTAATTGTGTTGGTGCACAAGGTGATGTTCGACTCCATTGTGTTTTTCATCGGTGTGGGCATAGTCGCCGAGCTAGCCGTTGCCCAGAATGACACGGAACCCATAGTCCTGGAGGGCAAATGCCTGGTGGTTTGTGACTCTAATCCCGCCACAGATTGGAAAGGCTCTTCTCCACTCGGCATCTCCGTGCGCGCCGCTAATTCCAAGGTGGCATTCTCTGCAGTAAGAAGCAACAACCACGAACCATCAGAAATGAGCAACAAAACGAGAATAATATACTTCGACCAAGTAAGATTTAGTTATTTTACATTGAAAGTTGTGAATGGTTCTCTTTAGTTTGTTTTTTAAACTCTTCTAAACTTTTTCTTAATATCTTCACAGATTTGTGATTATATAGCTTACTCAGTGTCTGAAAGTATTTTTTCATTATGTCACTGGGTTATAGTCCTACATCTCAGCAGTATGTTTTTATTGGTGAAGTTGGTTGTAACAGTATATTAATAAATTATTAGAGTTAAGAATGAAGAAAATGTAAGAAATTGCTGGATGGTGTGATATTTTAGTTATGGACACCACCTAGAGTGAATCAATTCAAAATTGACATTAATTTGTCATGGTGCTAAATAGGATTGAATAGAATGAGATTTAAGTTGATCATAGATGGATAAAGTAACAGAATTGCTAAGCCGTTAAAAAAAAGAGAATCGTTTGTGTTTCACAACAACATTCACCCTCTGCATCTTATGGGCACTCATGGGACTGCTCAGTGATTGTGTATGATAGTGCTTGTCTGGCACACATTCTCTCTAGCCTTCATTTTCCTCATTACCTCACTCCATCACTGGACCAGTTGGTTTGACTGAAGAATGATCATAGTCTAATTCATGTGGCTGAAGCATAAGGGGAACTCTTGTAGTCTGGAGATAAAAGTTTCATGGGTTTGTCTGTGGGGGGCACTCTCTTCACTTGTCAGTGCTGATCCCAGTTAACGAATCCTATGCTGGCCTTATCAAATGCAGTTAGATCCTCTCCACACCACCCACCTTTAGGGGATTGAAGAGTGTGTGGGATGTGCATTGCTCACTGTTAAGGGCCTGTTAATGTGCTGCGTAGTCTTTAGAGATGAATCAGACTTGGAGAAAATGTAGTGTGCCTGACTTTTAATGACGTAGCGGCCTGATCGCTCTCTGAACACATGTGTGTGTATTCAAACACACACACACACACACACACTCATAAAACGCAAACACAGACAGACTTAGAGTTTATCTCTGAAGTTTGTCACTTTGTCCTCCTGCGGAGACAAACACAGACGGTCTGCCTCTTCCTCTGTCCTCACTGCCCTTGCGGACTATTATTCTACGCTAGTTTGGCTGAATGCTCAAAACTGCAAGCTGCTGCTAAAAGCTACGAAATGACCAGCTGTTTTGGCCTTCTGCATGTCTTTTTGGCCAGCCAGCCAGCGGCCCTGTCACTGAGGAGCCAGCTGAGCTCTGGCTGATGGGTTGCTGTCCATTTAATGAGAGTGGTGTTGATTGCTGATGTGAAACGAAACAAGAGATGTCCCTGTGGAAGGAGTGCTTTGCACTGAGCCTCCTGTTCTCCGCACACCCTGTACAGTTTATCTCACTGTGCTCGTTCTCATCTTCCTTCGTGCTTTCCCTGCTTCTTGCGACCTCTCACTCGCTTTTTCATTTCTCATAATCCATTATTGTTTTCTATCCTTTACTCTGTTTCCCTCTCTCAGTCTCCATTTCCTCTCTCTGACTGGTGACTAATGGTCCTCCACAGATATCCTATCGTTTTTTTATGCAGCCCGTTCAAAGCGGAAATATTGTGCCTTCATTCCGCCTTGCTGGTCAACAAATGTACAAAGACAGAATGGGGGGGGTCATTGTTTTTCCGCCTCTGAGCCGGCAGCAGAGGTGGTCACAGAAGCAAATTGACATCTTGGTTAAAGGGAGAGCCGACATAGGGGTGTGACACAGCTTAGCAGCTAACCAAAATGAAGCAAGACTACTGTGTTGGCAGAACACACTAATCTTACATGGAAAGCATTAACATGTTGGACATAATGCAGACCAACTTTGAGTCTGAACATTGCTATAAATGTGCATGACTTGCAAGAGCCCAACGACACTAAGTTCGCCTGTCAGGGTTTTTGAAAGTCACTCCAGACATTCCAGACCACTCGGAATTTGGAACATCTGAAATTATATTTCCCTGCTCCAACTTTAATGCGTTCTAGCCAGGTGTTACTACAATATCAGTGACACATCAGTGGATTTTCCTTCTATCTGTTTGGTATCAGTATTTATGTAGGCCTACATTTCTTTTCTCGTTCATTTTGACACATTGCCTCTGGTGCAATTTTCCCAAGTTAGAAATATCAGAGATCCGAATGTTCTCAGACACGGCATTACTGGTCAAGCTAGGCGCTATGGCGTCACACCTCTGCTACTGGAATGCCTGCATGATGTATAAAAACACATTCTGAAGAGGCATTCTGGTTCAGTGTAAACATGTGAAGGCGGCTTAATCAGGGAAGGGAAATGATTAAACCACGGTAAAATTCCAGACGGTTTGTACCGTTTTAAATTGTTATTATCATTGGTTGAATACTGCACTTTGAAAAACTTTTGTTATATACTGACCAGCACAAACCAAAGTTAGCAACAGTCTCCCAGACAGTCTCATGCAATGTGGGTTGGTTTCTAAGACTTCTAAGAGGACTAAGTCTGAAGTGTTGTCATATTCTGGCTTTTATAAGAGTGCTGAGGAAAACTACAGCCACAGACATCTATGAGCTTAACAATTAAAAAAAACCTTTCATGCGTTCAGAAAACCTTGCCGTAACAAGCTTGTCATGTACAGTTTGTCAGTGACTAAGCAAACATAGCTATTGATAATAAACTTTACATCTTAAATCTTACCTTTATATGGTCCACTGAAAGTTATTCAGGCAACACACATTGAAGTTACGTGTGGTTTTGCGACCAATCTAGTAAATATGAGGATGAGTGTGACTTTATAACACATATTCTTTCGTAAATTTGAGTATCTTGTGAAATCTTGTGTCTGAAATGTGCAAGCAACAATATCAGCTTCATTCTATAACTGTTTTTGCCAAGTTTTGAAGATATGCATCCTATAAAATGTAAGTTGAAGGCAAAAATATGTTTTGAAAACAATACTACATTTTGAATAAATGCTACATGTAAACATTTAAGTATCAACATTTGTAAAAGGAAAGAGGAGAGGAACAGAGGAAAACATGTTGCAGCGTCATTTTATGGTTTATTTTTTTAGCTTCTATATGCCATTATAGCTTCTATATGCCATTATCAACGAGTTTACAAAAGTCATGTAGTAACTGCTGAATTCCTATTGTCCATTGTTGGCCATTTAGTTGAGGAAGCCAAATGGAACTGAATTGAAACTGCACCCACAGAATGAGGCCAGCCAGGGACGTGCACAGGAGGAGGCTAAGGTTGCTCGGGCAACTGCCAGTTTGTGAGAGTTTAAAATGATATAGGCAAAATATGCATTCAGGGGACGGGGCGTGGCATTGGCGGTCAGTAAGAGTTTAAAATGATATAGGCAAAATATGCATCCAGGGGACAGGGGCGTGGCAGCGGCGGTGACAAAAAATTACGTGTTGCCCCTTTATTCCAGGGCAGAGCAACTGCCCTTCAAAAATCCTGTGACTGTCCCTGAAGCCAACTATAGGCATACCAAATTTCAAAACTTAAGCTTAAACTGTTCTTGAGATATAGAAATTTGTCAGTGGCAGCGCCCCCTATGAACAAAATTACACAAAATGTGTGTAAAGAACATGGTGGAGATGCAGCGTGTCAAATTCTGTGTTTGAACCTTTACATCACAAGATAGTGGCCAGTGAAGCGCTAGCTTTGGCATTTATCATTCTTCACTAGGTTGCACTATTTCACAAATGAGTTTTAATCAGCTTAGGTCATGTGCCTCCTAGAGGCCAATTTGCCGTATACATTTCATAATTTTTGGTGCTTTGAGCCTACCACACTTCAGGGGGTGCTAGCACAAAGGGACATGCCCACCTTGGGAGACTATAGTGGGGCTTAGCCAAACCGGTCATCTTCTCTGTGGAGTCCAATTTTCAGCTTTGCCCAACACCTGGTCGTCTTATGGTTAGACGAAGACCTGGAGAGGCCTACAAGCCACAGTGTCTCGCACCTACTGTGAAATTTGGTGGAGGATCGGTGATGATCTGGGGGTGCTTTGGCAAGGCTGGAATCGGGCAGATTTGTCTTTGTGAGGGAGGCATGAATCAAGTCAAGTACAAGGTTGTCCTGGAAGAAAACTTGCTTCCTTTTGCTCTGACAATGTTCCCTAACTCTGAGAAGTAGTTTGTCCAGCATGACAATGCTCCAAACGACAGTTCCTGATATTTTCACTCAGACATAAAACAAACATTTTAGTGTATTTTTGCCAGAAACTTTATAATTTAAGATTATTCACTTTTCTTAGAATGGAAACTATCTTATTATTTCGCTTGATTCTTGCTCATTCTCTTGCCTGGATTACCGCATGAGCCGATCGGCCCAGAGGTCCAAGGGGCCCTAATAAACACACAAAGAAAGCCCCGCTGCTCCAGGACTGGCCCTTGAGAGACCCTAAAAGGCCCCTAGCAATACACAAGCGGCTACATGCACCCCCAGTCTGAATGCAAGTGGTCTAGAGCTAGTCTGATCCAGTGCCATTGTTAGGTCTGATCACTGTGAGCTGTGGCCAAATATTTTAAGCCTAGCCCAGAGTATTTTCACCCGGAAAACAGGTGTTAGCAAAATAACAGACTGTGGAACAGAGTGGAACTTGACTTGCAAGGAGAGTGAAGTAATCAAGCCCTGCACACTGCACACACATTTGGAAAACTTCCACACCCAGATGAAAAGCATCCATGTAATCTTAATTTCTAGGTAGATATACCTCCCCAACCTACCAATGCTGATCTTACTAAGTAAGAACAAGCTACAGGCAAACTTGACTTAGCCAGTGATCGTTTTAATAACGTCAAACATCCTATAGTCTGATCATTATAGACATGTACTGCTTCAGATTCAGATTTGAAGGGTTTCTGACGACCTTGCTAGATTAAAGCCCAATTAACATGAAGTCTAGTTTGTCTGCGTCCAAAATTAAACTAATACAGATAGCCCTATTGTTAAGTCAAACACTCTTTATGCGCACACGGTATCTGCAACGATTCGAATCGGGGGTAGAAAGTGAGTATATTTGAGTCAGTACGGGGGCTGGTGTTCGTGTGCATGGATTCACTCAAACTGATGATGTCATTGCCCCAGGTGATCACCTCGCAACCTCAGGCTGAACCCCTATAACAGCAACAACAATTTAAATGTATGACGTGGCTCCTTTTTCGTGACTTACCTTTTTCTACTGTGCTTAGTTGTTTCTATTGGGATAGTGTGCTGCTCTACCTACATGTGGATAGTTTTTCGTGGTCTTACTTAGGGCGTATTCAGACCAGGAAAGTCCGATAGTTCACTTGCTTTGGTCCGAACCTTTTTTTTTTTTTTTGGTGCGGTTCGCTTTCAGACTGTGTACGTTTCAGTAAACGGACCAAATTCTGACAACAAAGCCACGCTCCCCGAGGTCGTTCAGCTATTGGTCAGAACCGACACGCGCAACACAAAGTGCTAAGACAGTTCATGGACGCTTTCCGTGCCGTATGCTAATATTATCAAATCTATATGCATTTTCAATGTTTTGCTATTTTCACAACTGTGTAACAATGTTACTGCTGCTGTAGAGAGCTGAGCAGAGCTGAACCCATATACCCTCTCTTAATCACTCCATCATCTCTCTCTCTCTCTCTCTCCCTCTCATATATTGTTTATATGCACCCGCGATATACATTTAATGCTCTTGTTTCTCTCAAGTAAGTTCAAATTTCTTAAATCTGGGCTCTTTTTAAAGGTAATTCGATGGTGCATGGAGCCAGCTAGGTGTCAGTTTTGAACTTTACCCTGGAAACCGGCCAAAACGCTATAGTTTACATATGCACGGCGAATTTTAAATAAAGACGGCCGCCGCCAGTATTTGAACTTCAGCTTGGCATCACTGGATGAACCACTTTTTGACAGGGTGTCCCGAATTTTTATATAGGCCTACGTCTGGCGTAGTTTTTTCAGTTTGAGCCTGCACTGAGGCGAACGATTGAAACCGGACTCTTTCATTTTCTCAGAAAATATGCCAAATACGTCGCGTTTTTATGTGTACGCTCCAACATATATGAAATGTGGGCATCTGTCAAAATGTCCACAAGCGCACGGGTCTCCTCCTCGGCCCAGGTTTGTCCCCTACTCATTGTATTAAGATTTTTCGTTTTTCCCAAAAGTTTGACAAATTAATACCGGTAACAGTAGCACTTTACACTCTGTTACCCAGCAACACCAGACCAACGACGGAAGCCCCCGAGGTACAAAATAGCAAAAAGTCTGGGATTAGGTCCAGTCTGCTTTCACACCTCCAAAAGGTCCGCACCAGGGTTGTTTGATCCGGACTGAGTCTGACCTTTCAGCTCGGTCTCGGTCCGCTTGTTTGGTCCGGACCTGAGTTCGGTGGTTTGTATTCAGACCATCCCAAAAGGTCCTAACCAACGAAAATCTGGTCCATTTGGTCGTTTGGTCCGGACCAAACGGGGTAGGTGTGAATACGCCCTTAGCCACGTAATTTTTGAGACCAGCCAGAACACCTGACACAACCAGCATTATTTAATAACTGAATGGGTTGCCATGGCGCAGCGAGTGAGGCAGCCGAGTGCAGCAGCTCTCCAGCTTAAAAACAAAAAAAAGATTTTCTTCCTTTTACCTTGCTGCTATTACATATGAATTTTGCTAACGGCATTAATACAAGTGTATCTCCCATCTACCTAAATCGATGTGGTTAGGAAAGGGATAATATTGACAAGCCACACTTTGATCTATCTGTTTAATCTATTTGCAATAGACCATTGTACAAATCCGCTTTTTGAAAGTGTCAGCAATAGCCTATGAGCAAATCTGCATAAATATTTGTATTATAGACAGAAGGTTTCAAAACATTCTATAATAAAGATGAATGCTAAGTTAGCTCTTGTCCTTTCAGACAATTATAGCTAGCATTAACTTCACTTCAGAGGTACAGTACGTGAAGCAAAAAGCCCTCAACAATGACATAAAACCATGAAATAGGAAGCAATTGCAAACCATGAAACATCAAGGATCCACACCTGTTCCACACTCTTTATTATCAATAGAAAATAGAATTCATTTTCGCATAACCTATAGTCTGCTCTGACCACTGATTTTATTAACCACCATAATGTATTACTGTGCAGATTAAATGTAGGCTATGCGGCTAGGCTAACCGTTGCTAATTGGAGCTAGACGTAGGTCTTCTGCTTATCCCGTGTGCTCCTGTTTTTTCTTCTACGTTTTTTCAGTTGTCTGTAGCAGTGCTAAAGCGCCACCAATAGGCGTGGGGGATGTACTACAGCCGGTTCATCCCAATCGGCTGGGTTCGTCCTTACGCAAATTTCTCTTTACCAGGCTCCATCCGTACGCAATTAAAAGATTCGATTCATGTGAAAAATGAACCCGATTTAGTGACTCTAGGCTTCATGTAAACGGGGTCTAAGGTGTTTTTCAAATGCTTTCACTTCATATGAATTCCTCCCCCACAAGAATGTATCACATTCTCACCACCTTCATTAACAAACAAATGGTCAGCGAGACCCTCCCTGTCTGTTGACATTCACACCTTTTACCCCATGCCCAGGATGCACCCAACTTACACCGTGAACTAGACCATAGACACACCCATTATGCTAAGTCGTGTATTCTATTGACTTTAACTGAAATATAACTTGTATGCTGAGTGTGTTGTGTTGAAGAAAGAATTCCGCCTAGAGACACCGACCGCTACGACTGGTGAGAGAACGGAGCACTGAGGAGACATTGTGGCCTGTGATGACAAGGCCAACCAGAAACTACACTATGGACCATACCTCCTAATCGCTCCTTCTCTCTCTCCATCGTAGCGTGTTGTGTGTGCTCGAAGTCTTTTACGTAGAATAAACCACCATCGACCATCAGACCAACATTTCATCCAGTTCTTTGCTAGAATCAGGCAACCGCAACTAACGTCGGAGCTAACGTTAGAAGTCTGTTTTATAACAGTATAACAGTGGTGTTTTCACGGGGAAATCTGTTTAGCATTTCCACTCATACCAATGATATATTTCAGCCTCTAGATGTGATCAAGGATCTTAAGATTTGGAATACCCCTTTTCCCCTCTAAAACTTAATTAACATTTTATAGCCTACTTAGTTGCATCATGGTTATATATGCACCTAAGGAACTTGCATTAAAAATATATATATATATCAGACCGGATATGTTGTTGGTGCTATAATTATGCAGATTAGGTCTTTATTATCTTTTTCATGCCTGGCAATCGAAGTAAAAAACTCAATCCTAATTTTAGGACATCTTTGGCATATGTTTTCATTTGTCAAAAAGTAAATCAAATGAATGTGATTTAAATAATGCTATGATATTTTAAGCAAGACTGCCTTCTTTGATTGGTTGTGAAAGGTCAGACTGGGTCTGTAGCAAGAGCCATGAACAACACGAACAGACACAGCTGCTGCCTGTGGTATCCGTCTCGTAAATCCTGTATGGTTGGCTATACGAGTGTATTTTTATTTTGTCCATTAATGCGCTATTTGTTGGCAATTCAAATACATTCATATAACATATTGCATCATGTGTTGATGTGGTGTGAATCCTGCAGGCAGCTATACAGGTATAAGTCTCATAAGCACAGGGTGGTTGGACTGTGAGTCGCTTTTTAATGTGCATTCCCACAATCCACATTAACTCACCATTCAAGAAATATCAGAATGCATTTCAAAGCTTGCTTCATTACTTAAACTCTTTATGGGATCGTTTTTAATTTGTTACCAGAGACACTATCAATAATTTTAAAACGAAATTGTTACATGCTATTTAATTGTTATATTCTAGCAGACTAACAATGTAAAGTTGTTCATAGAGGCTATGACTCTTGGGTGTGAGTATTTTGCTGGTCTGCTAGCTAATAATATGGAAATGAATTCAAGGTATTCCATTTAAAACAATTCACAGAGGAGTATTTTTCTCAGAAGAGGGTAATGTGCTTCTGTCAAATCTTAAAAAAGCTTTGATAGGTTGTAGTCAACAGAGAATAAAGATGTTAAGTCAAGTGTGTTAGTGTAGTGTAGTCTGAATTATACTTCTAACTGTGGGTTGTCCTTTTTTCTTAGCTATAGCTGAATGAACAGAACTAGTACAACTCAACCACCCATCCTCCAACTCTAACCATAAGCTCACAACATCGCTAACCATGGACTAAACTGATCCCCCCCACACACATACAGACCCACACACACACACCCAAGCACAAAGACCTTTGAACGAAGAACTTGGGATGAACTTAGCTCATGTTTAAGTTCTCAGTTCCACCGTCTTGTATTGGAGAAAAGACATCCTCAGAACAAGACTCTCATTATTTGTTGTCTACAAAAAACATGTTGTAACAGAAGCACTAGTAAAAAAGAAAACAATTGTGCGTCCATATGATCATGAATATGTAACTAAAATACTCCTCTCTTTTTCGCAGATCCTTGTCAACATTGGAAACTATTTCACTCTAGAATCTGTGTTTCTGTCTCCACGGAAAGGAGTTTATAGTTTCAACTTCCATGTCATTAAAGTGTACCAGAGCCAAACCATACAGGTACATAACAAGGAAAACTCTTAAAATCCCTATTTCAAACCAATTATGCTTTGCAGCACAGAAACGTCCCACAAGTGTAGCAGTGCACTTATCTTTTAATTGTTATTGATATACATTGAACAACAGTAAGTGGGGGGATGATAGTTTTGTGAGTTGTAAAGGACCTATTTCTCTACCTCCACAATCAACCACTCTCTTGAAAAACCTTTGAGGTAGTTCAGTCTCACAGGAAGGCCAACATCAGGCCTGACATGTATGTTATTTTCTTATCCCCACAAGTTGTGACTGAGACAAAACTTGGTGGAATATCCCAAGGCACACATTTATGCATGTAGGCCAAGGAAACTCAAAGGCATTATGTCTACTTGATACTGCTGAAAGACATTTTAATCCGGTTTTTGCTGGGAAGAGGTAGTTGACTCTTTTTATTTCTGAGTATGACCATACGTATGACACTCATCAGCTAGCCGCATGTTTGACAATGCCTAGGAGCATTGCTCAGTGCCATGTTTCTGGGATGCAGCAATGCTAAGGGCAAACCTCCTTTTTACCTGCTCTAACTGAATGCGTGTATTAGCTATATATTTATATATGTATGTATGTATGTATGTTTATATATACATACTGTACTATATATTATTATATAATTTTTTTTATAGATGGAAACACACACATACAAATGTATATATATATATTATGGCATGCCGTTCAGGAAATTAACATTTGAATATATATATACAAAAGTCTGAATATATATACAAAACGCTGAATATATATATACAAAAGTCTGAATATATATACAAAAGTCTGAATATATACAAAAGTCTAAATATACTGTATATACAAAAGTCTGAATATATATATATACACACAAAAGTCTGAATATATATACAAAACTCTGAACTCTGAAGCGCTCAATCCGTCTGTGTCAGCCATATTGGATTGAGTGCTACCTATTAAATCAATGGTACCAAAATGTTTGTAATTACGTATTTTCTGCTTCATGAAATACTGTTTTTCTGTTATATTGTAAAATGTAGACATTGATTTCTCACTAGAAATGCAATAATAACACGTTTATTTTACACCGTTTGACTTCACAAAGGATATTTTAAGAGGCAATTCTCCCCGTTGAGTTTGACTGGGGTCTCGTCAAAATCTTCGTATATGGCTCAAATAAAACATTGATTTCTTGCTAAAAATGCAATAATAACACGTTCATTTTGCATCGTTTGACTTAACGAAGGACATTTCCTCCGCCACTATGGTAAAATGTAGCCCTCATTCATTCACTGGATAAATGCATTTCCCATGAGGCTTTGCTCCGACCATTCTACATTAATTTAAAAAACAAATTAAATCGCTGGCCAATTTATATTTTTGGTCATGAAAGTTATGTAAAGTCTGAATACAAAGAATTAGATCAAGATAGGAGGCTAAGCAAAAATCAGTAGACAATGAGTGCTATATATATTGGTTGGACTCCAATATACAGTGGCGGCGGAAAACTTATAGATTTTCACGGGATCATGACCTGTTTTGATTAGTTTTAACT
Organism: Sprattus sprattus; assembly: GCF_963457725.1. NCBI lineage: Eukaryota > Metazoa > Chordata > Actinopteri > Clupeiformes > Clupeidae > Sprattus > Sprattus sprattus. The sequence goes on from NC_137914.1 coordinate 25,129,220, forward strand.
CAATGGACTCAAAATGTCCTTCGTTAAGTCAAACGATGCAAATTGTACGTGTTATTATTGCATTTTTATCGAGAAATCAATGTTTAATTTGAGCCATATAACAGAAAAACAGTATTTCATGGAGCAGAAAACAAGGAATTACGAAGATTTTGACGAGACCCCAGTCAAACTCAATGGGGAGAATTGCCTCCTAAAATATCCTTCGTGAAGTCAAACGGTGTAAAATAAACGTGTTATTATTGCATTTCTAGTGAGAAATCAATGTCTAAATTTTACAATATAACAGAAAAACAGTATTTCATAGGAGTTCAGAGTTTTGTATATATATTCAGACTTCATTTTGTATATATATTCAGACTTCGTTTTGTATATATATTCAGACTTCGTTTTGTATATATATTCAGACTTCGTTTTGTATATATATTCAGATTTTTGTATATATATTCAGACTTTTGTATATATATATTCAAATGTTAATTTCCTGAACGGCATGCCATAATATATATATATATATATATATATATATTATATATGTATTTACCCCTATACATGATGTACGTATATATCTATTACAAATACTTAAAATAAATGAGGCATGTCCTAATACTAAAAGCATCAACCTCATGAAAATCTGGAAAGTTAATTAGACGATAAATCACCACTATGCCTCCTGAAATGGCTGTTTTTAGGATATAATATAACACTTGTAAGTCAGTGTACTGTAATGTACTCTCACTGATCTGTATCCAAGGATTTGTCACTGATATGTTATATGATATTACTAATAATTTTGAAGATGACATTATCTAATACTTGCAATGCATTTTCTGGCTTTTCAGGTGAACTTAATGTTGAATGGAAAGCCTGTAATCTCAGCCTTTGCCGGTGACAAAGATGTGACCCGTGAGGCTGCCACTAACGGAGTCCTGCTATACCTGGACAAAGAGGACAAGGTCTACTTGAAGCTGGAGAAGGGCAATCTAGTGGGCGGGTGGCAATACTCCACCTTCTCTGGCTTTCTAGTGTTCCCCCTGTAAAGAAAAGCACATACACAAAGCAAACGCACTCTATTTATCCAGTGTGTCATCATTGTGTAACCAATACCTCCCACACTGACTGGATTCAAATGGATACTTGTCCTCAGACTGCCTTGAGAAGAAACAGACAATGTCTAGGCAAAAAATGTATGTAGGCAATATGTAGGCAAAAACAAAAAAAGATAAAGAAAGCAAACGAGCATTCCCTTCTTTTGAAACATTACATTACATAACATTACATCTAAAACAAGGTTCATCACTGCTTTCACTACCGAGACTTGAAGAGAAGAAAAGAAATGTGTTATATTTATTCATCCTGGAGCACTGTGCTTATATGTTGTGTATTTGTGGAGGTGGGGGGCGCTTCTACAGCATGGGTGGTGCAGCTTCAAACCAACCAGAGGTTTCTGTCATTGCATATTTATAGAAATCTGTCTTGCTGTTGAAGACATGAGTTCTTTCAGGTTTGGTCACTCTTACACTGTATGTTAGGATCTCACATAACATGTGAGAGGGGATGTGAAGATCTAAATGCAGTAAGTGACTGAACCAATGCAACTGATCACCAGTTAGAGTACTATCAGTTACACAGTTCATGATTGGTTCTGCTCCATTTGTCACTCAATCAACACAGGCTCCAACACGTGATCAAAGACCAACTTTAAAATAAATTAACTCCAAATTGGATCAACTAATCTTCTGTTGAGACTATCATTGATTAGAGTGACTGTGACCAGACCCCCAGAGTTGACAGTAATGCCAACCTATCTTCATGTCCCCAGTGATGTCTGCCAGCACAGTTACACACACATCACATTAGTTATAGCTGCTAAAGTGTCTTTAGAAGACATTTTCTGCCAAAAAAACACCCCTTGGCGTAATTGCAATCCAGAGTCCTCTGCCTATTTCACCATTGTTGTCTGCTTTTTCTGTAATTAAATAAGTTGGCACCCAGCCATAAAAGGGATGGCACTGCAGGTGCTTCAGCTCCAGAGCACCCATGGAAGTGATGCACATATAAAGCCCCACCAAGCAGAATTGTCACTGTTAGCACTTAACCCTTTACAGTTCTCTGGTAGTATAAATCTAAAATGTTAATAATTATGCATAATACGATAGCATGTACTCATGAAACAAGTTGCCACGGCTGCTTTTTTGGCTTTACATTTGTGAAATCCTTTCAAGACTAGGTGTGTGTTGTCAAATGAACTCAGATTCACAAAGGATAAATTCACAGAGATGGATAACTGCAGTGTGGCCTGTGTTGTGTTCATTCCTCTTGTGACATTTTTGGTCACATAGTTTTATTTTTGGTCACCGAACATGGCAAAGACTACAATTTACAATTCATTAACAATTCAGAGGAGGTGGGGATGGTCACAAATGTGTTGTTCTTTTGAGCTTCTGAATATTTCGCTCTGTCATGTGCTCCAAAGCTTATGACAGGTCTGTTTTAGTCTGACATAGTTACTTCACCCGTGGCGGCTGTGGGTACAAATGTTTGTGCTTACTTTGTGGAGACCACAAGGAGTTTTAAATCTATGGCATATTTGATTTATGTTTTCAGATGAATTACTTACTAAAATTAAAGAATGCACACTCACTCACTCACTCACTCTCAGACACAAACACACCCACACATACAAACACAAATACACACACACAAATACACACACACACACACGCACACACACACACACACTCACACTCACACCCACATACTCACTCGCACGCACACACTCACTCACCCACGCACACACACATTCATATATATATATTTATATATATTTAGTCACAAGGTGTTTTAGAATGCAAGGCTTAGAGAAGAATGAAGAAGGTTTACATATCATACAGGCTTTCTCTTTTTCACTTGGTTATTTGGTTACACCGTTACATACCTCAGTAAGTGGTACATGCATTTCTGACAATCATTCTGAATTGACTATTGGCCCATATCCTGGCAAACCAATCAAATGTTTCCATGTCCAGATGGTGTTTAGGACCCAGTTGTGTCACCCATTCTGATCCATGCTGTATTTTAGTCAGGAACAATGTCAGGAGCAGCAGGCCTCATTTGCATAACTGTTTTGATCTGAGTCGAGTGGAGTATTTTTTTCATTTCAGTTTTATAACTTTAACATACCTTGTTATTAGGGGTCCAAGCAGTAAGATTAAGCAACTCCGTGGAAATTGTCCCTCTTAACTAGTTTTATTTTGCATATGTGTGTGAAGAGCAAAGCGGCAAAATGCAGAGGCTACATATCCTGGATATGTTTCCATTTGGATAATAGTTTGCAATAAGTAATTTTATAATTTTCTTATGTGTCTTATGCATATGTGCTGGAAACAAAATAGTTTTTAATGTAATTCCCTCATCATTCCACTAATTCGTCCACTCTGATTTCCCACTATAAGGAATTATTTGAAAAACCCTACTATCTTGAAGATCTTTTGTCCAGGGTTTTGAATTATAGCCATGCCTTGACAAACTGATGGAATTTTAGACAATATGGACAATATCTTTGAACGATAATATACCTGCATTTGGTCAATAGGTGGAGTTATCATAGAGGCATTTTAATATCTTAGGAACTGTTTTATTGAGAAAAATGGAAATTTTACTAACCTAATACCTACGCATAAACTGAATTGATGTTTTCATTATTGAAATGCCTGCATAATTCCTCCTGGTCAAATTAATATATAAACTTAGTATACTAGAGTCTGGCCCCTACTAATTTAAATATCATCAAAATGAAATGCCCATACATTATAAAACACATTACTCTTAATGAAAACAATAGAGATACGCTAACTGACATAGCATAATATCATTGCTGCATTTTCCTTGCTCTTACTTGGTCACAGATGCTATTAGTCAGTGGCTCCACTCGGGAATCAGTGGCTGCCAACAGCCAATCAGACCTTAGCAGTCTACAACGCAGGGAATTGTTTCTTGGAGGAGCATACATGGAGGTATACAGCACGCCTTATGACAATTGGAAATTTGAGTGATGAAGGTGCACAGCAACATACAAAGCAAAGCCTACAACACACACACACACACACACACACACACACACACACACACACACACACACACACACAGGGTGATACTTTAGTGCTGCACTCTGGATGTTATATTTAGAATGCCTGATATCAGCATGCACACACATAACACTAACTCACAGGTTTGTTTTTTGCTCACAGTTCAGTTATAATTTTTTGTTGAAGCAATTGGCTAAAGCATCACTTTATAATTATGTACCTGCTCGGTAATAATAGCCTGCATTCTGCCTAGGTGTATCGCACAATCTCTTTGTGGCTTTAGGCCCAGGGTCTGACGACCCATTGTAATATTGGAGTGCATTGTAACATGAAAATGTGAAGAAGTATGAAAAACAGTTTTTGAACTTATACATGTATATCATATATGGATATAAAATGCTGAGTTTATTTATTTTACTGTGCGTTTTTTCTGTGATTGTCAACCTTACGTTTCATAATATGATGGGAGCAAGTCAGTCTTCAGTTCTTCAGCTTACTGTGCCTTACAGTTTGTCTGCTCAAGTTCATCTCGGTTTTGCCCTTGACAGCACTGATTCTTTCTTCAAACAGCTTCATTCATGAGATTTTTTACAAGAGGAACATGACCTTGGTGTACATCTGTGACAGCAGCATGTATCACATATGGGATTGGGCCACAGTCAACACACATGTGCATCAAGGCTTCGTATGGATGAGGTGCACATAAAGCAAAATCCATGAAGATTCTGATAAACATAAATGTTTGTGTCTACTGTTCTCTGGGTTTTAAGAAGCAACAGATGGTTAGCTGACACTATATGCTTTTACACCATGCAAATGAAGGAAAAATGATTTACTTAAAAACAATTAAACAGCGGTAGAGCTTGAGTTTTGTTTATACTAATAGCAGCTACAAATTTATGCGAAAACTATCAAAAAAATTACAATACAAAGTACATGGTTTTTAAAACAAAAAAAAACATGTGCATCTCAAATGATTTAATGTGCCAGATATTACAAATCAGGCATACCATAATGTGTGTGCAAAGCCTAAGATCAGCAAACCGGATCAGCTGCGATCAGCTAATGTCATTCTGTATGTATTCAATAGGAACACTTTACTGTGCAGCAGTTTTTGCTGTAACAGTGAATTATCACAATGCTTGAGAGTTCTTTCTCAGGAACAGCCTAAGTAAACTGAACAGTGAAGTGCATTGAAAGGCAAGTAATAGTCTGGAATAGTGTGGAAACAGGCTGAATGTCACCCAATATTTGGAAGATCATCAAGCATTTAACCGCCTCTTCAGATAGCCAGACCTCAGACCAAACCATGATCTGAAACTGTCTGATGTCTGAAACTAGATCGTTGTGGACATTTTAGAGCATTTAGTGCTTGTGATGTACAGGTATTTCCGTCTGATTAAATCAAAGCATCTGTGATCAACTCTCTCTCGTTTTGCTGTCTTTTCTTCCTGTATCAAACCTAATCGGGCTGAAGACTTGAGGCTTACATTGATTGTCATTCTTTTTTCATACAGACATTAGACAAATTTCCTTTAACCATTTAACCAATCTAACACAAGTAAAGAATGACTAAGGAAGGATCATAAAAGTAACAATCAAGCTGCTGCTGATGATGGGCCAGGTACTGTTAATATATTTATTCTAAAGTGGATTGCTGGTTGTGAACAGACAACATATATTGGAAATGTTGGCAGAGTGCACATCTGGCCACATCTAGTGCTGATAAATCTGCTGTTTGCTGGTTGTCTCTCTCCCTCTACCTTTGGGTGGAAAAGGAATGAGATGTGTCAGATCATTTCACGATATTACATGTGGCTGTAAGCTCAAAGGTAAATTGTTCACTGTCAGTACGCATTGTGCATCCAAGACCCTTCAAGTAGGCAGATGGATGATTCTGGCAGGCACCTTTCATTTGAAGAGGGGTCTTCCATAGAGCTCTTCTTTGCTGTCTTTAGTCTTTGTTCAGTTTTTTCTCTCTCTATTTCCAATTTCACTCCGTTTCTCTCTCTGCCTGCCTCTTATCTCCCATGTACTGCCACCACTCCCACTGTTTCAGAGTGTCTCTTTTCTCTCTTTATGCCACATGGCAAAACTCAACAGATTTATTCCTTTAAAACACATTCAGTTTTAAGAGCAATACCACCACAAGAATATAGTATACAAACCATCAACACATTGGCACAGTATATCTTGAAAGCTCCTCAAACCATTTCAAAAGGCTGTGAATGGTAATCAATACCTGTAACATTATAACAATGCCAGCTGCAATAGACAAAACCATCTGCTAAATGAGTTCATATCAATTCTGCACCTGAGTTCATTTAAATTCCATTTTCCCATAATCACTTTTACCAAATTAGTCTTAGCCAGGGCTAAGATTGTCTTATTGTCTTAATTATCCAATATTTCACTGCCATCAGAGGTAACACTGTATGGAAAGAAAATGGAAATAAATTGTTGAAGCTGTTTGTTGACATGCTGTGGGTCTTAAGACAATGTGCTTTTTCTACAGCAATGGCACTGTGATGTGTGATCAGCACAGTGGATAATTACATGCTAATTGCGATTAGAATTCCCTGGTGTTGGTTGCACTGTTTGATCAAATGATACTGTGAGTCTGAAGCAATTGGTTCTTCACTAATGATGCAGAGACATCACTGTTCAGCACATTCCCCATTATAACAGCACTTTCAGTAACAGTACATATAACACAATTTCATTTATATAAATGTCTTAAAAAGATTTACTCACATTCTCAGATTATTCATATTAAGCCAGTGAACAGTTTAGATTTAAAAAAAACACTGTAATATACTAAAAGAATGGAATAATACATTTGTCTTTACCATTTTCCCACAGTTCACTGATAAATAAAGAGCAATTTTACATGAATCCAGAGTCAATCGGGTTCAATCTTTTGGAAAAGAGGGAATATTAGGTTGATGGTCCAGAGCTGAGATGCAATTGTGCTTCTAGTCCAGCTGAAGATAACTGATAGCCCCAGAAATAATGGGTCCAATAACAACACAGACTTGGCTGGGCCTTATCTTGTGTTTGTTGTGGTGACAACTGCACCGATATATAAGTGTCCCTCGTCAGAGCTAAAACCAACAGCATGAAGGTAGACTCCATTTTCAGCAGGTAACTTGTGAAAGAGCTGATTTAGTGTTTATTCCAATCGATCATCAAGTCTGATTCAGCGCTTATCCCAACCAACAATCTATGTATCTTCTAAACCTGGCTCACTAAAATAACTAGTTTGGTCTCAACTGCAGGGATCGGACAAAAGTTTCCTTTGCAGCCAAACCTTCCTATTGAGAATAACACCAGGCCAATTACTCTAAATATTAAATCACCCTAGAGCACAAACACATGCCAGGAAGCACACTAAATGGATCACTCGTCCAACAACAAGCCAATTTTGCACATTTCCAGAACTGACATTATGCAGAATCTGCACTTTCTGTGTTGAATAATTGGTCAATTTGGTCGTTTCCCCACATGGCTTAAGAATGATAAATATATTTTTCTGAGAGAAGAACACATTAGACCATGGAACACCCAGTGGAGACCCTAGCAGGTGAGATCTCTAAGAGCAGGAAGACATTGGTCTCAATGCCAATTTAGCAGAATTTCTCATAACCCTTTAAATCCATGAGTGGTGGAAGTGAACAGTAGATTGCCACCCACCAAATGAGGCTCAAATTAAGGGTATAGACAAAAACAGATAAAGAAAGGTCTGACATAGACAGTGACAAGCCAACCGAGTTCAACAGGGGCTGAGGGCGTTATACTCACCAACTTATACAATGTAACTATACATCTTTAAAAGTACTGAAAAATAAATGTACTGTATAGTACACACATAGTTAGTTTGTTTAAATAAAGATAATGAATTCTAAATGTTCTTATTCTTAGTCCAGTTTATTATGGTAAAATTCATAATATTCTTAGCTTTCAAAACTATTTCACAGGGTACTCCATTACACATACTGTAGCTAGTAATGTTATCTGAGGTCACTGGTTTAGTTATATTTTTGTGTCTGTCTATGACGATTAATGAGTGATTGTAACTTTTAACCTATGTGAGCACAGTTTACAGATGACTTTTTGCCCATGCTTTATTCTGTGTTGCTGCAGTCAGGATCACTCACCAGGGTGTTGGACACTCTACAGTCTCTAATTTATTATTTGTGCAGTTATTGCCATCAGCAAACATACTAATTTTATAATTGAGTTGGTGTCATTCAGCCCTCCCTGACAATAACCTCAGATGCTTCTTCAACTCAGTATTGTATTCTCAGTTCAATTTGCTACTGATAAAAAAACTCACACATCCCTTTTTGACCAGGCAAAACCAGATACTTTAAAGGAAAAAAGATAATTCATCGCTATTGTAAAGTGCAAAATGTTTCTAATTTTCTGGATGATTTTCTGATAGCAGAAATGTGTTCTAGCTGATGCGATCTGTGCGGCCTCTACACCCTCTTCCTGGGGATAGTCGACAGTAAATAAAAAGACCTGTGTCTGTGTGGTACACTCCTATGGCACACATTGAAACAAACACATTTCATTATCAAATGGACAAAAAAATAAAGACACCAATTAGTAATAAAATAAACCAGCAATGATTTAGTAACTTAAATAAATTAATGAATAACTAAATTCACCCTAATACATAAATTAAGAAATTCACAAATGTGGGTATAATCATGAAATGAAGTAAATAATTCACTAAACCGATGTAGAAATCAAATAAGGCAAACAGAAAACTGACATTAACCAAAATACATTTTTGATCGTTCATTCATTACATTATTGATCCATTCATTTATCAGACCGTAGTTGGTATGTCTACCTGGAGTTATGGAAATGTCCCTGAAATAACATAGATGAGGAAGTCAATAAGTCAAGACATTCTTTCACTTCTCTCTGCATTCAGAAACAGCATCCAGATGTCTACACTGAATTTAAGTCTAGGGTGCAAAGACTTAGACCAAACCATCATCCCAGATCAACAGCTTCTTGATGCCAGGACGACCATGAGAGCATACCAGCCTCAACTATAGCCTACTTGCATGGATCTGAAATGCCTAGTCACAGGATGCTCTCTGCTAGATTCCCTAGGAATAGATACATTATAGGAATGGTTATTATAGGAGTGGATAGAACACATTTTATGAAACAAAAGTGAGGTTACCTCAAACAGTCTTACGTCCCTTTTTTGTCTAGGGGTTGAGGGAACGTAAAAAAAAGAGATCAGCAGAGAAGATTTCCTTCTCCCATCCCCCACACTCCACCACACAAGGAAGTTGAAAGATAATAACCGTTTTATTCCAAAAGACAGGAAACATAAATTACAAAGACTTCAGGAGGTGGAAGAGCTAAAATAATAAACTACCCAAAACTATTTGTAGGGAATGTAATCTAGCCGGCCTGAAAACAGAAAGACAAGATCAACAACAGAGACTAATCTCACTCCCTGACTAACCAGGAGGAAACCGCCTTCAAGACAAATAAAATGGCACCCAAACTCCCTAACCATTCTCCCTACGTAAGGCGACTAGCATCAGTTAATAACTCTGCACAGCTGATTAGGCGATGTTAGCGTCTCCCCCAGTTTAAAAATCCTATCTGCACCGCTGCTACAAAGAGTACACTTACAAGACATACTAAGCAAATGACAGTTTAAAGAAAAACAACTCGACCATCTAGAATCTACAAGACCAACTGTCTGAGGGAGAAGAGGGTGGAATCTCCCTGACAAACGGACACACTACATCTCTCTCAGCCAATGGGAGCTAGATCTGACAAACAGGCCACCCCTGTTTTCCATGGAGCCTATTGACCGGCTGACAGGCAAGAGAAGCAGAGAGGAAAGATAGACAACATATCACATTAACAACAACAACAACAGCAATTAGCATACACTATCTGACAATAATGAATGTGCAATATATCCAAATATGTATAGTGTGACAACAACTAGGCAAAACAACAAATAAAATGATTATAATAATTGAAAATGTTTACATCAGATCTAGGCTTTCTTTGACTATCAGTGCCGTTACCTTTCTAACTGATACCATCTAACATTTCAGTGTTGTTATAACGAAATGTGAATGTGGTGACAGTCTGATGCAACATTATATACAGTATATAAATACTCCATGTTTGCAGTCCCCAATAATTAAAATATTTGATGAACTGAGGTAATACAACCCTATCTTACAATCAAGACGCCACTGTCTCCTGTGCTGAATCTAGGAATTAGAAAACTACATTCAGAGCCTTCAAAGACCTGGCACTAAATGGTTCACACTCAAAAATGTGTTTCTCAACTTGCACAGTAGGGAGTAGTTTTACTATTTCTACTGGCCGAGGGCTTGTGAGACTCCTCTTCTTATTCCCTCTGCAGCATGATTTGAGTGAAGGTTCATAGCCAGAGCATGTCAAGGTGAAAAGTGAGGGCTAAAGTGATTGTAATGGAATAGACGTGGTATATTGATTGGCTCTGGAAGCAAGATAGGGAATTTAATGCCTCATGACAGCGGAACAACTTACATTTGTCATGACAGCAGAAGTCAACGCCTGTACTAGTATACTGGACATGCTGACAAATTGATTCGCAAATAGTATAGAGCCTGATACTGTCACTACCTTTCAAATGTAGGCTGTAAAGTGAAATTTAAGAACATTATAAAACACACGTAGATAGAGCAAAACAAGGTTACACTGCCTGTCATGACTAAAACCAAGCTTCATCAGTTACTAGCTAGAAATACCTATTTGGCATCTTCATCATGATGTTTTTGGGCCACATTAATATCATGTAGTACAATTTCGTCAGTCTGTCCCCTGTATGGCATTCCGCGAGTGGCTGAGGAATTCAAGAGGTTTGAACTGCCTGTGTGGTGTATTGATACTTTATATTTAGATCTCATGCGCATAGAGCTCTTTCACTCCTACATCTACTTCGATGTGTCATCTACTGGGATTGGGTTGCTTGGTGTTTTAATTATCTCTCTCTAATTTCCAAATTACTTTTTTCCTCCATATCAAACGTAATAATACTAAGACACACTCCAGGGCCTTGAGAGGATATTTTTTGTTTGCCTGTGCTGAAGATGAGGCTGCTCTATATTCATCTCAGAAGACATCCCACCCACAGCTCTAAACAATGCTGAAGGAACAGAGGAAAAACACTAGTAAAGCAATTAAATGACACAATTCCAATCCAGGTTCTAAAACATATGTGAGTGTAAAATCTCAGAATACTTTTGAATAAATCTGATCTAAAACAATGTTTAAAGGCTGGGACATTGGATCTGTCATAGTCCTGTTAAATGAGACCAAATAAAGATGGGAGAATCAGAGGAACATGGAACAATCTTACCAATGGAAGGAGGGGCTTGCATGCATAGTTGTCTTTAAGCAATGGTTATTGTTCTCAGTTTTGGAAGGTCTGCTCCCTAAGTTTTTAACTTAATTGAAACCTAATTGTTTTAAAGTTATTACCTCCGCCAAGGAGGTTATGTTTTCACCCTGTATGTTTGTTTGTTTGTTTGTCTGTTTGTTTGTTTGTTTGTCAGCAGGATTACGCAGAAACACATGGACCGATTTCCATCAAACTTTGTGGGGAGATTGGATAATATAATGGCAATAATTGATTCGATTTTCAGATGTCAAGGTCAAAGGTCAAGGTCACAAGGCGGAGGTTTGCATTCTCTGAATGCTCCCATTCTTGTTGTTTATGTGATTCAGAATCAGTTCTTTACTTGAAGACACACACCTAGAGCACATCCCAGGTGAGGTCCGCCATGAAACGCACCTAATTAGACACAACTTCCCCATGCACAGTATATACTGTACATACAGCAACCAGACGTCACAGCTCAGGGCCTTAGATTCAGGGTGATAAAAGCTAAGACATGCAACAAAAAGGTAAGATTCTATTTTGAATTTTATAACATTGTACTCACCCGGGGAAATATTTCTGTTGAACACTTCTTTCCCCCTGTGCCACTGTGGCTTACCAATATCAGAACAGCCTACTGCATGTAATGGCTATGTAAATGAGAAGATCAAGGGAGAGACAGAGAGAGGATAGCTATTGTTTGGTAGTCATTCCTCGATCTGACAGAGGATGACAGCCACCAAACCTTCCCAGGACAACACAAGCAATGTTTGCTCATTCAGGCTCATTTCGGTGACATTTTCGACTCTAGTACTGCCCAAACCTTTCTTGCTCATATATTTCCAACAATGTTTTGTGTCTCATTCAGCTATACAGAGTGTCCTCTTGACCAGTTTATTGTTTTTCTATAACATTACATGTACACAGGATGTAACATAGTGTCTTTTGGGAATCATGTGTAATCTCTGCTGAAGCTCAACACTCTTGGCTAAAGGTGCGGATCCTTGATGAAGATTGTTGATATTTCATGCTCCTGGAGCAAAGCATTGATTGTCTGGAATAATGTATGGATCACTCCAAGCCACTTTGCTTGTTTCTCATTTAAGAGTGTGTGAGAGACTCTGTGTGTGAACATTGTCTTATTTTGAATGCAAACACTGACAGCTACAGGAACATGAAGATTTTCTTTTTTCTGAATTTAGTGAAAAGTTTAATGGATCATCATCAAGAACCTCAATCTTAGATACACCAACCTATCTATATCTTGTCTAGAGTTTAATAAGAAACGACTACCACAACTACTGTAACTGCATTTAATATATTCTGTTGATGAACTAAAAGATGAATTGTACATTTAATTGTACATAACAGTACTCACTCATCTTATCCCACAAATCTGTGTCCTATGCCTGCAGATGCATGTTATAACATTTTGAAAGGCTAAGAAGACTTTGAGTTAGCAACACACCCTCAACTTGATATTCTTGTTAACACATCCCACGTAAAATATTCCCTGTGATTCCAATATAGGTTAAAAGGTTATATTAAGTTCAGCCCAGCTGAAAAAACATGTTTTAGCGTGGAAGCTGTTTAAGCCACAGTGAGCCACAAAAAAGCTTTTCATTTCTAGTTCATTTAGAATAAAAGCAACAAAAAGGCGTAAAAAAGCATTAAAAAGGTTCCTTTAATTATTCTTGGAGAGAGCACTGTTCTCTGTAAATATCATTAGCACCAACATGCATGATAAAGTGGCTGCATTTGGAAGGCAGCATGTGAAGGCAACGGCGCCCTTCTCCTCCTACATCGCTCCTTTCTCCTCATCGCTCCCTTCTCCTCCTACATCGCTCCCTTCTCCTCATCGCTCCCTTCTCCTACATCGCTCCTTCTCCTCATCGCTCCCTTCTCCTCCCACATCCCTCCCTTCTCCTACATCGCTCCCTTCTCCTTATCGCCCCTTCTCCTCCTACATCGTTCCCTTCTCCTCATCGCCCCTTCTCCTCATCGCTCCTTTCTCCTCATCGCCCCTTCTCCTCATTGCTCCCTTCTCCTCATCGCCCCTTCTCCTCATCGCTCCTTTCTCCTCACCGATCCCTTCTTCTCCTACATCGCTCCCTTCTCCTCATCGCCCCTTCTCCTCATCGCTCCCTTCTCCTCCTCGCCCCTTCTCCTCACCGCTCCCTTCTCCTCATCGCCCCTTCTCCTCATCGCCCCTTCTCCTCATCACTCCCTTCTTTTCATCGCTCCCTTCTCCTCCTACATTGCTCCCTTCTCCTCCTCGCCCCTTCTCCTCACCGCTCCCTTCTCCTCATCGCCCCTTCTCCTCATCGCCCCTTCTCCTCATCACTCCCTTCTTTTCATCGCTCCCTTCTCCTCCTACATTGCTCCCTTCTTCTCATCGCCCCTTCTCATCATCGCTCCCTTCTCCTCATCGCTCCCTTCTCCTCCTCGCCCCTTCTCATCATCACTCCCTTCTCCTCATCGCCCCTTCTCCTCATCACTCCCTTCTTTTCATCGCTCCCTTCTCCTCCTACATCGCTCCCTTCTCCTCATCGCCCCCTCTCCTCATCACTCCCTTCTCCTCATCGCTCCCTTCTCCTCATCGCTCCCTTCTCCTCATCGCTCCCTTCTCCTTATCGCCCCTTGTCCTCATCACTCCCTTCTCCTCATCGCTTATTCTCCTCATCGCTCCCTTCTCCCTTCTCCTCACTGCTCCCTTCTCCTCCTACATTGCTCCCTTCTCCTCATCGCCCCTTCTCCTCCTCATCACTCCCTTCTCCTCATCACTCCCTTCTCCTCATCGCCTATTCTCCTATATCGCTCCCTTCTCCTCACTGCTCCCTTCTCCTCCTACATTGCTCCCTTCTCCTCATCACCCCTTCTCCTCCTCATCACTCCCTTCTCCTCATCACTCCCTTCTCCTCATCGCCTATTCTCCTACATCGCTCCCTTCTCCTCACTGCTCCCTTCTCCTCCTACATCGCTCCCTTCTCTTTATTGCCCCTTCTCCTCCTACATCCCCCCTTCTCCTTATCGCTCCCTTCTCCTCATCGCCCCTTCTCCTCATCGCTCCCTTCTCCTCCTCGCCCCTTCTCATCATCGCTCCCTTCTCCTACATCGCTCCTGTTACGCCCTCCTACTGTCCCTAGGGGTCATGGTTTTCTTTGTGTTGCTCGTTGGCTGTGTTTTTGTTTTTGAGCCAGATTCATCTTAAGCCGGAGTGGCAGTCCGGAAGGGTCTCTCTCTGCTGCGTGCCGTCACGCTCTTCGGGCCTACGCTTAGTGTTACCTACATTTGTGAAAGAATCCTCCTTTGTGTATAATTCTCGCTGTAATAAAACCCTAGACACGAGCCCCGCTTGACTTGCCGTCATTCAGTTACTTATCAGTGTGCCTGGTTCGTAACAGTTGGGGCGCTCGTCCAGTAGTTAGGATTTTGTGTATTGTGGTAGGTGAGTAGGCCATTTAGTGTTCGCGACGGTTGGTGAGTACCAAGAGCTTGTGACTTGACTGGGTGTGTAGCGTTGCATCGCAATTAGCAGCCGCCGGGCAGAACGATCCGTCACTTTATTATTTTAGTTTGTTGTTTTCTGGTGGTCATCCTTATTCGGTGCGTTATCAGAGGTTTGCGGTAGGCTGCACCACTGGCATGCTGCATCCTCTTGAGCTCAACGGACAAAGTATACCGGGTAGGGAACCCACTGAAGATCAGTGTGAGGAATCAGTTTTGTTTTTTGTTAGGGGTTGCGGTGCAGCGCGGACCGTCCAGTCACTCACCAGGTACTTCGAAGTCGCTTTAGTGTATTGCATTGCGTGATCGCGGTGCTACAGGTGGGGTTGGAAAGGGTTAGATGATTAGTCAGCTGCTATAGTGTCTCGGGTTATTGCCCATTTTGTGCGTCTAACCTAACCTGCACCTGTTAAGTTTGACGTGTCTTGGCACGGTATAGAGAGCCAGTGGTCATTTTAGGAGGATTTGGTGACCACTTCGAGTTCAGTGTCGCCCTGTTGTAGCCACCCGACACTGGAACTTCTGTGTGTTTGTTTGTTAATTGGTATTTTGTGACGATGGCGCAGGCGTTTATTGACGACCTGTCAGAGCAGGCCTTTCTTGGTCTAACTAAAGATCAGCTGTTGGAGGTAGCGGACAGTTTTGTGATTGGAGTGTCTGCAGCTGATAAGCGTCTGAAGCACACAATTATATCGGTGTTACTGCCGTACCTTATAGAGAGGGGAGTTTTCCCAAAACCGTTTGATCTTGCAACCCTTTAACCTCGAGATCAAACATGATGTCCATGTCTGCGATTAAGGCAATCGTATGTCATGACTTTGTTTTGTTTGTTAGAGTGTGTTAGTGTGTTTGCTTTAAATTCCTGTAGGCATGTGTGCGTGCATGCGCTGGGAGTTCGGTGTGGTGAGTATGAAAGTGATACGTGTGCAAGTGTATGTGTGTTTCCTGATTTACGTTTATTACAGCATGGCTGTATACCCTTCGTTTATTGAAATTGTGCAGCTGCACGCATCCCTGTCCGTGGGTGTGATGCCTTGCACGGAATAAATATGATAAGTATAAGTATGATGATGTAACGTGTTTAGGTAATTATGGAGACTGGATTCACCATCTTTGCGGGGAGATGTTACGCCCTCCTACTGTCCCTAGGGGTCGTGGTTTTCTTTGTGTTGCTCGTTGGCTGTGTTTTTGTTCCCCGTTATTGGTTCGTAACAGCTCCCTTCTCCTTATCGCCCCTTCTCCTCCTACATCGCTCCCTTTTCCTCATCACGCCCTTCTCCTCATCTCCCCTTCTCCTCACCGCTCCCTTCTCCTCCTACATCGCTCCCTTCTCCTCATCGCCCCTTCTCCTCATCGCTCCCTTCTCCTTATCCCCCCTTCTCCTTATCGCTCCCTTCTCCTTCTACATCGCTCCCTTCTCCTCACCGCTCCCTTCTCCTTCTACATCGCTCCCTTCTCCTCATCACTCCCTTCTCCTCATCGCTCCCTTCTCCTCATCGCTCCTTTCTCCTCATCGCTCCCTTCTCCTCATCGCTCCCTTCTCCTCATCGCCCCTTCTCCTCACCGCTCCCTTCTCCTCATCGCCCCTTCTCCTCATCGCTCCCTTCTCCTCATCGCTCCCTTCTCCTCATCGCCCCTTCTCCTCACCGCTCCCTTCTCCTCACCGCTCCCTTCTCCTCATCGCCCCTTCTCCTCATCGCTCCCTTCTCCTCATCGCCCCTTCTCCTCACCGCTCCCTTCTCCTCATCGCCCCTTCTCCTCATCGTTCCCTTCTCCTCATCGCCCCTTCTCCTCACCGCTCCCTTCTCCTCATCGCCCCTTCTCCTCATCGCTCCTTTCTCCTACATCCCCCCTTCTCCTCATCGCTCCCTTCTCCTCATCGCCCCTTCTCCTCACCGCTCCCTTCTCCTTCTACATCGCTCCCTTCTCCTCATCGCTCCCTTCTCCTCATCGCCCCTTCTCCTCACCGCTCCCTTCTCCTCATCGCTCCCTTCTCCTCATCGCTCCCTTCTCCTTATCGCCCCTTCTCCTCCTACATCGCTCCCTTCTCCTCATCGCTCCTTTCTCCTCACCGCCCCTTCTCCTCATCACTCCCTTCTCCTCGCTCCCTTCTCCTCATCGCTCCCTTCTCCTCATCGCCCCTTCTCCTCATCGCTCCCTTCTCCTCATCGCCCCTTCTCCTCATCGCTCCCTTCTCCTCATTCACCCTTCTCCTCACCGCTCTCTTCTCCTAATCGCTTCTCCTCCTCATCGCTCCCTTCTCCTCATCGCTCCCTTCTCCTCATCGCTCCTTTCTCCTCATCGCCTATTCTCCTACATCGCTCCCTTCTCCTCATCGCTCCCTTCTCCTCCTACATTGCTCCCTTCTCCTCATCGCCTCTTCTCCTTATCGCTCCCCTTTTACTCATCGCGCCTTCTGCTCCTACAGTTGTGGGCTGAGGAGGTGTTTGAAAGAGGTGCTGATTTTTACTGGTGTTGTGTTCTGATTGCTCCCTCCTTTTAGTTGTTTTCCCTGTGAATCTCTGAGGCACACAACCTATTCTGCAGCCTGAAGTTGAAGGTTTCTCAAGGGACTGTGAGCACTGCAGACCTTTGCAGGTCTGGCTACGTTTGAACTCACTGGTATAGAAGTGATTACTGACCTATTAACATTTTGTCTTTTTGGTCTGGCACCTTGCTTTTGTCATTAGTCAACTCTCACTTTTGGCTTTGTTAGGTCAATGCATTCCCGAGAGAACTGTTGTCAGGCTCACTTTGTGGGATGCCTCTCGTCGCTCTTTGATGAAATGGCATCGACCTTTGTTTACAAAATGGTATGCCTCTATAGTAGCTGCATTTTCCACAGCATCTCACAGTAGGAACTTATAGCAAGGCCACTTGCTGTTGCAGTAACTTGTCTTGTCAGCCAGCTGATTTGTTGGCTTGCCCCAGCAATGTTTATATGTTTTTGTAAAAAGTTAAATGTCTCACTCACTCAATGATCAGGAAGATAAAGTTATGCTATGATAAACGTATAAACAAATATCCTAGAGGTAACTTTCCTTAAGGAAAAAACATTGACAAATGACTTCACATTACCCCTTTTGCAGACACCTGCATGTCATAAGTACCTGTCAAACAGAGTTTGGGAAAATGATTTGATGTGTTTGGTTCAAACTCTACATTTCATGCTGTCGGCCACTACGCTTTCCCCAAAGCCAAGAACAAAGTGATAGCTCTCCCACTGAAGGAAATGCAAGAGTGATCAGAGTGCAGGGATTTATCCCCAGAGACTTGGGTTCAGGGCCAGACTCACACTCTTTTACATTAGGACTGCTGAAAACAAGAACTTCTACGTGCTTTCATTACCTGTATCCATTGTCTACTAAGGCTTTTCATATTAGCCAGTTGTTTGCTTTGGTCAGATCTGCAGTGATAAACTAAAAGTCTACATGCGCTGCAGACAAGACCTTTAATGAAAGGATGTTTTAATTCTATTGGATCTTCATCGAGTAATGAACACATACTTTCTCATATAGTTGTATCAGTTCACAAGGGAATCTGCTTACTTAGCAGTGGTTCCCAAACCTTGCATGGCAGGACCCCATTTGACCATGATAACACATTTGTGCCCCCCCACCCTTTCCCCCAAACACTGCGGTAAAGCAAATGAGATGCCCATATAGCCTTTAATTAAGAAACAGATGCCAATCAGTTGTTACATAGCTTTTTCTACATTTGAAAAGCTAATGTTTCAAATTAATCAGGTAAACTTATAATTAAAAAAAGTTCATAATAAAGATTGAGCTGTTGCAGAACTTTTCATTCAAAGTTAAAAAGAAATGCAAGTGGTGAACAGTTTGAAGGCGAAATTATGTGTTAAGGTCCTTCCAGCATCAACTTTTATCAAAATGTTGCATTTGGGACAGAGTTAGGGGAGATAGCAGGTTTTTATTCTGTGTTTTGTGGATATAGCAGGTTTTAAAGGGCTTGTAAAATGTTTCAGTGCACAAGATCTTTAAGATTGTACCACAGTTAAATAATGGTTACTAGACATTTCTCAAATCACACATTTAAGAGGTCATTTTGCCTTTTAAAAGGCCATTTTGCCACTTGCAGCTGCTGCTGGGATACCTTGTAGCTATACTTCCTGAGGAGGCTGAGAGGTCCTTCAATGTCTGCAACAAACTCATGTGTATGTTTTACCAGTCTGTTGTTGCCAGTGTCCTCTTTTATGCTGTGGTGTGTTGGGGAGGTAGCATAAAGAAGAGGGACGCTCAGGGCCATTTAGTTATTCAACGCCACACAGAAGGGGAAGATAGACTTTCCTCCAGGGCACCCGCACTAACCTTGTCAGACCTACCCACCTTTTTTTAATCCACTACCATCACACTCCTCTAGTGTACATTTTTGTACACTCCTTGTTTTTCCAGAGTGTCAAAAAATACAAAATACTAAGTCACAGATGACAGTTCATATACAAACACACGTATGCTGTGTTGTGTGTTGCACGAGTGGTTGTATTTGTATTCGTAATCTGTGATTTGTGTTCTGTTGCTGTCTGTTACACTGCCTGTTTAAGCTACTGGATCCTTAAAATTTCCTCAGGATTAATAAAGTATCCATCTATCTATCTATCTATCTATCTATCTATCTAGCTCATCCCACTATGCAATATTGATGTTTTAGCCCTGGCTACTGGTATTGAGACTGACTTTATGATACTGATGGATTTTTTACCACACATCTTTCTGAACTGTCTCTTTATTACAAATGTAAAATGCATTGTATTAGTAGTTTCAATTCAATTCATCAGTAGTTTCAATTCAATTCATCAAGCAAACTGCAAAATTATACATTAAAACATGACATGACATCATTTAAACATGACATGGCCTGTTAAGGTACTAACAGCAACCGTTGTCCACGGTATTCAGTGATGAGGAAGATTATCGTAGAACACATGATAATCTTTGTGTAGAACAGCCTTGAGATCTTGCAAGTTTTTCCATTTGGACTCTGGAATGTGCCTGCGCTCTGTGAAGAGGGGCGTTGGTGCATTTACGTCGTTTGGGTGATCTAAGGCACGGGTGCGCCTAGGTTCCGGCAGAACTGCCCACTCATCCACGTGTCTCAGCTTGTAATGTACCTTGCCATCTGGACTATATTTGAGTGCTCTCAGGTCAGTTACAGCAGGATCACCAACACGGCTTCCAGGGCGAATGGACTTGAGATTGCCGACCTTGGTGTAGTCTTTGAAGAATGTGTGTTCCAGGTACTCAACCACGTATGGTTCTGGGTGGATGCGGGCTCGCTCCATTACACCCACACAATCTGCTGGACAGTAGATAGGCCTCTTTTTATGTCTCAGCTTCGCCTCGATCTTGGCATGGACACTATCCACCTCCATATGAGTGTGACCTTTTTCCAGTATTTTCTGCGAGACGGTTTTCTTGTGCTGTTTTGCAAACTGCAGTAGTGCATTGGAAAGCACAGCATTTTGGTTCTGGTACTCTGAGTACAGAATGAAAGTACCATACTCTAGGTGTTTTTCTAGATAGTGGATAATGCACGTTGTGAACTCACTGGCAGTTAATCCACCTTCCACTTCATGCCAGACATAGCACACTGTGTTATGATCGGCCAGATTGTATACAGTAAAATTGTGGACACACAGTTTCTGCTTGTAATACAGTGCAGATGCCTGTAATGATGGTGCAAGCAAGACGGCTTGTAGGTCCATGCATGTAACAAGGGTCTTGTGTCCCTCATGTCCTTGGCCTAGACATCGAATGGCTTCCTCTTTGTCCCTGGTTTTCTTGTCTCTCGCTTCATCCTTCTTCTTCCTGTGTTCTCCCCATACTACATCTGTTATATTGCCTGCCTCATGTCCAACGCATGTCACATTGATCTTTTCGAGGTTTGAACAGTGTTATTTTTATCAAACTCGTCAATGAGAACTTGTCGTGACAGTGGCACCTTTCCATGGTATGCACATTTCTCCTTATACAGTTTGTGAAGGTCTGACACTAGGTGCGTTTCCATCCCATGTTTAAATGCGCATTATCTCTATGCGAATATTTAATCCTGGTTGGAAACGCGTGCGTTTCGCATTAACTTCCCCAATGCGCATAGAAATTCGATTCGCCAGAGGGAGGTGGATTTACTAGTTATTCGAATTTAGTTAATGCCCTTAACGTAGATGGAAACAGTTTATTCGAGCGATTCGCGTCTTTTATGAATTTGTTTATGTTTGGAGTTGGACTGTAGACTACGTCCTGTTGCAGTGACAGACAACCGTGCTGCTGTCTGCCCCGAATGTGATGTTCCTCTACTGCTTCTCAAACTGCCAGCTAATACACCACACCTCATGCAGCATATGCACTTGCTGTTATATACTATAATATATCTACAGTATGCTGTTTGTTGTTTCCCCTGAACATCATCATCATCATCTAGTTTATTGTAGGCTAACTGATTAAGTTGATTTACGTGCAAACTACGTGGACATGTTATCTCCCCACACGTACTTTTTTGTTGTTGTTGTAAATTATTGTTTTTTTGTTTTGTGATCATTGATTTTATTCTATCTAACACGGACCTGGTGTGCGCGGTTGTTTCGGTTCGCAATCTCTTGCACCTCGACCAGGTATGGTAACTTAATATATTTCTTTGCACTCGGATGGCAAAGCATACTGCATATAAACATCTTTGTACAGTGGTACGTTTCGCCCACAACTCGGTACTCCGCGCATGTTGCAAGTTTGTAAAGTGCAATTGCAATGCGCTCGTCGGTGGGGACAGGCTTTCGGCAGCAAATACTTTCAGGCAACACAGCAGGGCCTAACCGTTGCACAATTCTTGAAATTCTGACCTGGTCAGCCTGAAGTTTTCGACCCACAGCTGGTCAGTGAAGTGGGCCTTCACCAAATTAAAAGAATCACTAGACCGTGCTCGTTCACAGATGTCCGGACGTCTGCGGGGAACGGAATTCGCTGCTATGTGAGTTTGTAAAACATGTTAAAACCGTCTACGCCTTCTCCTTCTAGCAACTATATTCAAAACAACTCAAATGCTACAGCATTAAAAGTCCCGACGGCAGAGAGGAGGGCGTCCATTCAAGCATGCACAAAACTCTTCCTCCAAATTAGACTAAAGACTCGGGTGAATGGAAACGGTCGCTGATACGCATTTGTTTTATGCGAATCGTCCGTGAATGCGAATCGTTAATGCGAACGAGCTGAATGGAAACGCACCTATAGATGGAATTGTTGGCTCCAAATAAATCTTGGACGTGGAAGCTCGACAATAATGGGATGGCAATTTTGGAAGTTTGTCCAAAAATTCTGTTCTCATGAAGTCTCTGGCCTCCTGAGCTCTGTCGTAGTAGCAGGATCTTACACTCTCAGCTGTTGGTGTTGCTGGAGCCCTGGCCCATTGTTGAAGAGACCATCTGCCAATGCGGGTTGTTGCCATGAACATTTCTCTGCACACTGGTTTTCGCTCACCATTCAGCTTCAAATGGCACTTGAGGGTCGTGTTCCTCCTGGACTGGTCAGCAATTGGACGCCGCCGTTTCGGGGATACTGCATCCACCAGGCCTTTAACAAAAACCTTCCGTTCATTCCATTTCATGTTTTTCCACACACTGTTAAATATTTCTATTCTGTCATTTTCAGTAAAGTCTTCACACTGTCTTGAGCTGGTCAGTTTGCATTTACATCTCGGTCTCAGTGACCTTCCTGACTTAATAATCCTGTGAACTGCACCACTGATTTTCTTGGAGCCTACATAGGGTTCACCTTTCTCCCTCTGAGTTTTGCTTCCATTTTTCTGGCTGAGCTTTCTTGGATTTCTTTCTTGGTGGTTCATCATGCACTGTTTCATTGTCTGCACCTCTTTCTGCTGGCTGATCTGGGCGAATGTGTTGATTGTCAATTGTTTGAAGGTTTTCATCGGATGACTCGTTGCCTGATTGGTGTTCACTGTCTGATTCTGTATCTTGCACATAGCTGGGATCTTGGTTGGCATCATCACCAGACATAATGTCATCATTAGACTCTGTTTCTGTAACATGGTAGGCCACTGTCTCCTCAAAATCCAACTGTTCAAACAGTCCAGCAGTTGCAGACTCATTGAACACAGCATCAAGAGAAGGATCCAGTGGTATTCCTTCCTCTTCATAAGTTGACAGGTCCAGTGTGTAATAACCATGGCTCAACTGTTCTAAGAGGTCAGTTGCAGTAAAGACTTTTTTGCTTGGTGCATCAGGAGATTCTGGTAGCTGATGTAGAACAGTGATAATAATGATGTGTGTTATTGATATTATGATAGGATATGATTAATAATATGATTATTGTCCCATGGAGCAATATGGTTAGAGCTTCTAACATAATCGTGAGATGGCAGCACAATGTAAAATCCTAAAACCACCTCTAAGGTTGCAGATCCATTCAAGCGATCTGGTCGACGCGATCTGGGCGACCCCATGCATTTCAACGGGAGCCAGCTCCATTGTGACGTAGACCAGCGATCTGAGCGACGCGCCTGATGAAAATTCGAACATGCTCAAACTTATGCAAATGAGGAGCGATTTTTCCCGTCTTTGACGGTTTGAAAAATCACTAGTCCAGTCTATTTCCACACGCTACACCACGCCCACTCAAAGCAATGGAATTTGATCGCGTCGCTCAGATCGCTTGAATGGATCTGCACCGTAAGTGATTAAAGCCATGGAAACAACAACACACGTTTGCGTAGTGACGTCATTTTACTGACACCGGGTGGCGCTCACGTTATAAAACTATTTTAAATTAAACACAACAATTAACGTCATACATCAACTCCACTGTTCTTGGTAGATGCGGAGTAGAAACTGACAGCACGGTCCATCATTGACGTTGCCCATTGGACTGCCTGGAACATCTTTCTTAACTCTCTGTTCAAAACTTCCCGTCATTCGATGGCTTCGAGTCATTTCACGGCTTCGCATTTGACGGCTCATTTCTAGCAGCATCTTCCCTCGCTTAAATTGTCCATTGTGGTAAAATCTACCTAGCATACGATGAGTGGTATCCAGTAAGATTAGCGGTATCGGATAACAGTATTTTCTAAACATTTTCGCAGAAAAGTTCACAGTTTCTTGATTCTACACCAAATACAGTACTTACTCATCTGTTTAAAAGGGTTGAACTAGCTCATTTACCTGTGAATTCCTGCCAAACAGAGCAACTCAGCAGCCAACTATCCAAACGTGCAAACAGCAGATCTCATCATAACTAGTATGACCCAATCAGATCACTTTTTATAACTCTTTATAACATGACAGGTTTCATTGCGACAACTTTGGTAAAATGTTGGTTACACCTTTGACCCAAGTGAGATATAGCAGTTTTCGTCACAGCATATTTCAGAAAAAAGGATTAAGCATTTTTCTTTATTGTGTAGGCCTAGTTGCTACCCCCCAAAATTATCCACGCTGATGTTTAATCTCATTTTGGCCAAAATGGCGGATAGCAGGTTTCATCAGGAAGCCGACGAAATATCTGTTTATCAAATTGATGTTTATTAACCAAACGCTCTCTCTTATAACGTGATCTTTGCCCGCAAATGCTGATGGCTTTTCAACATTGTTCCTCACCACCACATCCATTAAGTTCATACACGTGTTGGCAGCCCACTCTCCCCACTCACTAAGTCTCTTTTTTCCTTTCCTAGTCTAGACTGTCTTCGCTGTGCGATGCTGCTGTAGTCTCTCCACTTGATCTACTTGCAGAAGCCCTTGGCCTACACCCACCCCCACCCAACTGTCATGCACTTATCCTACCCCATACACTGTGCTAGCCTTTACTTGCTATGTAAATAATGGCCACTTTCGACAGAGTTTTCTGTTCCATTACTCTTCTTGCCCCTGTAATAGTAACCTTCTGAGAACACTGCAAACCCACTTAGCTGTTGTACAATACTTGAATGCTTTTTGCCACCTTATCCAGTGTACCATGTTATGTCTGTATGTATTGTGTACATTTACCACATAAATGCCAGCATGCCCCTCCCTCTACTTCTGCCACAATCCCCCCCACTTCCTTTTTCTATCTCTCCCCCCCCCACCAAGTGCTGCTTAAGATTTCTTCCTTTCTTCCTCAAATAAAATTGAACAAAATAATCATACAATTGTGTTGATACAGTATTTAAACCGTAATCATAAATGGCCAGAATGTTTAACAATACCCTTATTCTTATTAGAATATCAGGTAGAATATGACCGTTCTCTGGGCTGTGGTCATGCACATCTGAGTGGCAGACTGGCTGATATCTGCATGGATAATCTCTGTTCAACACCCTAACTTGCACTCTGTTCCACTTTCTTGTTGGTTCAGCCTCAGCCTGATGTTGCTGGCACCGTACACAGGAAAAAAAACACTCTCACCCTCTTGAGGTAGAACCAAAGGCAGTCGGTCGACCGAAGAGAGGAGCTGGTTGCTCACTGCCAGAATCACCACACTCACTGGCCAAGTCCCCCTCCTCTGGCTTTTGTTTTGTCTATTTCAAACCACACAGCAAGTTTTTTTTGTATGTGCTTATTTCATCCAGTTGTTTCCTGATTCATGACTATGCACAAGCTGCTGAGGAGTGGAGAAGAAGGCCCCACGAGGGCGAGGCTCCATCCATCATAAAGCCCCTGCAGGGACACCCAGTCCAGTGCCGGGGGCACACAGAATCTGCCAGCTGCAATAAATCTCATCTGTGTCTGTCAGAGAGCTTTGCTTTTTTTGGAGGAGGATGCTGTTCTGGTGTTAAACAATAAAAAGACCAATCTTGGCAGAATCAGTGATCCAGGATTCTTCTTACCTAATCCCACATGAGAGAGAGAGAGAGAGAGAGAGAGAGAGAGAGAGAGAGAGAGAGAGAAGGAGACCGGAGGAAACACAAATAATCATTAACTTTAATGTGCACTGTCAATTTGTGGTTTGTAATTGGTGTATGCAGAGTAGGGACATGAGAACAGCTTTCTTAATTTGACTCTCAGTAACTAATGGAAAATTATGGCCATATCTAGAAATCTGTCCTTCACACTATTAAGAGTTTTTCGAAAGACACACAAATGTAGTTAAATTGTTTGGTTGTTGCTGTTATAAAGTTAATCTTGTTGTTGTAAATGGACATGGTATGATTCAAGACACGCATTTTATTTAGTTTTACTGCTCAGTAAACCGTGGGGCCTATGAAGGCAGATTGTAAAACAAAATGGAAGACTCCATTTCCTGTTGCCCCCAACACATTTCATCAGTTGATCCGCCCAATGATGAGAACAGAGATACAGGACAAATCACCTTTGTTCTGTTGGAAAACACAACACCACTCTTATCTCTGCACATAAATATCAGGGCAGACTTGGATAGTGATGAAGACTACAGCGAGAAAAAGCTGCTGTCAGGGCTAAAGGACTTTTCTCAGGACTGACCTCAAATGAAAGCTTTCGAATGTAGATAAAAGAGATTTTCCTTGTATTCCTTTTCCTTCTCCTTTTGCTTGTTGTTTCATATAGTATATAAAAATTGGTATCAGTCATAGACACTGTGTCAACATCTGTTTATTATAAAAACGTGAAAATGGAAATGTCTTAACTGAACCATAAGGTCAGAATAACAGCATAACAGGGAGGATCTTACTGAACAACATGAGGTGAGGGACTTTTTGCAAGCCTAGTGGTTATAGTTATTTTAGATAATACACACTTGGGGCCCTAATGTGAAAGGCTGTGAGCTCTGCGTTAGGTGCTGTGACATCATGATGTTGCTGAAATACAGCAACATCAAAGGGAGTGGCCCAGCAGAATTGCTATTTGCATGTATGCACACACAGGACAGCTGGACTAGTAAAGCCTTTGTGGGACAGGTAAGACTGCACATCAATGTTGTGTTGTTGAATTTGTGTCTTCTAAGGTGATCATAACAAGGGGCATTCTGATATGTGCTGTGATGACAAGAGCACTTATCACCTGTTTGATTGAGGTCCAACACATCAGGGCATATTAAAAGAACATTTAATATTGTCATTGTGAAATATGTTTGCATGGTAACTAACAATGCGACTTAGATCGTATTTTTGCCTTACTGGATAGTCTTTTTGGCCATTTCTGTGACATATTTTGTGGAGTTAAATAGTTACTCAATTAAGAAGCCTAACTAAGTGGTCAATGTTATGCTGTGTAGAGATCTGATATGAAGTAATAGGAGAGCGCCTTCCTCATAACAATTTTCATGAAACACCCACCGTTTTGATCAGACATACACCCACATGAGGCGTCAGTCTGCCCTTGAAGGTGCTCAACTCTTTGCGCTTGTTATGGAATGACCAAATGAAGGTGCCCCAGTAATCAAAATAGCTATACCTGATGCCCTTCTTTGTTGCACTTCAGAACCCATGGTCGCATCTATGAAATTAGGGCCCTTGGATATCACAACTAAAATACAAAACATTCTGAAGAGTACTATTCTGGTGACCAAAATGTAATGTTTTGGTCAAAGTGGTTAGTTTTAAGTACTAGATGAACACGTTGATCATTCACTAATTGAGCATTAGTGATACAGAGACCCCTAGAAACAAGAGAAGCTCATATACTGTACGTCATACATGTAGGACATCACGACACACTGAACTGCCTCTGCGGCTGGTTAATTTGTCTTGAACATTTGTATTGTTGATGGATAAATCAGAGAGAAAGTGTGTTAGTAAGCTTGATAAGTTGGTGCGTGTGTTATTCAGAAGGTCCCACAAGCTGATTGCAGTCATTTGCAGAGTGTATTCTCTACACTTTCACACTGCTCCACTGAGGTTTAGAAAATGCAGCCAGTGTGGTGATGGCACCAGAATTAAGAATGGAAATAACAAAGTGACTAAACTAAATTTGTTAAATAGGATATTCTCTGCTTCAGTCATCACATTCAGTAACATTAGTGCTCCTGCTAGTAGAATTCACTGCTGCAGACAAACTGCCTTGTTAAAAATATCTTTCTTATCAGATATACAGACATATCACTGCATTTGAACACACAGGTTGAGGTTTATCTTGAATAAATATCAATAAATATTGAATAAATATCTCAGGTAGATTAAGTCAAGGGGATTAATAACTAATAAATAATAACTTGCTCATAATGTGTAACTAGACAAGACATTGGTTTTGTTTGTGAAGTTCTTCCCCTTGAAGTCCTTTTGAGAACGCTTACTTTCAAATGTCCATTTGACAAAACAATTATATCTCAACAACAATTGCCCACAGCTCCACAACATTAATCTTAATCAATGCAGCATTTTTGCAGATACAATTTTGGCAAAATTACCATCTCTCACCTAAATTAGAGTACAAGACCAATGGGTAGCCCTTTCCCACCCGTGATAGCTTTACTCATGTATACCTTCTAGTCTGTTTAGTTTTAGAATTAAACTTTTACATTTTTATCAAACCAATACAGTGATATGGTGTGTTATATATTCAGAGTAACACAACAATATATAAATGTTGTTAGAATAATAGTCTATATTTCATTAAGGTAGTTGACTTCCAAAGCTACTTTATTAAGCTAGTAAGCAAAATTGATAGCTTACATTGACATTAAACTAACTGCCAAACCACTACCTAAACAGTTTTCAGACAATATCAACATAACCTGTTACAAACATCCCAAAGGAAGACTGTGAAACAAAGGTTTATAACACAAAAGCTTAGCTTGTTTAAATAAATATTACTTGGCGAGTCTGGCTGTTACATCTTCACGGGAGATTCCAACTCTGCAGCAAGGCTGTAGCTTCACATGTGGTTTACCCTCCAGATAAGTGGTAACCTGAAAGTAAACACTCGTCTGCGAGCCATTTCCTCACTGCTGTAGTTGGTTGAAGCAAAGCAGACATGAGCTGTTCTTCAGTTGTTTGCCAAAAAATTACCAAAATGATCCATTGGTCACCTTGCTGGTATGACTGTCTATTTGTGGAGACCTATGTCAAAGATAATGATTCCAAGGCTATTGTGTTTTATTTTCCCGATAACCACAACCAATTAGATGATAGTGGTTTAAGTGCAGACCAGAAGTAGCATGTCAGTAGTGGAGTGCTGGCCTAAAGCCACTGGTAGATCAATACATGCTTGCTATCCATGATGTTTACCGTGGCAGAGTGTAGGCTAAAATTATGGTTAGCACCATATGACATCCTTGTAGACAAGGAAGCCCGTCTTGGTAATACCTCCAAGCAGTCATTTTACTTGTTTGGGTGTACTTGACAAGATTAATCTCAATGGTTAGAGACCAGTAACTCCATAAACTTACAGCATCAAATCTTAATATATCATTACATTGCAATCTACATTTTGTTCTAGGTATCACCAGTATGTTTCTGGTCAATACTCTTTTTTACTTGTCTTGTAGTTGGACAGTATTCAGTTTGAGAGAGGTTTAAACAATCCAACACAAAGGAATTATGAACATTACCTCAACTCATAGTTCCTTTGTGTTACTACAGCTTGACTCCTCAAGAATGACCACACAGGTCTAAAGGAAGCCGAAAAACCGAATGATGCAGTATTAAAAAACAAAATCATTACCAAGGCTTGCTGCTGTTCGTGTCCGTTTTACATTAAATATGTTGAAGTGGCAGAACTAGATTGCAGTAATTAAAAGAGTAAACCATTTCATAAATGATAGCTTGGGTAACATTGTTTCACATACTCAATCAAAGCCTGTCAGAGAACACTTAAATAATCAAACTCTTTTGTGATGAAATTACAAGAGATTGGCTCTCACAAACCTGCTGAGTTCAAATATATATTTGAAGTTTATGTTTTGTCCATCAACTTTTAGTGAAATAAAGGTCAGTCAAGGACATTTAGTATTTTTTATAATGTAGTGAGGCCAGTAGAGGGTAAGATGGTTATACCCCAAATGAGAGTCAGACTAAGGCACCCCAGGCAAAACTTACACCATTAAGCCCCAGGGAATACTCTAATTTTCAGTATAGTGTTGATTACACTGTTAAATTCAGTTTATACACACAAAGGCAAAACAGGTTTGTATGCACAAGGCGACAGACGGGATTCCAGTTTAAAATGTTTATTGATAACTGAGGGAAAGGGGAGTGGGAGTAGAGGTAGATTGTGAAGTAACCTGCGAACGAGACCAGTAAGCAAGGTACGAAAATATATTTGATAGTTCTTATGCCAGTAAGGCTAAAACAGGGAAACACTAGACTATAGGCAGTGCTAATTAAGACTTACCTGAGGGAGGCAGACTAGCAGACGGCGTGCTCTTGGACACACTCGGACGGACACGGACAGACACACACACGGACACGCGGACACACACACACACACACACACACACACACACACATGGTTGTAAGGTGAACTATCACACGGCAAGCAACCCACAGCACACTGCACACACAGCTCAACACAGCACACGGCACACCCAAAGCACAGCACACTAACCAGCTTGATACACCCGCATGCAGTGACAGGGGCCCACCACCATGTGCCTAGCCTCCCTCTGGAAGCATCCAGCAACTGCTAAATGGATAAAACTAAAACAATTATTGCACCAGGAGAAACCAACAGTCAATAATAAACATGAATCACTCATAGACAATAATAGCAATCACTCATAGCTATTAAACACAGACCAGAACATATAACAAACATGCACCAGGACAAGCTGCAGCACCACTGTAATATGAAATTGACTTGATGAAAACATGCAAGTTCATGGTCAATTCTCTGTATCAGAAACTGAACACCACACCACCGCCTCATCCCTGTAGATTAAGGTAGCTTTCAGTATGGCCTCTTCTGCCATACTAGCTCTGTAGATTAAGGTGGCTCTATGTATGGCCTCTGCAGCTACATCCATGCCCAGGTGATACAGGCTTTAGGTTTGCTGAAAACGAGAAGATCTTGCCAAGTATATAAAAGTATACAAGTATGCCAACTTTCAGAACATCTTGCGACAACAGGCCCAAGTAGTTTGAGATCGCCTCAGCCATAACCACTGGCTTGTTATTTCAGCAGCCTCAGACAACTATTTTAGAGCCCCTTTGAGTGTCCATCCTCGAGAACCAAAATCCTCTAGCAGCTATCTTGTGTGCTTGCCAACTTCATTCCCTACTCCACACAACCAGTTTTACGTCCTTCGGCTTCTCCCTTTCAAAAGCTCCCTCAATCGCATCTTCAAAGGGAATTGTTCACTCAATAAAGTAAACAACGCACTCACACTTAGAATACAACACCATGTCTGGTCTCATAGCAGTCACAACAAATGTACTGTGGAACTTGAAGTTGCCTTTCAACATCAGCCAGCAATCTCCAGTAACAAAGGAAATTCTACTGTCCCCTTCATTAACTGTCAATAAACGTGCCAATGATTTTTTTAATTAAAGAAAATAATGGTACTTTGAACACCTTAATGTTGAGAAAGTCCATTTTTTGTTTCGTCTTTCACAAATGTCAACCCCACTCTTACAGAAATTATGTCTGATTCTTTGTTCAAAAAGCTAAAATGATCATGAGGAACTAGATGATTTATAGAGTTATTTTGCAGGTGACAGATTGTCGTACAACCTTTTCTGTTCCACGTGCAATGGGTAGACTGTGGGATGGATATGAGATTCATATCAATAGCTGGAATGGTGAGGGTGAGGAACACACATTCTCAGCGCAGGCCCACCTGTGTGAGTTTGACTATTTATGTGCTGTGATGATTATACACCTTTTGTTGGCAGTACTTTAACCATGGATAATGTGCCACATGAATAATTGGCATGGATAGGCAGCTGTAAGATGTAGACACAGAATGCTAGCAGAAAATCATGAGAAAAGATCATCTGATTGCTTGAGAGCATCTTTTATTTGAAAGGTAACAGAGGCACATACTGAAGAAAGAGATTGCTCTCTGATGTTTCAAATCCATGTAACTTGTCAACTTGTTTAACCTATACAAAGCATTATGTAGCTTAAAACAGAAAAAGTGCAATTATTCTAAGCATTATTCAAAAAACGTACTCACTGCAAGGAAAATTCATGCAATAGCCAACTCTAATAGCCAAAAATAAGTCCACTTGCTAATATTCTTTGCCCTAATTGCACAAGAGTCAATCTCAGGAAATCATGGAGTGATGCCTTCATCTCTGATTTTAATTTGATTGTTGTAATCAACTCAAGTTGATGAAGCATGTTAAGTGTTTTAAATGGCACTTTGAAAAGCTCTACTAATCATGATCCCCCCCCCCCCCCCCCCACACACACACACACTGAAACAGGGGGGAGGGACGAGGTGCCTGGGGTCACGTCCTGGAAGCCTTTCTGCTTTTTCAACTTGTAAAATATAATAACTATATGAAAGTAATGGAAATGTTAGTCATGGAAATGTTTCTTGTTTTTCTGCATTTAATGATGTAAAAGATTGTCAGGCTCATTCTTTTCTTCAATACAAATGCTCTCTACTGAAATCAGGAGTCAAGCAGAAGAGGTCGGGAAAGTCTTATTTGGGCTGAGCAAGAACATCTGTGATGGTTATTTACCCACAAAACAAAAGCTGACGACTCAATCTCACACACAAACAGCTGCTGATGGGCAGCGCCTGCAGCTAGTGGCGCAGTCAGATGGGGTCCCAGGTGAGCCACCAGAGGACACAGCAGGCCGGGTCATGCCGGACGATTCTGGAACTTCTAGTTCAGGGCTTCCACACACTCATCCCTATCTGGGAGAGAGTTGGAAAGGTCATCCGCATCTTTTTTTTTCCTCTCTTATCATATCCTTTGCATTCCCAGAAAAATGCTATCCTCATTGCTGTCAGTCTCATTTTCAGTTCCCTCTTTCAGGATTGCGTGCATGCTCCCTGTCACCCCCTCACTAATGCACCTCTGATTTGAATAGTTCCTGAGCCATCAGGGCCAGGAGCAGTACAAGGTCTCGCTCAAATGGACATGATGAGAGAAGCAATGAAGCTTTTCTTCACATCATAGCAGTCTGAATACTGACAGGGGTAAGCCCTATTCTCAGTCAATAATGTACGCCTGCCTTATCATACAGTTAATGGGTTTCAGGAGAGAAACAATGTCTTAAGAGCATCAGATGTCATTTGCCATTCATATCACTCAGCGGAAGTCTGCCTTCAAGATGACTTCATGTATTGCTATTTTAAAAGCTTTTTCCCCCCCGTACTGCGGTTTGGTCTCTAAAGTAACATGAATAAACACATAGAATTTCCAAGTCTTCTACGGAATAACACAGCACAAACCAAGATGTTAACTTCGGTCTTGTTACTATAATATAGTTTCATGGCTAAATTATAACCACAGAAAAAAAACATTTTTACATTTTATAGCCAATTCACTGGCGTAAATACGTCCACTACAAACACGTATCATATTTTCATGGAGGTTACTACATGTAAACCAGCAGATACTAATTCCTGCATTCAAATAATATATTATGAAAGTTTGGATGAAATGGTCATTTATTATCACATAAGCATTTAATGATCACGGCAAACAATTACGCTGCACTGAACTGTAAGTAAAGTTTTAAAAAGTTAAAATAACTAAACCTGTAATTATTTCTTGTGAACGAATATCATTCACGTCTTACTAAACATAGACACTCGAAAGTGAACTAGGTTAATAAGTCCTTTCTGTTTCCTCTTCTGAGCCTATGCAGGTTATGTGAAAAAATATCCAGAGCCCAGTCAAAATGAACTAAACATTTCGGTTTTCTCTAGCTTCCCATGCTGGGCCTATGCAGGTCACGTGAAAAATGATCCAAATACTTGTATCCGGCAGATGACCTAATCGTTCACCTCCCGACCGTCTTTGGATCAACGTTTCGTTCATCTGCCGGATATCGTTCAATGATTCGCTCTTTTGCCGGATATCAGTCTTTCGTTCAATGATTCGTTCTTTCGCCAAACGTGTCTTTGGATCTATGATTCGTTCATCTGCCGGATATGGGTCTTTCGTTCAATGTTTCGTTCTTTTGCCAAATGTGTCTGTTTCGTTCAATGATTCGTTCTTTTGACAACCGTGTCTTTGGATCTATGATTCGTTCATCTGCCGGATATGGGTCGTTGGATCCTTTTCCACGTGACCTGCATAGGCTCAGTACAGTCAGCTAGAGGAAACAGAAATGATTCGTTCTTTTTCCGACTGGGTCTCTTGGATACGGGTCTTTGGATCATTTTTACGTGACCTGCATTCAACAAATCATTTCTGTTTCCTTGGCTTAACCAATGCAACAGTCCCAGTTGTCCCGATGCGCGGTCATGAACGAGAAAAAGAACAAATCTTTTTTTGAGAGGACTCGTTACTCTCGAGTCGTTGTAAGGATTCGTTCAAAATGAACGAATCGTTCACGAACGACACATCACTAGCTGAAACGCCCTCTCCGTGCTCTCCAGAGCCGTCGGACAGCTCTCCGTGTCCCCGCAAAAATTTCTGTCGGTCCGCTCATGGCGACGGATACTCCTTGGCCGTGATTAGCCAACTACGACATCATTTCAATACGACATCAACTCCGGAAACTAACATTTCAGGACCTAGCGTTTCCTGTTTCATTACCTTTATATCCATATATATACAGCCGCGGAAAAAATTAAGAGACCACTTCAAAATTATCAGTTTCTCTGGTTTTACTATTTATTGGTATGTGTTAAAGTAAAATGTACATTTTTGTTTTATTCTATAACCTACTGGCAACATTCATACCAAATTTCAAATAAAAATATTGTCATTTAGATCATTTATTTGCAGAAAAATGACAATTGGTCAAAATAGCAAAAAAGATGCAGTGTCTTCAGATCTCGAATAATGCAAAGAAAACAAGCTCATATTCATTTTTAAACTACACAATACTAATGCTTTAACTTAGGAAGAGTTCAGAAATCAATATTTGGTGGAATAACCTTGATTTAAAATCACAACTTTCATGTGTCTTGGCATGCTCTCCACCAGTCTTTCACATTGCCGTTGGGTGACTTTATGCTACTCCTGGCGCAAGAATTCATGCAGCTCGGCTTCTTTTCATGGCTTGTGACCATCCATCTTCCTCTTGATCACATTTCAGAGGTTTTTTATGGGATTCAGGTCTCGAAATTGGGCTGGCCATGACAGGGTCCTGATCTGGTGGTACTCCATCCACACCTTTACTGGCCTGGCTGTGTGGCATGGAGCATTGCCCTGCTGGAAAAAACACTTCTCAGAGTTGGGGAACATTGTCAGAGCAAAAGGACGCAAGTTTTTCTTCCGGGACAACGTTGTACTTTGCCTGGCTGAGGTTTGTAAAAGACCATAAGGATTGAAAAAGCGGACTGGAGGTTCTTCTAAGTTCGTCTTCTCTGATGAGTCCGATTTCACAGTAGGTGCAAAACTCTCTGGCTTGTAGGCCTCTCCAGGTCTCCGTCTAACCATCAGACGACCATGTGTTGGGCAAAGCTGAAAATTGGACTCATCAGAGAAGACGAACTAGAAGACCCTCCAGTCCGCTTTTTTCAATCCTTATGGTCTTTTACAAACCTCAGCCAGGCAAAGTACAACGTTGTCCCGGAAGAAAAACTTGCTTCCTTTTGCTCTGACAATGTTCCCCAACTCTGAGAAATGTTTTTTCCAGCAGGGCAATGCTCCATGCCACACAGGCAGGCCAGTAAAGGTGTGGATGGAGTACCACCAGATCAGGACCCTGTCATGGCCAGCCCAATTTCGAGACCTGAATCCCATAAAAAACCTCTGAAATGTGATCAAGAGGAATATGGATGGTCACAAGCCATGAAAAGAAGCCGAGCTGTATGAATTCTTGCGCCAGGAGTAGCATAAAGTCACCCAACGGCAATGTGAAAGACTGGTGGAGAGCATGCCAAGACACATGAAAGTTGTGATTTTAAATCAAGGTTATTCCACCAAATATTGATTTCTGAACTCTTCCTAAGTTAAAGCATTAGTATTGTGTAGTTTAAAAATGAATATGAGCTTGTTTTCTTTGCATTATTAGAGATCTGAAGACACTGCATCTTTTTTGCTATTTTGACCAATTGTCATTTTTCTGCAAATAAACGATCTAAATGACAATATTTTTATTTGAAATTTGGTAGGAATGTTGCCAGTAGGTTATAGAATAAAACAAAAATGTACATTTTACTTTAACACATACCAATAAATAGTAAAACCAGAGAAACTGATAATTTTGAAGTGGTCTCTTAATTTTTTCCGCGGCTGTATATATGAACAACAGCCACTGTCAAAGGTGCAGATCAAATTTCCTTGAAAACTATTCCCTGTATATCACAATACATGAGCCGGCCAAGTAGCCTATTGCCAGAGAACCAGCACGAGCGACAGCAATTAAAATATTTGTCCAAACGACCTGAGCCCCTCGGAGTCAATGTCTCAACTGTTCATACTACTGACACATTGACGTATTTAATGAATAGCCTGCCTTTATTTAACTCCGGCATCAACATACTACATGCACTCGCTCACACTCGCTGTGATGTGTTTTCCTTTCATTTCACAACGTATTTACTGTATAATTCACGATAGCAGTTGCCCCTTCGTAAACATTGCTACACATTTTATTTGCTTAAAACACACAAGTATATCCTATAGGCTACTGTCAAATCAGAAAGAAAACAGCTGTCACTCGGCTATTACCTAACCAATACCTTTCAAACACGGTGATAGAATGAAGGACAATTGAGTTGGGAATACTATCAACAGGTTGACTTCACTAGCCTACTTATAAAGATATTTCAAATATGGAATGTTCAATGCTTATTCGCACCAGCCGCAGTATCTCAATTTGCCAAGATGATGAATATGGATTATCCGTGTGCTCTGCCCTGCTATTGTTCTAACAATATGCCTACAATATTCCTTTTGCTTGAGTGTGGATGTTTAGTGCGATATTCTAGTTAGGCTACTGTATATAAAGGAAGGCATTGCAACGGGAAAATCTCCTGAATCTCTTCTCATTGTGCTCCACCTGTCACGTCTCTGCGACCCACAAGTTGGGCTTCCACCACACTTCGAGACACTCTGCCGTTGGGGGAAATAATTACTATAGTTCATGTTTACTTGTATGAACTTTTAACTATTTCATGAAAGGTGTGGACTTGTACAACACTGTCAGTCGTTCAGATGTTGTGCCTATATCGTATCGTCTCGTCACATGATCAAATAGAGATTACAAAAATTACCCAGAAATCATTGCAAATCTGAATATGACGAAAATACCAAGGAAAATAAGAACGTATTCATTTAATTTAATCGTTTTTTAACAGTTTCTATAGTATAAGATAAGCATATAATTTTGTTGTAGGTTGCAACTATTTCTCCCACAACAAATACCTACCATGAAAGAGATAAGTTTGCCCTTTCAGGTGTATATATTACATTAGACAAAGCAAGCAAGGTGTATGTCTGCTGACACCTGTTGCATTTCAGTAGCGACAGCTGGTGAGAGAGATGTAATTAAAAATTGAGGAGGAGAGGGAAAGTCAACTAACGATTTCCATCGCACGAAAATGTCATGGGGTAGCTTGTCTTTCGGCACTTAAACCGTTACTCCCCCTACTGTTCTGGAAGAGAATTGTTTTCAGCACCCACAGCCGTTGGAGTACTATAAAGGGACACAAATGCTAACTAGTACGTACTATCCGGCCGCCCGCCCACTGTCCAACTATCCGACACGACCGTTTTGAGTACTGTATAAGGGCCTTCATGCATTGAGAGCTATTAGACACACCAGCATGGCCTGGCCACAGTTTAACCAGTTTATCATGCATCCGTTAACACCTGGTTGCCTGCTACAACCTCTGCCACTGTCACAGAGCCAAGCTAAGGATATTGTGGCTTCAAAGTTATGTATGTAAATGTATGTAACATGTATAAATGTAGTATATTTATGTTTGGTCTTTAATTGATCCTTGTGATGTGGGCGGCAGTCTGATCATGGTTCCACTGACTGATACTTGTAACATTTAAGCTAACTGTTTATTGTAGTAATAAACTTCAGTAAATAAACCATCCATTTAACTCCTCGTGTGCCACACCTTAACTGTGCCACTAGCTCATATACTGCTTGGTAATATTGGAGGTAATTTAATAATTTCATGGAGTCAGATTCATTGTATTTTTCAGCAATACGTATCACTCTAATGCATTCTTCTGTCGCATTCAAATTCAGACTCAGCTAAGCCCTCCAGCCTGGTGTTTTTCCATTGATTTTGGGAACACTTAAAGCTTTCTTGTACCATGTACCTTGTTATGTGTTTTTTATTTATCATGAAGGTAAGTTAAGTCTGTTACCTGGTGCACAAAGCTCAGTAAAACACCTCTGTGCCCACTCTTGAGTGTGTGTGTGTGTGTGTGTGTGTGTGTGTGTGTGTGTGTGTGTGTGTGTGTGTGTGTGTGTGTGTGTTTGTGTGTGTTTTGGGGCAGAGACAAATTAAATCCTGGTGTGGAATGGTGCATCTGTTATTGTGAACAGGTGGTACCCAAACTGAAGATGTGTTTTCTACACACATTTATGCAGGTTTAACACAGTCTGTGGAGACAGCAGGAAGGGTGGAGATGGAAACTAATGAGCAGCAGGAAGACATACAGCTGTATGTCTTTTCATCATTTAGCATACCTGTCTAATAAAGAACTCTGTCTTTTTGTGGTTTGAGATTTCTTTCACTGAGGTATCACCTTTATTTGAACTTCACCAGAAACATTAAAATGATTCATAACCTGGGAGACCTGGGATACACACACAAAGTTTGTCTTCCATGGACAAACTAACAGATGAACAGATCCCTAGGAGTCAGAGGGCTGGCTACTGCACGGCTCCAAAGTCAGTTAATAGCTTAGGCAAGTGATCCACTGGAACATTTGGGTGAGTCACTGATAAGTGAGGACCAAATCAGAATGTTGGTAAACAAAGGTTGCCAAGGTACTTCCGGGTGGCAAACTGTCATCCAGTCAACAGCTGAAGTAGTTAATTAACGCGAATGTTATGGCGAAATCGTGTTGTGTTTGGGGTTGTAATGCCAAATGTACCCAGACACGTAAAGGATGATTATTATAATTATTAAAGCAATATTTTAGCAAATTCTAGATTTCAATCGTTAATTATCCTTTTATTGAGAGTAACAACACAAGCGGGCAACTCATATCAATGCTTATTTTCCCATTCTGCCTGCGCACGCTGAAAGCTGAGCTAACATAAAGTTATGTCAACTTTCTTCCCCTAGCAAATGTTAACAAGCTAGGATGTCTAAAGTTAGTCAATCAACGCCATCAACTCGGCACAATGTTACCTGCAGAATTTGTCTCAAAAACTTGTGTAAGTTTATACAAATAGGATAATAGGAAATAAAACGTTTTTGTTGGGTTGCTGTTGGGTAACTTAACGGTAGCATAACTTTGGGTAGCATATCTTGCTAGCGTGAAAGTGCTAGTCCCGTTATTATAAATAAACAAACCACACACAGTGGCGTGATCTGGCTTGGGTATGCTACGGTTGCTTAATCTTTTTTTTATATAATGCAGGTCGGCCAAACCCTGATTCTAACCACACTGATTTTGCCCCATCACACTGAGAAAGCCAACTCCAGCCCAACCACATCTGCTAAGAGATCATAAATCCTCAAAACTGCTCATGTAAAATAAAATGACAAAGTTTTCAATACTTTCAATAAGATCGATAGATAGGTTCTTTATGTATATCTGTACGGACAAATTCTTGTATCCACACAAATAGCTGGAAAGCTACAAACAGTCCTGAAAATCGTTCATGTTAAGTTGGATATTGTAGCGATCTCACTACGTCACTACGAGTTTGATACTTCAATGTTCTTCAATGACTTGGTCAAGTGAATGGAGCATTCTACAGCATTAAGAAGAGCCGTGTAATGAAGCAATGATGAAATGGCTCTGCTGCTTAGGAAAGTGATTAGCTGCACCACCAGCACACAGTTTACTAATGCTGGCCAGTCACTTATCAGGACTTACCTTTCAATAATTGCCTCAGGAGTTGCTTGTAACTGGTGAATAGAAAAATTGCACACGTGAATTTTTGATAGTTTTCAGCTGACGTCAGAATGACCAGCTGAAGGGCAAAAAAGACGTTCCACAGCTGTTTAACACGGGAGTTAATAGGAACCACCCACCTCTCAAGCTCTTTTAATATAAGTTAGTAAAATGCCAGACAGTTGTTGCTCGGTTGGCTGTTTAAATCGGCGAGGAGACAAGCCCAGATTTAGTTTTTATCGCATTTAAAACCCGCTACCGCTCCTGCCAGCTCATCAAAAAAATGTTTATTTCGCAGTGCTGCCAGCTGATTGTAGACGCCTTCTGCGTCAACTTTTCTCGGACACACAGTAAAGTAGCCTTACTTTTGGAGCTGGAAATAAAAGCAGTCACCCTGTTCTGGTCGCCTAATTTATCAGAATAACTACCTAAAATGGGAATAAATCAAGTAATAAAGACAAGAAACAAAGCATCAAAACGATTCAAAGTGGATTACCCAGCTGCTGATCTACCTAAGTATCTAAGCAAGCAAGTAGGCTAGGCTAGTGTATTTTGTCATTCAACTAGTAATACTACAATGTCAGTAGAAAATATATGAGAAGATCATTTAAGTTGTCGTTCGCCAGACAAGGTTTTCGTAGCCTACTTAAACCAGGGACCGTTTAAACCAGGGAATTGTGTCAAAAAAATAAAGAACATCGTTGGGTAGGCTAACGGCTGCTAGCTTACAGCAGGTACCTCGCTAGCTGGTACCTAGTTATTAGATGGCACTCATCTTTGCACTGATTATGAAAATGGTTTTTAGTTTTCACCTTCCGGACGACATCGTTGTGAACCCAACCACTTCTGAAAATTAAATAACTATCTGTGCTTTTGTAGGCTTTCAGTTTTTGAGATGTGTCTGTGGACGGATTTCCTATTAGATAGATGTAAATATCTCCACACTGGAGTTCAGACAGGGACTTCGGGGAGGTTAACGAAATAATAATGTCAGGACAGCTGCAGTAAATGTATGACAAGTTCCTAATTTGTTTTCCCCTCTGAATATTTCTGTCTGGCTATAGTGGTATAGTCTGTGGTTGATGGCAATCGTAGTTGAGTAGGCACTGCCTCGAAGTTTTCAACTGTTTCTCGCTGTTTCGCTGT
Source organism: Sprattus sprattus (assembly GCF_963457725.1). Taxonomy (NCBI): domain Eukaryota; kingdom Metazoa; phylum Chordata; class Actinopteri; order Clupeiformes; family Clupeidae; genus Sprattus; species Sprattus sprattus. The sequence goes on from NC_137914.1 coordinate 25,170,407, forward strand.
TCCTTTCGCCCGCCAGGTAACAATTGTAGTGACGTCACTGAAAACTATCAATACACTCCTCACTGACTCCTCAATGGAATGATAAAACCAACTGAATTTCCTCCAAAAGACCTACAGCCAAAACCCTTAGGCTCATGACATGCATCAAATGTGCTTCATTTCTTCATTATTATCAATGCTCAAAGACAATTGTTATTGATAAGGTGGCTTTTTTATACAGAAATTGTAAAGTATTGAGGATTGGCTGGTTAGGAATAGTGCTGCCAGAATGATTGTGTCTATTAAAACACGGTAATCCAGTTTCCAGTTCACTTCAATCTTTATTTTCTCAAGAGTGATATTGCTGGTGTAATGTCTCAAACGCAACAATCCACTCTGCTGGGTGAGGATGCAGCCACTGCAAACAGAGAGCCATCTACCACCATACTGAGGACACTGGTAGAAGACTCAGGTTGATTGCTTAATTAGGTGCAGGTGGAGTGTAAGAGGGCGTGTCTCAATGTGGCAGGGGGAAAAGTACTGGGATTTCGAACAGCCGCCCCCAAATATGATTACATATTTGTCCAAAGAAATTCCAATCATACAGGGTAGTTATTCGGAAAGGCAGGAAGAACTACTAGACGGCTGACAGGACGGATGAAATGTTTCCCATTGATCACAATCACAACCACTCTGACCCTGCCATCGGAACTCGGCAGGATCTTAACGACTGTTCCAATGGGCCAAGAGCCCCGAGGAAGCTGGGGGTCAATCAAGCAGCAGGGGAGATTGCAGGACCATCTGCTCTCCACTTCTGACGGCTCTGAAGGCTTGGGAGGTGGTCTTTAATAAAGCTGGTCCAGAACCTGTCAGCAAGGATTTGACTGTGTCTCCACTTCCGGGGGGTTAAGAGCTCTGAGTCGGCGTACATTACTTGAGGAAGAGACGCGTCTCGCCGCCCCATCAGGAGGATATTCGGTGTTATGGGGTCCGCATCAGAGATATTGGATGACACATAGCCCAGAGGTTTGGAATTCAGCATCCCTTCAACCTCTTTCGGGTCCAGCTTCTTGATGTAACCAGCTTCAACGAGTTTCTGAATTTCTTGCTCATAGATAGCTGCACACTCTGGATTCTTAGACAGCTGTCGCTCAGTACGACGCAGAGCAGGCATTACTGCATCCTGTGGGGCATGCAGCAAGGGGGCGTTCTTTGCTCCGAGTAGAGGAGTGGCATACCTTTGGATGCCATTAATGTCCTGACGCTTGGTTTGTTGCTCTAAACATTCAAGGGCTTGATGATCCTGCTTGGACCGCAGTGCAACCTTGGGACTTTGGGAATAGGGGAGTTCGTCAACCTGCCCCAGTCGCTGTACATCCCTCTGTAATTGGTCTGTGGCTGTGGAGGCTAGAAAGAGACACCGAGTGTCAGAACAGGTCTCCTGCACAAGAGAGGTTGGGCCATGCAACGTCCATCCCAGGCGAGTGTGCAGGGCAGCTGGGCTCCCAGGGGGTCCGAATCTCACTCGTTCTGTAGAGCTCAAGAGATGAGGATGATCTGCTCCCACCAGAAGCATCGGTCGTCTCTTGTGGAAATCCTGAAGCGGGAGGTCACGGAGGTGTTGATAACGTCTTTGGAGTGTGATGACAGGGTAGGTCTGTTCCGGTAGGTCTAACTGTTTAGCAGTGAAGGCACCTTTGATCTGATATTTCTTCTGCTGATGGGAAGCTGGGGCAATGGAAAAGGAAACAGTGTTACCTTCAATCTCCTCCGCGCCCTGTCGAATAGTACGCAGAACTAATGACTCGGCCGCCCCATTAAGGCCTAAACTTTCTGCAGCAGAAGATAGGAGCATAGTTCTCTCTGAACCATCGTCCAGGATAGCATAGGTCTCTAAAGACCTCCCTTTATGACTCAGGATAACTTTCACCACCTTCAAGAGAACAGAATTAAAGCCACTGGGCCTACTCAAATAGAAGATCCCTGAGTCACGTTTGCGGGTATTCACCTCATGCAGAATCCCGAGGTGACGATCTTTGCAGTGGGGGCAGCTTCTCTTTAGGTCACATCTAGAAGAACGGTGGGTCCGCCCACATCTCCAGCAGCGGTCATTGTCCAGGATCCACTTTCTCTTCCTCTCCACATCAAACTGCTGGAAATCAGGGCACTGACTGAGGTGATGAGCTTGGCTCTTACAGAAAGCACATGATGATCCAGACTCGTTGGAGGATTTCACTCGTGAGTAAGTGCTCTTATTCTGGATTTTAAATCTAGTACGGTCCTCCTGACCTACACTTTGAAGGAATGTGGTGGTGGGGAATGCTGGCCATGCTGAGTTCGCACCTCTAGGTTGTGACCTTGCTGCACCCTTAGGTTCACCCACTTGAACTGCTACACTCTGGCATTCTGCTTCTTCCTCCAACCACTTTGAGAAGTCTATCAAATTATAAGGAACATCTGGTCCTACAGTTCTGGCATGTCTAGCAAAGTTGGCAACATGCTCAGCTGGGAGTTTGCTGAGCAACTGATGGACATGAGACGCACAGGCTAGCTCTTCCTCTGAAGGGCTTTCAGAGCAGTGGTGTAAGCTTGAGGATGATGAGCATAGGCTAGGGCCAGATGGCGAGCTGTGTCCAGTTTTAAATGGTCAAGCAGAAGGTGATATTTGTATTGCTCAGTTTCCTCAGGTGGTATTAAGTTTTCTAGAGCCATCTTCAGCATGGCAAATTCCTGAGGGTCATCTCTTTCAAAGAATGGGAACGAGGGCCTTTTAACACGTGCTGACCTCAAGGAATGGGTAAGTGGGTACGCCATATTGGGCAAATTTACCGGCTGAGACTGAGATACTGAGGCTGCGGGGTTCAGGTCAGCAGCAGGACGACACAGAACATTTCTAGGATGGCTGGCTGCATGCTCTACTATGGGTCTAACAGGGTCATATGCTGCTGAAGCTTGATGCAAAGGGGGTGCACTAATTGCAGATATGCCTGCAGGATCACTTGAGGGGGCTACGGCTCTAATCTGTGATGGCAGTGGATGTCTAGGAGGGGCTGGCGGATGTGGTGGTGCAGCAGCCATTGGAGCAACATACTCTGGATAGACATGTGGGCCATACTGTAGATTTGCAACTGGATAAGGCATGTAAGGAGGCCTATGAAATCCCCCACTCGGGAAAAAGTTTGGATAAGTTTGTGGTGGCATCCATGGAGGGCATGGAGGGCACGGGAGAAAGAACGCATTTCCTGGCATCTGGTTATACTGGAGAAGGCCATCACGCCTCTCTAATTGATGGTCAGTGGTATAGAAATCTGGATTTAAATGATCATTGACTGTAGATAACTCTTGGGGAACACCTTGTGGCTGATTCTGATAATCAGAAATTGGATTAACACTAAAAGGGACCTGTAAGTTGAAGTTCATATGAGGGGCTGGAGGTACGGCAGATGGATGGACATCAGGACCTAACACTGGTGGTTCCCTACTTGTCCGTGGAGAGGGTGTGGGAAGCATAGACGGAGGCGGAGGTGGAAGAGTACTTTGTCTACTGATGCTTGGTGGTAATGGATAAGGCAAATTTACGCTTTCCTGATGTTGGCGTAGACATTCGCCTAGCTCTTGCACAAGTGAAGTTCCGCTGTCCACTGGTGGATCCCCCTCTCTGGTGACTGGGGAGCTTTCCTCTGAGCTAGTTACAAAGGAGGAGGTTCCGCTCCTTCGTTGCATATCCCTCATCATTTGACTCAAGTCCATCAACATTTCAGACAGAGACTTCACGTCCATGTTTCCATGTGGCGCTTCTGCTCCTCCTGCTGATTGACCTTGATCATGGCTGGCGGAAGATTGTGGAGGGGCCATCACATAATCCCTTTGCCATACAGGACGCCGCACAGTTCGAGAAGATCTCTTCAGCCTTTCAGGGTTATCTTCAGCCATCATTCAAACAGCCTCTCCGGCGAGCAAAGGACCATGTAAAGTATTGAGGATTGGCTGGTTAGGAATAGTGCTGCCAGAATGATTGTGTCTATTAAAACACGGTAATCCAGTTTCCAGTTCACTTCAATCTTTATTTTCTCAAGAGTGATATTGCTGGTGTAATGTCTCAAACGCAACAATCCACTCTGCTGGGTGAGGATGCAGCCACTGCAAACAGAGAGCCATCTACCACCATACTGAGGACACTGGTAGAAGACTCAGGTTGATTGCTTAATTATGTGCAGGTGGAGTGTAAGAGGGCGTGTCTCAATGTGGCAGGGGGAAAAGTACTGGGATTTCGAACAGAAATACTGGAATCATTTAACAGTGTGCATCCTCTATCCTCTCTTTGTCCTTGCTAATGAGAGGCTCTCAACAGTCTAGTGCTTATAAAAACAGTGGTAAGCAGTGCAGAAATTGTGTAACCACGGTGACAGCATCCAGAAGTGTTAAAATGTTGAGCTTGTTGCACTGTGATTAATTCACTGAAATAAACGAATGCAGATCATGTCGGCAAAGCACACCAGTTAGCATTGCAATGAGCAGTGAAGTGTTGTTGCAGTCATTTTATGCTAAGCATGAGGAGGCTTAGCATAAAATCATTTGAGCCTAAGGATAGATTCCCCCACAACACTGAGGTAACTGGAGATTATTCATTAAAGTTGTATTTGATGGTAAGGGCATAATTAATTTGGTTAATTTATATGCCATAATATATACTAATATATCATCATATTTTAGGTTTAACCTAAAAAAGAAAAGTTGGGTTAATCTGTCACATTATCAAGTGTATAAATTGATTCACACATGTGCTGGATGCAAAATATTATAGTTTAACAGCCTTTAAAAAAAATGATGTAGAGAACTCCGACCTTTACATTCTTCTAGTTCCTGTGCGGCAGGGATGTAGCAGTAGCAATGTAAATATTTATATCGGGCATGAAATGAACAGTGAGCAGTGAATGAAGAGAGGAGGGTGTCTGACTCCTTCTCCAGCAGTGTCTTTCACCCAGGTATGGTGCTGATACCATGACAACAGCTGTTACGCATGGCTCCAAAGGTGCTCCACTTCAGTGGTGGGTGAAATGAGAGACCTTGGAGTGTGTGAGTGTGTGTGTCTGTGTGAAGAGCTTGGGGCCTCCCTGGGGTGAAAAACTCTTTACGTGACTGTTGTTTAGAGCCAACCAGCATTGTGTTATGGAATGAAGAGGGGGCTGGTTCTCTTTCACTTAATAAACCACACTACACAGAGTGCAGATAAAAGACCTCTGGAAGAATTGTACACAGTCTACATAGTAAAAAATGTGTAAATAAAGTAAACAGTTGGTAAAGGCTGGCAATTTAAAATTGATTAGAGCTGTATTGCATAGTAGATAAGTATTTGTCATACCTTAAAATGTGAATGAATTTGGTCTCAAAGTAATTTACAAAAGACTTAAAGGATAGTGCCCAATATTTCTTTGAAAACCTTGGTCATATCGTGTGAACCAGGACCTCAGTTTAAAAAATATATACACATATTACTATAATATAATAATATCATACATCAATGTTTGAGCAAGAGTCCATATTGAACATAGACTCCATAAAAGAATTGTTTCATCCCAGAACATATTTTGAAAGGTGTATCAAACCCAGTCAGAGGAAATGCCTCTCTTCATGAAAGGAAAGTGAAGTGCAGGGTCTGCATAGAATTGTACAGATTTAATATGAAGAGAGATGAGTTATAAGCAGCTCTGTTTTTATCTCTACAAAGGAAACAAATGGCTCCAAGCCATGTCATCTTCTTACCTGGCACCCTCTTAATTACATCACGCTGATTAGACTGGCAGATTAGGATTACAGGTAACGCTCCTGAGGATTTGAGTCCTTCTTAGCAATGATCAGCACACACTGAATACCTCTCAGGGCTTAACATCTGCTAAGCAGGACAGAGGCATGCTGCACACTCCATTCAGTGCTTTGGGATCAGGGCAGAATGGCTCCCGATGCATTGGTCCAAGATCTCATCAGATGCAGTAGGTGTGTCTGAACTGGAAAATTGTTTTGGATAATTGTTTTCATTTGTGGCCAACGCTGCTCATTAAAACCCCACTGAGGCAGAGCAACTGTCAGCCATAGAATAGCTCAACATCCTCAAATGATCTTAGACTGATTTAAATCTGTACCGGTAACCTTAATGGCACTGCAGATATTACATTGTGTTATTACACAGTAGCCTTAAGCACACACACACACACACACACACACACACACACACACACCCCAGACACTCTGCAACAAAATGCCAAAGCTACCCCTTTGACCCCATATAGTATTTACCATATTTATTTACCACTGAACATATGACCTTGTGATAAAACATCTGCTGGAGTGAAACTGATGAATTACAGAAAAATAAAAAAGACACCTGGTTCAATAATCAGAAAAGTCGAGGTGTAAGGATCTGATTACCTGCCATAGCTCCCTCCAGGTGGCTGGAACAAGCACACTGGAACAATATCAACCCAATTAAAACAGCCATAATTCCACATCTTCTAGGCAATTTTTATACCCTAAAATATTTCTGTTCAATTTCAGATTTTTTCGAACTTTGTGATCAGAAGTTTTCAAAACATCTGACTTTGTAACTTACTTGTACACTGATAATGAATGCTTACTGTGATTTTAAACATTATTATATTTGAATCGGTCCTTGATTAAAGGACATTAACAAAAAGAACAACAGAGTTACTATGGAACCAGATCAAGTGGTGAATTCTAAAACATGCTTTTAACGTGCCATTATCGGACATGTCAATCTACATATCCAGCTAATGTAGGGTGACCAGATTTGCCGGACCGAAAACCGGGACACTTTGCGCGTGACCATAATGCTCGTGCACGCACACGCTTTTTATCCTGAACATATGCCAGGAACATAGATTTTGCCAACAACAGGAGCGTTTCTATGTATTAAAGAAGTGGGGGGCTTAGCCCCAAGGGGAGAGGCATGTTTGCGCGCGGCAAATCTTTGGGGGGCCCATTTGAAATACATCTAAAACATCAAATGATAATTATTGTATGATAGGCTGAAATGGAAGCATTCACTATAATCATGTCAAATTAGGATCCACTAGCATTAATTGATTATAAACAACAACATTCTATTGGGACAGATATTATCGTTTCGAAATACTAGAGAGATATAGAGTCCTGCAGGAGTACCCAGAGTAGGTACTTAGTTCTCCCCTGAAAAAGGCCCTGATGGGCGGGTCCTGCAGAAGTACCCAGAGTAGGTACTTAGTTCTCCCCTGAAAAAGGCCCTGATGGGCGGGCCCTGCAGTGGGTACATTCACAAAGGTGCAGGTTGCAATCAAACGGCCTGCTAGTTCCTGCAGTGGAAAACGTATATCTCCCCTGAAAACAAAGAATCATACATCACTTTATACAAGAGGCAGCATTTCAGTAGTTGAATTGTGTCAATTCCATGACAGTGTTTCTGGAGTCGAAATTCTGTCCTAGAACAGTTCAAATCTGCTGTAAACGGCCCTGACTGTAATTCACCTGCATGTAAGGGTGGGCACCTCTATTGGCATATTGTTTGCTTTGTTTAATTTGAGTTGGCTTGATTTAATTAGCTTTTCATCAGAAGGATATCACACTGCAATCCTTCTGCATTGGGCATACAAAACATCTTATACTTGACATACTTAGTTATAGTTTTTGTCCAGCAAAATGTTACCCTACAAGCAAATTGCAGAAATAGACTTGCGACACTGCAAGCGGACTATGAGTGTTCCTGAATGTAAGTAAGTAAGAAAGACTTTATTTATATAGCACATTTTGAACAAAAGTTGCAGTTCAAAGTGCTTTACATAAAATCAATAAAAACAATCGACAAGAACAATACATGGAGAAAAATACTGATCAACATCGTATCAGAACCTTGATGTTCGGATAGGCTTCTTGGATTACTAAAATCATTATAAAAGTAATAAATTAATAAAAGTAATAAAACCCTTCTGCCTGGTCTTTAGCTCAGTCGGAACCATAGTGCTGCTTCATAGATTCCACCTTACCCTGTTAAATATTTTCCCTAGCTATGTTTCCGCGCCCAGAGGCCTACAGGGGACCAGGATAGCTCTCCTAATATAGCCCTTGGTATATTTGCTGCGCCCAGAGGACAGTGGGCAGTTTTTCAAGCAGGCAACATACACCAATCAACAAGGGCGACAATAGAGTTGCCAACTTTCAAGGCTGACTTGGTGTGCGAAAAGATTGACCAAAGCAGATGTATTTTTGTTGTGAGATGCATTTAAGTCAATTGAATAGTTTTTTTGCTAGCGAGAGCCATAAAATAAAACCATGTGTCTCACGCCAAAAGTATGGGAGTTGGCAACACTATTTTTTAGTGTCTATGGGATCTGTTTTGTGATTACTACTGCCGGAAGTGAGCTCCCATAAGAAGACATTTTTAAAGATGTCGGCAGTCAATTTGGTACGCCCTGGGCTGAAGTAGCTGGCATAGCATCGGCCATTGAAACTAATGGGAGAGGTACTTCCTCACCCTTTCCAAGTCTATATAATAACTTCATGGTTGAAACACACACAAAGGTGTAATTCCTGTGGTGATAAGGCGCCTATAGAGAAACCACTGACATCCAGCGCCTGGGGGTGAAAAAAGCATCTTACTGTGAAAGTCATCTTAAGGAGTTCTAGTCTAAAACTTGATAATGTATCCCACCTAATAGACATGCTATTACCTCACAACCAACACCAACAGTAGCACAGTTGGCATTGATAAATGCTTGCTTACATGCTGACTGGTATCTTCTGGCGATTTACTATGAAACAGAGTAACATAGTGCCTGTCTATGAGTACCGGGAAGGTCAGGAGTGTTTATCTGTCTTCACGTAACCATGTACCAACAAAATTCATTTTAAACTGCAGCTTTAAGCAAGCTTTAAGCATTTCCAATTTCTTATATGTTTTAAAGATATTATTTGTGCATGTCTAAATAAGGCTTTGGGCACACCCTTACCTGTTTCTACATCTAATGATCAAAGCAACAAATAGCCATTTAGTGTCTGACTGTGATGGCGCATGTCATTGGCTAGAATCTATTGAGTTTAGGCTACTGAAAATCTATACCCAAAAGATGAATGGTTTCACACAAATGCTTGATCGACTTAAAACATCATGTCTGTGACGACCTGAAGGAGGGTGCATTAATGCAGCAGTATGTCTAGGTTCATTTTATATACACAAGGACACAAAGCCTATGGAGATAGGGTGCTTAAAAACGTTATTTCTCGAGTTTGGTAGGTTGCAGCATATATTGACATGCAAATTTCGTCAGATTAAGTGTGGTCTAATCCATGACAAGGTTGAAAATACTTTGTCTGTGAAAATATATTATATATATTTTAAGGATATGGTAAACTAAAAAAAAAAACTTGACTTTTATTCTTCCAACTGTTTGATATTATGTAATGCAACCTACCTCTGCCCCCGATGAACAGGACTACCTTTGAAAAAGTGTCATGTTCAAACAATAACTCATCTGCAATTTAGCCGGCAAAATAGCAACATTTATTTTACCAGCACAAGGTCTTAAAGCAAACTGTAACAAAAGGGTTATTTATCTGCATCTGATGCAATGACATGTGCAAACACCTACAACCTGCAAGAGTAAACCATAGTACTAGATAAAGTGTGAAATGTAAAGTGTGATAACCTTGTGACAGGAAAGTGAACTGAAGTATTTTTGCATAATTTCATAGCGTTAGTGTCAGTGTTGAAATGCCTCAAAGGACAGTGATGTGATATTCCAATTTAAAAGTCCAACCAAGTCATGAAATGTGTGAGGTGAGTTCACTGTCCATTCCTCTTTGAATACGTTTGTGTTCAGCCATGGTCATTTAAAAAAAACTTGGAGACTACTCTTTTTGCAGAGGAATTACACTGTATCCCTTTAGATGTCTGAGCTGGAGGGCATACAGATGTTTCCAGAGTAAATATTTGTATTCAAGACACAGTGTCTCAGTTTTTGTGTCATATTTTTATTGGCTTTCTACACCCCAACTCCCCATTGTGTTACAGTGGCATTTATGCTTGTGGCTGTTGTGGACCCTTTTGAATGTAGGGCAAAGTTCTTTTGACATAGACAGCCCCATCTGATCATTAGATTGCTGTTATGTCTGTTGATTAAATACGTTACTGCTGTCAATGCTGGTGTGAGCATTTTTGTAGCATCTCTGTATCCTGTTCAATTAGATGTAATCCAAGAGTTTATGACCCTCCTGATGAGAAACGATTGTCTCCTAACTTCACATAAGTGATAGAATATCAGGCCATATGGCGTCTAGTAATGTCCAAGCACTGAATGGAATGTATCAAATATTTGGTAGGTGACCTGTCCTCTTATAAGGTGAATAATACCTAAAGAAATGGGCCCATTTTTGCTACAGCATTCAATAAAATAAGAATTCCAGAAGCCCTATCAAGTGAAACTATGTAACATTAACAAGCTAATATATCAAGATGTTGACTAGTCATTCACAATGGCACTGCATGTTTTGCATTTATTACCCAAAATACACGTGAAAGTTCTCTTGACTTCTTTTGCTAGTTAGATTGCCCTTTCTCTCGAAAGAACAACCATAATATGCAATTTGGACAATTAATTTACCCACTGTGTTTGTGTCTGGGAAGAATAGCAATAAACTCAGTTAAACATAAACTGATTTATATCCCTGAGAATGGCAGGATAAAGGCTGAAGCATCACCAGCAGGATCAACACCTGTCCACTGGCAGGCTGCCTAATATTTCTTGACAGGCCAGGCAGTGATGATGGATGTCATTGATGGATGTGGTGGGTTATGCATCTCAATTCTTTATTTCAGGTTCTCCTTTGCCAAGAATGCATTTAAAAAGCGCCCATCCTGTTTGGTGTTGGACGCAATGGACTGCTGTAGAACAAATGAGGTGGAAGACAATGATTCCAATCTTAGTATGTCTTTATTGTAAAATGTGTCAGGGATCCAGGTGGCACTGACACCTGCCGTTGTGGTATTTTTTAATAGCAAAACCAAATGATTTGATGCATGTTTGAGTTTGCCTCACTGTGAAACGAAAAGACAGATATCGAAGACACAAGGTTGTTTATAATAAGTTAACGATTTTGTTTGCCGAATTGAATATAATCATCTTGATTGCATTTTTAAATGAAAGTACTTATTGAGCATTCCTAGCATAAACACAATCTTTTTTCAAATAGTTTGCAGCATGAAGTCGTGGTAAATGTTGTATTCAAGAGTGGAATTACAGTATATTCTGCCAGAGAATATAAAAGACATGACAAGATGTCTGCTGTGAACAACACCATACAGACCAAAATCAAGACGTCTGCTGTAAACAACACCATACAGTCCAAAATCTTGTCCTGATAACAATAGAGAGGTCCAAGTCCTGGGTTCAGAAAGCCAACAGATGTGTGAGTGACGGCCACCAACTATAAAATGGGACTAGGTCATGTCATTAAGAAGCATTTTAGCAAAGGGTCATAGAAACCTAATTATCACACAAAAAACAAAAGATTGCCAGATTTGTTATTTGCATTAAAAGTCTAATGTATTCCATTAAGAGCCTATGTGGCTAGTTTGAAATGTTCATTGTTAAGATGTAAACCCCTGTATTTGGATCTTTACTGCCTTTTAGTGGGGTAAAGACTGATTACTGCAACATCTCTCTTGATGAATGTTTCAACTAAATTAATTGGCCGTCCACCTGTATAATCCACATGTGTGTCAGCTAATTGTAGGTCCATATGCATGTAAATACCCCAAAATAGTACTACAGCCTTGGGAAAGGATGTTTGGGGAACCGCTGGCATGTGGCCAGAGGACATATGGACATATGTTATATCTGATATCTTGAGATTATCATGTGATTATTATCAGCAGTAAATTTGGCAGAATGGTAGGCGTGCCATTCGGGGCAGAGAGGTCAGAAATCATGAAGATGCCAAACGTGGTTATGAAAACAAAGCTTAGCGTCAGCTCAAGTGAGTGGAGGTGTGAAGGATGTTTTATAAACTGCATATAAAGGACATTGGATATTAAATGAAACCTTATCAATGTTTTGATGGTTTACTGTAAGGTAGTAGTAGTAGAATAATACATGTAATTATTAGTATTATCTAGCAATACGTAGGTCTAATAGTTTTCATATGAAAAAGCACTGCTGCTTAAATAATAAGTCATAAGGACATAAAATACTGTAATAATCAGGTAAGCCTACATATTTGTAGGCCAACTAGTCTATATAATCTATATAAACAAGCAACTGGCTTGAGACAAACATAATTGCAGTCTAACTAACTCATTACTAAATAAAATGGGGTAAACACAGTTTTGGAGGGAGGGGCTGCACACATGCATCCTCTCTGAACTCTCACTGACATCAGAAAAAAAAGTTGGATGCAGGCACTCGGATGAGTACATCTCAGTCAGTGTATTTTTCATTCAGTTTAGCTTTACATTTTATTTTTGAATCTGAAAAAAATGACAGAGGTCCTGACCTTGGTGACCTCATAGCTGGTTACGAGCATGCTCACATGAATATTAAGCTCTTTAGTGTGAGGTCTACTATGTTGCCATTCCAATTGGTAGTCTTGCTTAGCGGTAGGCATGGTCATAGTGGTTTATCCCACTAAATTGGGTTAATCTTCATCACTAGTGTGTTTGAGAACAGAGGGGCCTTTATTGGCTTCAACCGTGGGATCACACATGTGCACTCTGCATTGCCTAGAGGAATGTTAAAACCCCTGATCACTCCTGCACTGTTACGTCGTTCAGTGGTATTTTAAGCAAAGTCTTTTGAGGTCTTAGGAGTCAGCTGGCAGTAATGCCTATGAGGCAGTGGCACTCACTGTTATCCCTGCAAAGGAGCTTAAAGCAAACTTTTTCTTAGTCCTTCAAATATTTCTCACATATGGGCATGTATTACTCAATAGAAGAGAGAGTATCATGATGGTTTTATGGTTTATTACACATATTTATATATTTCTGTACCAAATCCAGCCCACTCTATCTCAATGAGGACGTTTTTAAATAAAATTGCAGACAAAAACCCAGCCGAGACCTTTGCAGTTATCTTTGCACTCTTGATTTTCTCTCACAATTTGACCAGATGAAGGAGGCATTGGTTTGTGGTAGTGATGCGTGTGTGGGATTCGATTTTTTTTTTGTAGGATAATAGTCCTGTGTCAGAGAGTTTGAAAGCGTGGCTCTGTTTTCAGATGACCTTTTCCATGCGCGATACACTGATGCGGGCTAGTTTAGCCATCCAGCGGCTTGAGTGTGTGTTGTTGTGGCTGGAAGTCTGGACAAACCCCATCTTCTTGGCAAGGGCAAGGACTGCTAGCTGAGGAGAGCTTGTCTCCAGGACCACGCTCATCAGGCCCTGCTCTTTACAGAAGTCGACAGCGGTCTGAAGCAGCCGAGACCCAAGACCCTTCCGGCGCAGCGGGAAGGAGACCACCAGCTGGAACACCTCCCCATAGCTCCCGTCATCTTCATCAGTAGCCATCACACTTCCGTTCCAGCTGTGGCTCCTCCCACCTTCCAACTCATCCCCTCCCTTATGCGCCAGCACTGCCACCACCCCGGCGATCTTTGACTGCCCGTTAACGTCCATCTCTGCCACCCAGAAGTTGTTGTTAGGGTTGTCCAGGAAGTGAGTCTGCACGTCATCCATTTCTCCACTCAACTTCCTGTTGAGGTAGCCCGTGTAGATCTCGTGGCAACAGTAGTACACCAGGCCAGCCCAGGCACCACCGAATAACAGTGCCTGGAAGTAGGAGCTCCCACCCAGCACATACCCCGCCATACAGATGCTGATGGCCACACCAATGTGGTCCGGATGGCTGACAGACTTGAAGAAGGCAGGGTAAACATGTTCCAAAACCCCAAAACGAAAGAGTGAGACCACAGATGCCTTATCTGAGGGCGCGTATGGGCGAATGGAACAGGGCACTAAAAGACCAAGAGGAAAGCGAAGAAAATAGGGTATTTTAGTTAATCAGGCTTTAATCTGGCAATTAGAAAATACCGCTGCGTTGCATAATGAATGTTGAGACAGGACATAATACTCCATTCAGAAAAATCTGTGCTCTAAGCATTAAAACACAGTCTCTCACAATAAGCCATAGTGAATGGGAACATGAATGAATCTAACAGACCATGATTGTCTAAATAAACAAACTAAAACGGTCAAACTGTATTATATTTCATACATAAACTCTTCTAAACTTTCAATTTTTTCTAAGGTATTATTCCTATGCCTGTGAAAGCCCATCCTAAAGTGATGGTATTTGACAGTTGAATCTTTGCCAATTTGACTAAATGCTAATTGCAAAACAACTGAAACATTCGTACAGAATATTCTTTACAGTAGCTTTGAATTCACTGATCACATTTGATGTCTTCATATAACCAATCTTTGTGCAAAATGCAAGCATACAACACCACACAGTCCCACGAGTATTCATATACATCACATCATATATATTTACATCATATACACCCATAATCACACTATTTATTGTATTGAACTTACAGGTACTTTTCTGTGCCATTGTGCGTCTTGCGTGATGTCCTTTCTCTCTCTTTCTCTCACTCTTCTGTGTTGGTCAGTTTCCCCCTCCTCACCCTCTCTCTATTGGAGGCAGCAGTCCCTGTGTTGCATGAAGACCATTCACAAAGGGGCCTGGATGAAGTCTGAGCATGCTCACACACACACACACACACACACACACACATACACACACACACATACACACACACACACACAGACACGCACACACCCACACACACGCACACACACACACACAAACACACACACACACACGCAGACACACGCAGACACACACACACACACACGCACACACACTCACACACAGACAGACACACACACACACACACACACACACAATCTGGAATTTTATAAGACTGGCCAATAAGCTGGGTCTAGAGAAGCAATTAACAACAGTAAATCCTAAGCTTGATTGTGCCACCACTGAGACTGACTGACTAAACACCCAAAGTCTGGTCAGGTTGAACAGTTTGACGGTTGTTCCTGACGGATATTGAGCGTTGCAAAGTTTTTCTTAAGGCATCTTGCCGTGATAAAGCAATAGTAATATCCGATGTATTTAAATACTGAACTGTTTCATGTAGTAAATGTACAAGTCCTGGAATTATTCTTTTGTTTTGCAGAATGATTCAGTGGCCATACTGAAAGCCATGTTTGTGTATGCCTGTGTATGACACGTGTCCTACCATAAAGTTGTCCCCCAGTTGTTATTTTTTTTAATACAGTTATAGACATTGTGATAGACACAAGCAGTGCTTTTATAAACGTAACACAATGTGTTTTTTAAGTGTTGAAAAATCCTATTCCTCAAAGTGGTTTGGCTCTTGTGAAAGCCCCCCGGAATTACTCTCTGAAATGTTACCATGTATTGTCCCCCCCTACAGTGAAATGGGATCTCCACCCCTGCAAGAGACATGTTTCCCCTTTTCTCCTGTTTTTACTTCAGCTTTTGTAGGCTTTTTCTCCCCTGTGAAGGACTCATGACCACTCATTTGGGTTTTGATAGTTGTAATGTATGATGCATGATTTCAAAGTGATTCCACATAAATCCTCTATGGTAATTTACCACTTTCCTGTAAGAAAAAAACTGTAACCTATGAACGCTTGCAGAGGTTTCTGTACTGTTGACCACATGCCGAGGTTTTAGCAGCTGAGCATTCACACAACAATCCTAAATCTTAGTGGTGTACTATCAGTAGGCAGTCAGTGGGCTGTCAGTAGGCTGCCATAGTGTTGTACTGTCAGTGGGCTGTCAGTAGGCTGTCAGTGGGCTGCCATAGTGTTTTACTGTCAGTGGGCTGTCATAGTGTTGTATTGTGAGTGGGCTGTCAGTAGGCTGTCAGTGGGCTTTCCTAGTGTTGTACTGTCAGTGGGCTGTCAGTGGGCTGCCATAGGGTTGTACTGTCAGTGGACTGCTATAGTGTTGTACTGTCAGTGGGCTGTCAGTGGGCTGCCTTAGTGTTGTACTGTCAGTGGGCTGCCATAGGGTTGTACTGTCAGTGGGCTGCCTTAGTGTTGTACTGTCAGTGGGCTGCCATAGTGTTGTACTGTCAGTGGGCTGCCATAGTGTTGTACTGTCAGTGGGCTGCCATAGTGTTGTACTGTCAGTGGGCTGCCATAGTGTTGTACTGTCAGTGGGCTGCCATAGTGTTGTACTGTCAGTGGGCTGCCATAGTGTTGTACTGTCAGTGGGCTGCTATAGTGTTGTACTGTCAGTGGGCTGCTATAGTGTTTTACAGTCAGTGGGCTACCAGTAGGCTGTCAGTGGGCTGCTATAGTGTTGTACTGTCAGTGGGCTGCTATAGTGTTTTACAGTCAGTGGGCTGCCATAGTGTTGTACTGTCAGTGGGCTGCTATAGTGTTTTACAGTCAGTGGGCTGTCATAATGTCATAACCTTGGCGTAACTATCAACCAAGACCTCCTACTTGACTCAAACATAAAACAGATCTCACAGACATAATTTTTTCATTTACGCAATATTGCCAAAATTAGAAAGGTCCTATCCCTCCAAGATGCAGAAAAACTAAAACATGCATTTATTACTTCCCGCCTCGATTACTGTAATGCTCTCCTGTCCGGATGCAGCATTAACACAATAAAGAGCCTTCAACTTATACAGAATGCTGCTGCTCGTACACTCACCAGAACTAAAAAATATGAACACATCTCACCGGTACTCGCCTCGTTGCATTGGCTCCCCGTCAAAAATAGAATCGATTTCAAAGTACTCCTGCTAACATATAAAGCCCTAAACGACCTGGCTCCAAACTACCTCAAGGAATTAGTCGTCCCCTTTTGCCCTTCAAGGCTGCTCCGTTCCCAGAGTGCAGGCCTGGTAATTCCAAGAATTTCAAAAACCACAATAGGAGGCAGAGCCTTCAGCTACCGAGCACCCCTCCTCTGGATCAACCTCCCTGCCTCCATCTGAGATGCAGACACTGCCCCTATATTCAAATCAAAGCTTAAGACATTCCTCTTTAGTGCATCTTATAGCCAAAAGTAACTGCTTCAACAAACCCATCACCTGCTGCGCTAGCCAAAAGTGTGTCCTGTTTGCTGAGTGGATGCATGTACGGCCCCGGCATAACAGCTCATACTTCAATGTAACGAATTATACAGCCAAAAGTAATTGCGTCAACAAACCCATCACCTGCTGCGCTAGCCAAAAGTGTATCCTATTTGCTGAGTGGATGCATGTACGGCCCCGGCATAACAGCTTATACTTCAATGTAACGAACAATACAGCCAAGACATTCCCCTTTAGTGCATCCTATAGCCAAAAGTAATTGCGTCAACAAACTCATCACCTGCTCCGCTAGCCAAAAGTGTATCCTGTTTGCTGAGTGGATGCATGTACGGCCCCGGCATAACAGCTTATACTTCAATGTAACGAACAATACTGCCTCCCGGTTTGTCCACACCATCATCTCACCGTCTCAAACATTGCCGATTGGATGCATGTACGGCCCCGGCATAAACAAATAAAACTTAAGAAGAACAATAGTGTGTTTGCAAGCACACTAACAATATATGCCAGCATTACTACATATATCTCCTCCCTTTCTCTCTCTCTCTCCTTCCATATCATATTGCTTTTGCCTATAATAACACTAATAAAATAGCCATATTGCCTACTGTTAAATCGACTACCCAAATGCACCACTCTGCACGTAGTCTCTCTACCTGGTCTACCTGGAGAAACCCTCGGCCAATCGCACCCACCGCCACTGCATTGCCGTACACCTACTCTACCCAATACCCTATGCTAGCATTTATATTCAATATACATTATTGCCTCCACCGAAATGTTTCTCTGTCCCTACATCCCTTACCCCTGTAACAGTAACCCTATTGGCACAGTAATCTGGTCTTGCCTGTATCATGTATTTACCACCAGATGTATGTATACATAATGTCCAGTGACCAAATGCTGGGTGTGTATAACCCGTGTTGCTTCCTTTCCCCTTCTGCCACACAACCCTTCCCCTTCCCCCCTTCCCCCTGTCCCACCTTCCTGTCTCCACCCGGCCGACCTCAAGCAGATGGGTCCCCCCTTATGTGCCGTGGTTCTGCTTAAGGTTTCTTCCTGCCCAACAGGGAGTTTTTCCTTGCCCCTGTTGCCATTGTGCATTCACTAAGGGGGTTCAGGCTCTGGGCTCTGTTAAGCGCCTAGAGGCAATTGTATTGTTATGGCGCTATACAAATAAAATTGAATTGAATAATGTTGTACTGTCAGTGGGCTGTCTTAGTTTTGTACTATCAGTGGGCTGTCAGTGGGCTGCCATAGATTTGTACTGTCAGAGGGCTGTCATTGGGCTAAGACTTTTTCTTTTCTAAAGGAAGTTTTGGTTTCAGTAGCAGCCAACATGTGCGGAGCTTCTAATAATGAAGTTAGAGTAGTCATTTGTCATTCTTAGCCATTCTCTTCACTTATCTGTGCATTTATTCATCAGATGTTATATACTTGGAATCAAATGAGGTATTTACGGTTTTATTCATTATTCAGAAAGCTTACTACTTCATGCACTACGCCTAGTTACACTATTCACTTGTTTACCCTTGCATAGTTATTCGGTTCCCCTGATGTTCCAGACTTGAGAACAACTGTCTTTGACTATAATTTTTTGCCATTAGTCATGCATTGTCTATGTTATGATTTATCTTCCTGTAGATACTGAAGGACCTGTGATTAGACTACAGCATTGTCAATTAACTGTGCAGCTTTTATGCCACTGGTTCATGTGAATACATCAGAATAATTAATTACCATTTCCCCCGACAAATGCAGTATGACCCATATTTAAATACCTCCAGATAAATTACATTAGGGGTCTAATTGTGTCCTGGAGGAACTGAATCTCTTTCACTGGGTAGAGGGCAGAGTTGGTAGTGCATGGATAGTATATACAGTACCCTGTGTCTAATGTGTGGACCCTTTCTGTGTGCTTATTTTTTGTGAATCAATGTGTGTTTATGAGAGTGTGTGGTGTGTGTATATTTGTATGTATGTTCCTGGATTGGATCCAAAGTGTGGGAGCCTGTGTGTGTAGTATGTGTGTGTTTATTACTTTGTCTGACCCGTGTGTTCATGATGAATAATAACGCTCCAACGGACACATGTGTGACTCTGAATGTGCCTTGTGCAATAACCCTGTGGTCCTTTGACGAGATTAGATTCTCAGCACTGGAGGAGGGACTACACCTGTTTAAATCAATAGCAGGGCCTCATGAATTGCTGAGACATCCAAGGTCAAGGAACTTTCAGAAACTGCTTAGAAAGTGCACCAAGGAATTTTAAAGCCGTAGAGTCGACCTCTAACCTGGCCAACCCTGTACCTTTTATATTGACGGAAAAATCAAGGTAAAAAATGCTAAATAGGGGGCTGGTCAGACTTTTAAAAAAAAGATGAATTTCATTTCTGGTGTTTACACAGGGGTTTAGGATGATGCTTTAATACCTGCTTGGATGCAGGGGCCTGTGTTTTTTAAGATTATTTTTTCGGGTGATTATGGTACAGCAGAGGCTTACATGTGGACATGTGTGAGCCTGAACAAAGCATGAGCATGTTTAAGAACTGATTTTTAAGTCTAGACAAGGGAGTACACAGTAGACAGACCACAGGGATTTTATGGAGAGTTTGTTGTCCATCCAATCCTGCTTCCTCTCAGGTAAGAGGATAATCGATTCTTTGAAACTTTGCTAGATCCTGGAAAATGTACTAATATAAAAGTTTAATACCACTTTTCCAAGGCGACCTTGTCATTGAGCAAAACTGCAAGTGACAATAAATAATTCAGCATACTTCTTTTAATAACTGCATTATACATTCCCTACTATGCCAGTCAGGTCTTCCTCCCTCCCAGTGGTAGAAGCATCAAGAGAATTCTTCATTTTTGTATGTGTTTTTCCTGTTTCAAGAGGATGGTTCAAATGAAATGACATTAGGTCGAGGCCTATTTTCTATTTCACCTGTAAACCTTATTAGTGTGATTGCGTCAGCTTTTTCTTTTCTTTCTCTTCTTTATTCCACCCATTTATTTGGCACCACTTCTGTTCCTTTCTAGATATCGACACCGCTCCAACTCGGACATGTCCATCCTGATCATTTGCAGTGCTTGTATAATTTGTAATTGCTCCTTTGCAATATCCCAAAGCCTTTATTTAGTTTTCCTCTTGTTTTTTGTCATCATTTTTACCTTCAGGCTTTCCATCCGGCACGATTAAAAAACATCCAATATGACTGCCGCAAAAGCTTGCAGAGAGTCATTCAAACTTATTACTGTTCATCTGCACCTAACATTTCAATCAACTTCATGGATGCTCACTGTCATTTTTAAATAAATGAATATTTCAGCGTCATTGCAGCAGAATTATTTGCAAATGTGTGTGGAGAGTTTTCATAAAGAGCCTTAGAAGTAATCAATACAATCGTTTCTAAATCTGTTCTTAAACATACTGGGAGCCAGTGTAGAGAAGCTGAATCAGGTGGGATGTGATCATGTCTCTTGGTCTTGATTAGAAGCCTGGCAGCAGAGTTCTCTACAGTCTGAAGTCCATTAATACATTTTTGGCTGTAGCTGTAATACAAGGCAAGAAGAGATAAAGGTGTGCAGGAGTAAGTTAACATAGATCTAATGTAAGCCTTCTGATATGCTGCTCAAAATGAAGATCATGGTCAAACCAGATGCCAAGATTCTTTACAAAAGGCTTTATATGATCCACTAGGGAACCAGCAGATGGCAGAATGAGTTTGACAGGAGCCAGGAGAGCACAGGTAGCTTCTATTTGGTACATTTGGTGTTTTGCTGTAATTTGCTTGAATATGTATGCTTTCTTGCAGTGAAGCCCTCTCAAGTATATAGTTTATACCATTAAATCTATACCATTGCATTAGTCTTTGGGTGTGTGCATTGCATGCAAACAAACAATCTCAGTGACAGTGCTCGTCAACCTTTCCACTGTTTGTTTAATATTTTTGCATATGACCACCGAGTAAGGCTTTCTGGTGATAGACATTTTAACATGTTGTAAGCTTACATCAAAAACATATATGCAATACCTAAATGTATCACGGTGTCTTGGGGAGGGGTGTATACTTGTTCAAAGTGTATTTGCTCTTCAGAGGGATATTTCTCCAGCAGTAGCTGTTTAAAGAGGTCCTGCAGGAGAGCCGAAAACTAATAAAAGAGCACTGCACTTGTGTCAAGGTGGATTGAGAGAAAACAAAAGCTTTTCAGAGGAAACCCCTAAACCCATATTACAGCCGCTGCTTCAGCCCCCCCTCTAGAGAGATGGTCCAGACACAGAATGAGATGGTAGCAACAGTCCGTAACTAAACTCCATCCATCACACTTAAACAGCCACCCACCTCTACCTGCCCACCAATACAAGAAGTACAAAAAGGGATTCCAGTGAGGCTCTGCAGCACTTCCACCCGAGTGCAGATTCTCTGTATGGGTAAAGGGGCCAAATAGCTAGGCACAAATGACTATTCACCCGTGTTTCATTAAGGCAGAGCTACGGCTGTCTAGGGATAATTACTGACATGGGAGTTTTTCTATCGGTTTTTCAATTGTTCTGGTGTGTATTAATAAGTGATAGTACTAATGCAAAAAAAATACTCCAAGGATATTACACTGGGCTGGAAACTTGGAAAACAATTATAGAATCCTGTGTCATGTGGAGGAATGTTGATTAAAAGCAACTCTGTGTAGGAGTCAGGTAGTTTCCATCCAACCCAGTGTGCCCTCAGTCAGCATAGTTGCAACATTGCCTTTTCTGTTCACCCATTTGGTGTTCTCAAGATGTAAAAAATGTCATACATGCCTTTCAATTTCATGAAAATCTGACCTGTTAAATTAATTTATGAGCACCTAATAATATAGGTAGGGTTCAACCTTGTGGACTACGACAGTCAAGATCTGAGTAAAAACTGTACTAGTGATTTAGATAACCTTCCATCCTGGTAGATATTCTTGAGGAAATCTAGCACTTGCTGTGATTTGTAAACACCAGGATATTAAATAAGCCTTCCTCTTCTCAACCTTTGCAGACTCAAGCCTTGCCATTGATCTCTAGCTTCTTCCTGTTAGCAGTTATCGTTTGTCTTGTACATAAAAAAGTGTTCACAGTAAATCAGGTATCTAGTTTTGTGTTCAATAACAGTTTCATTCCCTTTTGATTATTTCTTCTTCCATCTCTTTTGTGGCTTATTAATTCATCCTATCACACTTGTAGACGAGTAGTCTGTAAAAAAAAAAAAAAAAAACGAGACTTGGAATTGTAATGGGTTTTGAAATTAAAAATATGGCTACTCCTGAAGTGATCATCTGGATATCAGTGAGGCAGGAGTGACAGAGCATAGTGTTGATAGTATTGTGCTCCATTGGGAAAATGTTATTCACAGCCAAGTCCTGTCTGGAAAGAAACTAATAGTTTTTGTTGGTCAGAACACCTTCAATATTTCAACTGTGTGTACTCTCATCATCAATAGATTTAACAGATTTGATATTGAATTAGGGGCATTTGTGTAATTTTGTATCAAGTATGTAGGTGGAGCATTATTACCTGATAGCAGAAGCAGTTTCATCCACAATACTGTATATATTTAGTCACATACATGACCTTACCACAGTAAAGAGTGAACACAAATCACATATTAAAGTTTGTCCAGTAGCAACATAACATAGGT
Source organism: Sprattus sprattus (assembly GCF_963457725.1). Lineage (NCBI taxonomy): Eukaryota > Metazoa > Chordata > Actinopteri > Clupeiformes > Clupeidae > Sprattus > Sprattus sprattus. Next base: position 25,193,191 of record NC_137914.1, read on the forward strand.
CAACTTTTTGAGTTTTAAAGTATAATGGCCTACGTGAATTGTTAGAATTGTGAGAATGAAACCCCTACACTAGTCAACATGATAGACTAAAGGTAAAGCTCTAGGATTAAGCACACACTTTTGACCAAAGCGACTTGCATAGGATCGCCTAGAGGGCAGCTAAACTAACCACTGAACCACAAACACTCACTATTAAACTACTATTATACCTATTAAGCTATAAACTATAGTGACAAACACCTACTATTAAACTACTATTATAGCTATTAGGCTATAATTGATAGTGACGATCACCTACTATTAAACTACTATTATAGCTATTAAACTACTATTTTACCTATTAAGCTATATAACTTATAATGACAAACACCTACTATTAAAGCTATTAAACTACTATTAAAGCTATTAATCTATAACTTATAGTGACTACTATAAAACTACTATTATAGCTATTAAGCTTTAACTTTTAGGGACAAACACCTACTATTAATCTACAATTATAGCTATTAAGTTACTATTATAGCTATAACTTATAGTGACAATCACCTACTATTAAACTACAATTATAACTATTAGGCTACTATTAAGCTATAACTTACAGTGATAATTCTTGCCTAAAGAAGGAGTTAAGCATAATAAGTGATAAAACACTGGATGCATCATAGGTAAGGTAGCCTAGAGTGCCTTCCACAAATATTGGCACCCCTAGTGAATATGAGCAAAACAGGCTATGAAAAAATATTTCTTTGCTGTTTATCCTCTTGGTCTTTCACTCATAATATTCACAAAACTCTTACCTTTTCATTGAAGTAAAATTATTAAATAAATATTTTTACCCAAAACATGTGTGCCACAATGATTGGCACCCCTAGAAAAATCTTGTAATAAAAATCTAACTGAAGTATAATTCCAGTCATGTTTTTCATTTTTAAGTTCACCTGTTTGATAAGGAACTCCTAGAGGTCAACCATGACTTCCTGTTCCACTGGCGTACAAATATGAGGTAACACAGGCCAAATTCCATTAGTCATTCATCACTATGGGAAAGACCCAAGAACACAGTGACGATCTGCGACGGAAAGTTGTTGAGCTGCATAAATCAAGAAATGGACACAAGAAAATCTCTAAACAGTTGAAAACTGTCTTGGGGTCAGAAAGTCTCCAAAACTACATCACCACAGGTTGTTTTGGAGGGTTGCCAGACATGAGCCTTTGCTGTCAATTAACAACAAACTGAAGCGCCTACAGTTTGCCAAATGTAAGTCAGACTTTCAATGGGACCGAGTTATATGGTCAGATGAGACCAAAATAAAGCTTTTTGGCAACAAACATCAAAGGTGGGTTTGGCGTTGACAGAAAGATAGCCATACAGAAGAGCACCCCATACCCAATATGAAGTATGGTGACGGATCTTTGATGTTGTGGCCCTGGAAATCTTGTTAGGATACACGGTATCATGGACTCCATCAAATACCAGCAGATAGAAAACCTAACAGCCCCCTCCAGTGAGCTATAAATGGGCCGTGGTTGGACCTTCCAACGGGACAATGATCCGAAGCACACCTCAAAATCAACACAAAAATGGTTCACCGACCACAAAATAAAGGTTTTGCCATGGCCATCCCCCGACCTAAACCCCATAGAAAATCTGTGTGATGAGCTGAAGCCGAGTCTACAAACATTGACCTCAGAATCTGAAGGATCTGGAGAGATACTGCATGTAGGAATGGTCTCAGATCAATTGCCATGTGTTCACCAACCTCATCACGCATTATAGGAGAAGACTCAGAGGTGTTATCTTGGCAAAGGGAGGCTACACAAAGCATTCAATTAAGGGGTGCCAATAATTGTGGCACACTTGTTTTGGGTAAAAATATTTATTTAATGTCAACAGTTTTTTTTTCTTTCAATAATTTTACTTCAATGACAAGGTAAGATTTTTGTGAATATTTTGAGTGAAATACCAAGAAGATAAACAGCAAAGAAATATTTTTTCATAGCCTGTTTTGCTCATATTCACTAGGGGTGCCAATATTTGTGGAAGGCACTGTATCTCACCAACAGCCTTTTAAAGGGCCTGTATCAGTTTTAACAGCACACATTACATGATTTAGCCCACATCTGGTCCAGGAACCACAACCAAAAAAACAAATACTTATTTTAAACCAGAGTAGTTCCATATATCATTGGCTGCTATAACATAGGTGAATCGAGAGCATTGGTAAATTCCTTTATTATTAAATGATTTTACACCCACATACATTTTATTCACTAAAGCACAAAAGTAGGATCTTCTGTTGAGGCCTACAACTCCAGACAGAGGAGTAGGGGACGAGGGGGATGGTGAGAGGCAAACTCTCATGTGAGCTATTTATTTTTCTATTATCGTCTGGGTGTGCACTCTAAAGTGCCCCACTGATGAAAGTGACTGGGATGGTTCTCCAAAGAAAGAAAATGAATAGATTCTAAAACGATGATAGATGATGATAGATCTAAAAACACGTTACCTACATAATGCCTCATCAATCTAATAAAGCATATGATAATAGAAGATAAGATAAACCTTTATTAATCCCTGTAGGGAAATTCAGGTGTAATTGCAGCAAGAAGAGTTACAGTTAAGAGTGGGTTACAAGGTAATAGGAATAAAATATGTCAATAAAAATAAAAAATAAATAAGATAAGTAAAACACTGAGCAGCTGGCCCTAGATATCGGCGCTGGGTCTCTGAGTGATTGGGTGGTGTGAACAGCCTATACGTAAATAAATATAACTATGTACTGAACATACTGTATGTACAGTCTAACACTAAGTTATGCAGTGCCCCTACATTTCTTAAAAAATATGTTTTATTAAGGGAAGAAGACTTGAAGAAGTTGTATGATATACCAGTGCTGGATTGTAGACACTTGACCATGAGTCTCTTATAAGAGACTAAACAAAATAAAACAGCTCACTGTAAGGTAATTTCGATGCTTCATTAAAAGGAAAATGATAACGTTGTGGCATTGAATAAACTGGACTGGTCATGGAATCCTGTGTTGAGAGGGACTGTTTGAGAAAACACTATGTAAATGTAGCTTTTGAGGCACTAACCCCTCACCATATCTCGACTGTACTGTCATTGAATGTGTGGTTCAGTTAGTTTGTCTTTTTCACATTGTATGTCATTCAGCCCTCTTGGCTTGAGACAGAACACATTCAGAGCACACAGTACCACTGTGAAGAGTATATATTATCAGATTATCCACTGATTATCAGCCAGAATTATTCGACGTGTTATGAGTGATCCATCTCCATTAAGAGGAGGATGGAGGAGACAAGGACAAAGCATGCCCCCCCCCCCCCCCCCCCCCCTCCCCTTCCAATCTGTAGAGCCTGGAATGGAGATGGAACACTGTGGGGAACAAGGGAATAGGCATTTGTCTTCTTTTGTTAAGTTAGATGGTCATTTTATTCCTTTGCTTGGTGGGGAAATGTGTATTTTGACTTCCTTCCAACGCATTTAAACGGGACCTCTTATGCTCACTTTCAATGTTCCTTATTCGACTTTTTGGGCTCTACTAGAATAGATTTACATGCCTCAATGATTCAAAAACACATTCCTTTTCTCACACTGAGCCTCTCTGTTTACCGTCTTTCTGAAACGCTCTGATAGAGCTCTCGTCTTTAAGCCCCCTCATCATGATGGGCCCAGTGTGCTCCGAATATCATCGTCATTGGGCAATAAGAACTGTGTTACGAGACTGTGTCACTATGTAACAAAGGAAAAGACTGGAATGCCAACGAGGCATTTCAGGCAGCTGAGAAAAGTGGTTTCTGTGGTGTGTACTTCAGGATTTTGTAACTTTGCAGACTGTTATGATGCACAAAAAGCTATAGTATACACTAAAGGAAAGGGGAAAACTGGAGCAGTAAAATATCTTCTCACTCACACACACACATGTAAATACACAGTAAACACTCATGGCTGTGAGGTGCATAAGCAATCAACCTTCTTTTAGTAAAACTATTTTATGTTCCCAAGTAAGTAACTGGTCATTTGACCATAATTACTCCATTTTGAAAGCTAAATAAGGTGTGTCTACACCCAGATGTTTCTTTTGCTTTACAGGGAGACAACACTACTGCGGTTTCAATACTTTAGTTTGTCTGGAGTTTAGATATTATTAAGACACAAAAGGAACTCTTAAAAGAACCCAGAGCAAAATGAGCAACATTTAACAAATAAAAGCAATATAAACATTGAAATCTATTTTCTCCTTTTTATAATTAATCATAAATTAATGTGATATTTGCTATATTAGGTACTAAGATGGTCTTACAAAGTAACACAACATAAACTGAAGCTGTTCTCATTCATTGATAGACAACATGGTCATGGTGTTTAGAAACATTCCGGTCTCAAAATGAGATACAGAATACATTTAGCTGTTTATAACAGCAAACCTTTCTGAAATCACACCATCAACTCCATTCCTATATTTTTCACAATGCCTTGACTACTTGCTTCTCTCCATATTCTAGGTTATGCAATGTTGAGTCTGATTCTTCAACAACATTAAGTTTGAGCCTGTATTTCTTTGGCTAGCTTGCTACATTTTATACTGAAACAGTTAATAAATGTAAGAATCAAGTAAATACTCTATGTACGATGTAGAGGAAATAAACACATTTTAAAAGTAGTTTTATATACTAACCACAAGGGGTCTTGAAGTGGAACCACAAGCTCAGCCAGACCTCTTTGAGCTTTCAGTCCCACAGACATCCCAACAGCAGATCAATACAAGAAGAGAGCTTGCCCCCTAAGAACACAACAGAAGTAAACAGAAGAGTTTGATGTCATTTAAAGCAGCAGATTACTTACCTTTGCCCCCTGGCTTGGACAATAGGCCCAAGTCATTTGGAGATCCTTGTGCTGAGAATCCTGCCAGAGATTCTTGTGTGAGTTACTGAAGATTTTAGATCTTAGGCAGAGAAGATGTCTATAAGTAGTTTGAGTATGCCTGAAGGCAGATTGGAGTCCAAGAAGGATGGATAGAAGTTACTCCAGATTTGAATTGGTTATTTAAACATGAATGGAATACCAATGTCAACGGCACGTTGGCTGTGAATCTGATGAAAACAGCATGCACACACCAAAAGTGATTAAGATAATACTCAATAAGATGTAAGGCTACACCTTTTAAGCCAACCTTCCTTACATCATGAATTAAACAGATAACATTTTGAGATGCGACTTTCTTTATTTAACTAAATATTGAAATTAATAAACCAACTGCTGTCAACTGTGTAACCAAACATAAAATACAATCATTTATGTAGCAAGACAATCAAACTGTTGATTTGGGAGGCAAGACATTTGCCCAGTGGTGACCTTTAGTGGGATGAACTGTGGCTCTGGTTGAAGAATAGGTAAGAGTGGTTCAGACAAACCTCATGAAAATATGAGGCATATCACAGTTAAGGATGCGTATTTAATATATGTTTAATATCTGTTTCTGTATGAGTTCAACCAACAAAGTTATCTATCTTTGTATTTTGATTGAAGGCTGGACGTGGGCATGGTTTGTACGGGAAGTCACGTTAAATATGGCAAATGTTGTATTTTCTAACCTAAAATTCATTGGCAAAGCAATTGTTGTGCCTTTAAAGCATCACATTGATTTCAAATTGGTATACGTATAAGTCATTATCACATATATTTTCACATCCTCTTACTTTAAATCTCTCTTTTTTATTTTTAACTAAACTAACTTTTATGAACTGTCTGAACTCTACAGGATCCAGCTGCTCCAGCAGGCTTTAGTCTCAGTGGCTCACTCTCGGTTCATGATGTCTGCTCCTTGAATGGAGAGTTTCCCTGAGTGAGAGCCAGGGAATGGGCAGCTCTTCACCTGCCCCCTGCTGTCTGCTAACTCAGTGGGGGTGACTGCAGAATATAGCGATCACTTTTCAATAAATAAAACAACTAGTTAGTGAATTCAAAGTCCTATGCTGTCAACAGAATGGGCATTTTTATCTTGGCCATCCACAATAATATAAATCGATGAGAGGAAACGCAATGGCTGAGAAACAGACATGTGAAACATGTAGCTGACCCTTTTATCAGAATAACGAGCTACTTCAAGTAGAATATCTGTGTCCTTCACATAATTTGTGCTTTCCCAAATAACTTGGATTGGGGTACATCCCTAATGGACATGTGGTCTGTGCAAATATATTTGCCATGGACATTGATCTGCCAACTCTCCTGTAAAATAAGTTTTATACAAAGCTGTGGTCTGCACAATTTCTACAAGGTTGTATTGCTATTGCTTTTTTGAAAGCGGATACCTTGTTATTTGTAGCTTTATAGGGATGATCAGAGAGTTCTTGGTATTAGTGAGCATGTTCATATGTAGCTTTATAGGGTATGATCAAGCTGGTAAGGAAGGCTGGATCCGTGATCTGGACAACCTGGAGGCGGTTGTGGTGGAGAGGACGAGAGGACGAGGAGGAAGCTGGATGCTATCCTGAGGAACCCCTCCCATCCCCTCTATGACGAGCTAACGCAGATAGGGAGCACGTTCAGCCACAGACTGATCCATCATTGGCACACCATAAAGCGCTTTGGCCAGTCCTTTGTACCAGTAGCCATCAGGCTCCGCAACAAAACATAACTTTTATCTAATTTACGCTAGCTGAGTTGTACTTATCTTATTTATTTTATTTTATTTATTTGTATATTCATTTTATATTCAAATTTGTATTCATTTATTTTCATTTCTATGTATTCACTTGATTACTATTACCTTGCTGCTACTACACCTGAATTTCCCCAACAGGATTAATACAAGTTTATCTATCTACTATCACAGAGTTCTTGTTATCTATAAACATGTTAATTTGGAGCTTTATAGGGTATGATCACAGAGTTCTTGAATGCAACACCTCCTGTGATGCCCTCTGTACTGAAAATAACTAGAGCACCCAGGGTATGTGTGACACTGATATGATAAGACTGACCAAGCAACTGTACTTAATAGTGCAAGAAATCAGGCCTATCAGCAACTATTCACTGATCATTGACCACCAAACACTTAGTTTTTATCTTGTATTTGTTCATAACGGGGTACAGAAATACTATGGACTGGTTATCATAGTGAAAGAGTCATTTCCAGAGAAATGAGATGAGGCGTGTGTGAATAATTGCTCCAGCTATATACAACTGAGTCTGCTGGACAGAAGAATTTGCTGTTATATTCTGTGACTGCTTCTCTCACTGTGCATTTTTCCATATTGCTAAGTGTATTCCTTGTCATAGTGCACCTTATAAGTCAGCTGATTGCATGCAGCTCACTCAAGTTAGGGTGGAAAGCAGTGCTGCAGGAAGATGGGATGGGTAACGTTAGCACAATTTCTACTGATTTTGCAGTCAGGATGGGACAGAGCTGACTGCACAGTTACTGAGGGATGGGAGGGAGAACAATGCTAGAATGCTAGAAATGTGCACCCAAAGGCATAGTGAGGTACACATACATCCAAAACATACACAATAAGTTTCCATCTTAGGTCAGGCTCGTATTAAGAAAAACACCACTTATACTCAAATAGGCTTGAATGTTATTAAACACATCCAAACACACTTCCTGATTGTATGCCTCCTATTCCCCCCATGTGTGAGGACAGGATGCATTACCTTTAGATTAATAGCCACGACAACAACATTCATTTTATGGGTTTCTGTGCAGTTTGGCATTAACTTTGGTCACACTTTATATAACTTTGTCCTTGTTTCAATTATAATTTAAGTACCGTGAAACACGTTGTGAAAAACGTATTAAAGTGCTGTTAAACACATGCTTGCTGCTGCTGGTGATGCACTTTGTGTGTTGCCGCTGACTAACCCTGGTCATATAGATAGTGCATGGTTCATGTGAAATGATATGAAAATGTACGTAGACTCAGGGAATACATACTGTATGTGATAGCCAGAGCAGGCAGTCCCTAGTCACATACATACATGTGAAAGCCAGAGCAGGCAGTCCCTAGTCACATACATACATGTGAAAGCCAGAGCAGGCAGTCCCTAGTCACATATGTGAAAGCCAGAGCAGGCAGTCCCAAGTCACATACATACATGTGAAAGCCAGAGCCGGCAGTCCCTAGTCACATATGTGAAAGCCAGAGCAGGCAGTCCCTAGTCACATACATACATGTGAAAGCCAGAGCAGGCAGTCCCTAGTCACATACATACATGTGAAAGCCAGAGCAGGCAGTCCCTAGTCACATACATACATGTGAAAGCCAGAGCAGGCAGTCCCTAGTCACATACATTCATGTGAAAGCCAGAGCAGGCAGTCCCAAGTCACAGAAAGGTATGGTGATGCAATTACCTCCAAATGAACTCATCTCTAACCCTAAGGCCATGAGTCTATAGGTGGAAGTCTATCTGGACCCAGAACAGTATCTGTCTTGACAGCGTCTTCAATGAGAAAATGCATACTTGACGTTGTGTTACTGGTCTCCATGCTCGGCTGTTCTGTGTCTGCTCCTTGAAAGCTGTGTGCTTTGGGTTTAGGCACATAATCTTCTCAAATCCCCTGGCTGTCCCTTACATGTCGTGCCATCATAATCTGTTATAGTCGAGCTGTCTCACTGAACTCTCAGTGCGCCTGCGATTTTTAAACCTTGTGGAGACTGAGTGTAATGAACATCTATGTGTAATGGTTCTCTTGTGCCAGGGGCACAGCTGTAGGCAATTTTCTTAAGTGACCACTCTTAGTCTTTCCTTGATGCACATACTTCAGTTTCGCAGAGATAACTCGTCAAAACTCTCATATCTGCAGTACAATTAAGGCACTTCATTTTTTCTTCAATCACCGTTTACATGACATGAGTAGATATGTCTAATCCAGCAATTCATGTGAAGTAAAATATACGCGGATTGGAACACCCACTGAGATAGTATTTGCTCTAGAAATACTAATGCTTTAAAAAAGCATTTTAAAGAACACAGTATATTTGTTGCTTGTGACTTTACCTCCTAAAATAAAATGTTCTCGATTCATCTGAGCTTCATCGAACCTTTACCATCTGATCATTATGGAGCCGAGTCAGATTCTATCTGAATGGATGGTTTCTCTTGAATATATGATCACTTTTCAATAACGTATATTAAATAAAACAAATAGTGAGTAAAATCAAAGGTCTATGCTGTAAACAGAATGGGCGTTCTTGCATTTAACACCACTTTTGACTTTGAGCATTTATGCAGACACAGTGACATCTAGTGGAGAGATATGGTGGTGCCTGCCTACCTAGGTCAAATTCCAGCTCGATCTTTGCATTGAGTTTGCATCTGTAATGGTAAATTATATGACTGAACACTTATTACATTTAGACATAACCTTTAACAGAGATAAAGTAACATTACATTACTGTGGAGTATTGCCCTGACTCACAGAATTATTTCAGTGATTCCCAACGTTGGTCTTTGCCTGGAAACCACATGCAGTGTTTACAAAGGTTCATGCATGAATTAAACGCCTGATGTTCACAGTGTATTATTAAAAGAGAAAGACAGAGCGAGAGAAAGAGAGAGAAAGAGAGAGAGAGAGAGAGAGAGAGAGAGGTGAGCTCTAAAGGAGGTAGGAGAGAGTGCACTCACTGAGGCTCATGGGAAATAAGACTGTGTCATTTCCTCCCAGTCCCAAGTGTTTGCTCAGCTTTAACAAGCTGAACGCCAGGCTTGGCAGGAATGGGCGGGGCTCCTCCTGTTAATCTTCACTGGTGAAGTGATTCCACAAGGAAGACCGGGAGGCAAAGAAACTTGTTAATTGAGATCCTGGATTCTCTAGAGGTGTCTACTAGAACTTCAAAACCCATTTATTTATCGGTTATTTTTTATTTAGTTGTGTGGACTGCACTCCCCACCATAACTTAATGAAGCTTGCATGGCTGTGCACAGGAACATCCGAACTTCAAAAGCAGCACCAAGGCAGTAATTTGTGAGACAGCATGTCTAATTTTCCATCATCAGGGTCACCGGCTCATACTGGTTCAGCCTCCTCTCCCCTTCACCAGCCCACGAACAACTGGCCTCAGAATGTTTGGTGTCCTTATCCGCCAAAGTGAAGAAGTGGGCTTTGTTTGTGAAGACCTTTCAGCTGCAGTTTGACTTCATAGTCTTTGGATTGGATTAAAGAAATTGTCTTTTACAACTAAAATCATTCTACATCAGAATCAATCATAGGGTCTTACAATCCTGAAAATGCATTCTGTTGTGAAACCCTTTTGACTTATGTCTAGAAGCACATCTACTTTTGAAAAATATGGGTAAAAACACAAACGAACATAAACAAAAGCGAACATAATGAATTAAACATATTATGGCAAGTAGTTTAATCTATAAAACCAATCATTTTCTTGAGATAACAGTGACAGTGCATTTTACGATCACTTTTAATTCTAAAAATATCCAACAAAACCAGACTCATTTTGATAGCACATTTAGTAAGGACAAGTGTGCCTAAGGCAGTAAATTAGCCGTAGTGTATTGCTTAATGAGAGAAGACATTCATTTGTAAATTAATTACAAGACTCCTCCATTGTGTAAAGGAAAGCACAAAGTTGTCAAGTGCTATTAGGAACTGTCAGTTAGCCACAGGGTCTCAGGAGAGCTCGTCTCCTCAGTTATAACACCATCTCATTCCAATACCTCGGGCACACAGACTTCTCTCTGTTCACATAGAACATGTTCCAATGGAAACATACTGGAATAATAGATCCCCTCTGTATTTTATGAAAGTGTGTGCACACCTCAGTCTAAGAGTGTACAGAAGAATGTTTGAAGCACCTTGTCTATTGCTTGTGTTTTGCTTATAGATACAAAAACATTATTCATTTCAAGAAGGATTCATATTTAGTGTTTTCAATGTCCACTTCAAGATGGAGGAATACAAGTAAGACAAGACACAACAGTTGTTAAGGCAAAGTAGAAGTTATAGCACGGTATTTGTGAAGTGATTCTATTAAATTAAGCTAGCTATCTCAAGAGGCACTTCCATCTCGAAAATCACAGGATTGTGATAAGCACTTCATAGAGTTGCTGTTGCTAAGTGCCATGTCAGGAGCCACTTCATTTGGATGCACAAGGATCTGGGTCATCAGTGTGTGCCAGAGGGGCAAAGCTTTAGAGATGTATACATTAGTCTGCAGAGAGGCCCTGTCCTCTCATCAAAGCTTTAAGAATGTATACAGTAGTCTGTTTAGAGGTGTATAGTATCCAGTAGTCTATTTAGAGTTGTATCCAGTAGTCTGTTTAGAGGTGTATACAGAAGTCGGTTTAGAGGCCCTGCCCTATGAAATAGCATGACTCAGTAGCCAAGAGAAGCCTGGTTGCCTCAGTTAGATATATGCTGATTATGGTTATTGCACAAAGCATATCGTAAATGCATACGTATAACCTGGCCAAAAACAAATCATTTGTCAACCAAATTGAGCATCAATCGAAACTAGTGGGCAGTTAGTCCATATGGCCTGACCAAAACAGGAATCTGACCAACAGGTGGGTTGCCTTTCCTTTTATTTTCCCTGTGTTAATTTGAATCAAATTTCATTACAGTATTTTCTAATCTCTAATTCTCTCCAGTGTAAAATAACTTATTTAATAGGTCAACCAAGATGTGTTTCAAGAAAGGCTTACCATAATTCAGTGTCTACCTTCTCCCTGAGGCTCATTCAAATGAACCAGCACTCTTAAACCCTGCAAGGCATGTGCGTACTGTCCCATTTCTATCTCACTGCTCCTATACGATCTCAAGGGTCATCAGAGTTTTCAAAGCGTTGAATTACATATTCTCTCAGTCCAACATTGTTGACAGGCCATTATGTTTCAGGTTTGTTGGTTTGCATGCTTCAAGTGCACAGAGAGCTTCTGATTGATAGAACATTAAACAGAATTGATCTGGCCCTTTCTTGATCATCTCTCCTCATGCAATGGCTTCAAAGATTTCCCCCACCTGATAATAATAAGCCAACCGTTTGAGAAAGCAACGCTACTGCTTAAGGAATATCCAGTGCAAGGTGGATTTGGACTAATTTCTCCTTCTCTAAATCAATACCTAATTTCCCCTCCTGTACGGGTACACAAGGTGGCATTACTTCCACCAGGACTCTTGGAATTACTAATGGGATTGTTTACAAGAGACTTCATTGATTTAATGCTAACAATCATATTAACTAGTATTATATGCAAATAAATGCATCTTTAACATATATACCTGTATTCTCAGATCACAAAGATTAAAAAAATGGTGGTTTAAGATGAAAATGGATCTTCGGTTAATACACAGCAGTCATTGCAGACTCAAAACACAGATGGGAGCGAAAAACACAACAGGACAACATATTTTTTGACCACTGTTCCAACATTTTAATTATACACCAGCCCAGGATAGTCCATCCTCCTATGTGACTTTTCACTCTTCTTCACTTACTGTTTAAATTGTAAAATAAAGGTGCTCATACCAAACATCAAACATACAAACAAGGAAAAGAAAAAGAATGTGAAAGAAAAATGGGCTTTCTGAACCAACTGTAAGACATGAGGTGTGAAATACACATTGTAAAAAGTCTGTTGCAAGCATGCCCCACTGTAGCAAGGAATTTAGTTCTCATCAGCCTCCAGGTTGATGTTGTTCCCAAACTTGGCGTAGAGTTGAACCTTTAGGTCACCCAGAATTTCCTGAATGGCTGATACTCTCCCCTCCAGAACCTTGATCTCTTCTTTCAGATTCTCCTGTAGATTAAAATTGCAAAATGTAAAGCCCCATTGTGTGAGAATTGGTATTTTTTCTTCTTAGCTCCCCTTCAAGTTGTGGATTGTAGTTCACCTTTATAAAACAATTGGGTTCTATCGCGTAATTTAGCTGTTTCTGATTGGACGAGAGACGTTCCATATTCGTCACATACAAACAGTTACGGGACTTTTCACAGCTAATAATAAATCACTCCGCGATGAAACATTCGCATTGATGATAAACGTTAATTCAAAGTTCTTAAAATTCCAAACCAAAACGTTGACAATTGAACTATTTTTTGTTGCGGAGAAACAATGGCGAAATAAACCATTTTTAATCAATAACTTCGTGTTGAAATGTTAATTTGTTGACTGTCATGTCACCCCAACTGATTTGGCCAGGTCCAAAGGTTTACACATTTTTCAACACGTGGGATTACCTACATTGAATTTTTGCAATTCCGTATGAAATGCTTTATTTATGAACATTGTACATGGACTGCTTTGTTTAAGGAAACAGCACAAAACAAATTCTCCTACCATTTGGAGTTTCTGTTCCCATGCTTTCCACCACTTTTAGAAAACAATGTTGGTGATATTAAGTGGGCTTACTTGAATAATTATGCCTTATTTTCATTGCATTTGGTGGTCATATTTAAATGGTTGGATCATATCAATCTGATGTTTACGAGTGGGAAATGTCTGTTAAGACCAATTCTACCAATAATTCTACAAAAACATGCCTTCTTCTTCACATCTTTATGTATAAATTATTCAAATAAGGGGATGCACTTTCCCTTGATCTTACACACAAACCCATACTCATCTTAGGCCCCCTTTACACAGAGTCTAGATTCACTGAATCATTTTTCACACCTATCGAATCTTTTAATTGCGTTAGGATGGAGCCTGGTAATGAGAGATTTGCGCAAAGACTAACAAACCCGTTTGGGATGAACTGACTGTAGTACATACCCAGTGGTGTAGTCCAGGGTATACGCTGGTATACGGAGTATACCCACTTATTTTTCTGTCAGCATTGAGTATACCCACTTCTCAAAACAGGGCGTTTATCCTGTGCTGTATGGGCTGCTTAAAAAAATTAAGAGTATACCCACTTCTCCAGGGACCACTACACCACTGTACATACCCAACGCCTGTTGGTGGCGCTTTAGCGCTGCTACAGACAACTGAAAAAACGTGAAAAAACGTAGAAGAAGACAGGAGGACAGGGTAAGCAGCCAGTAGACAAGCTACAATTAGCAACGTTTAGCCTAACCGCATAGCCTACATTTAATCTGCACAGTAATACATTATGGTGGTTAATACAATCGGTGGTCCGAGCAGACTATAGGTTATGCGAAAATTAATTTTATTTTCTATTGATAATAAAGAGTTTGGAACAGTGCAACATGACATGTCTGAGTTGTTTAAATGCCTTTGCTTTATTGAGAGGCTAAGCTTGAGCATTTCCCATGAGGCTTTGTCGAGGTTAGTTGAGTCTTGGGGTCAGAAAGTCTCCAAAACTACAATCAGACACCACATCACCACAGGTTGTTTTGGAGGGTTGCCAGAAAAAAGCCTCTGCTGTCATTAACAACAAACTAAAGCACCTACAGTTTGAGTTATATGGTCAGATGAGGCCAAAATAAAGCTTTTTGGCAACAAACATCAAAAGGTGGGTTTGCCGTCGACAGAAAGATAGCCATACAGAAGAGCACCCCATACCTAATATGAAGTATGGTGACGTATCTTTGATGATGTGGGGCTGTTTTTCTTCCAAAGGCCCTGGACATCTTGTTAGGATACATGGTATCATGGACTCCATCAAATACCATCAGATATTAAATGAAAACCTAACAGCCCCCTCCAGTAAGCTATAAATGGGCAGTGGTTGGACCTTCCAGCAGGACAATGATCCGAAGCACACCTCAAAATCAACACAAAAATGGTTCACCGACCGCAAAATAAAGGTTTTGCCATGGCCATCACAGTCCCCCGACCTAAACCCCATAGAAAATCTGTGGGATGAGCTGAAGCCGAGTCTACAAACGTTGACCTCAGAATCTGAAGGATCTGGAGAGATAGGCCTACTGCATGTAGGAATGGTCTCAGATCCATTGCCATGTGTTCACCAACCTCATCACGCATTATAGGAGAAGACTCAGAGCTGATATCTTGGCAAAGGGAGGCTGCACAAAACATTAAATTAAGGGGTGCCAATAATTGTGGCACACATGTTTTGGGGAAAAATATTTATTTAATGCAACAGCAAAGACATATTTTTTCATAGCCTGTTTTGCTCATATTCACTAGGGGTGCCAATATTTGTGGAGGGCACTGTAGGTATCAATGTAATGTAAGCCATTTCTCCATTGATACACAAAAGCTAACATTAACGTTAGGTGGAGTTAATTTGCTGCCAACACGATTGTATTACGAACGGCATGAAAAATACAACTCACCAAAACTCAGAATCAGTGCTTGGTCTCCATGTGCCGAAACAGTTTTAAATGCTCCATTGGCTCGTTTGCTAACTTGTCGCCACATATTAAACAGAGCGGACTTGGTGCGTGAGAATCACCTGTTGCGATAAACCCGTATTTTAAGTATGACTCCTGGTATTGTCTGTTTAAAGAAGCTTTCTTTTTTTGAGGTCGTAGGCTCCTCTTCTGGCTCCTTAGTTGGCCTTTCCACCTTTGCAAAGAAGCTCTCCAAAGATGTTTTTTTTTTTTTACTAAGTTTCGCTAGTTTGCGGGCTTATTTTTTGAGTGACGTATCACTTGAACGAGACAAGCGTCTTGACGTGACAAAAGGCACAGGCGAATGTGACGTCCGGGAAAATCCGGTAGTTTTCCAAAATAAAACACCTTTCAGACACTAATAATTCATACAGCGGAATTGATATAAATTATTTATTCTTTCTATGCGGCCCGGTAACAAATGCCTCACGGACCGGTAGCGGGCCGCAGCCCGGTGGTTGGGGACCACTGAGCTAAACTATCAAGGAAGGAGGTCACGTTTCAGTTCAATATTCACTGTGTGATAAGAGCGCGATGGAGTGATGGAGCACGAACTGCAATCAAAACATGAACTCTTCATTCTAGGATATTGATATGGAATGTTTTTGGTTTTTAATGGTTTGGCATTAATGAAATGTCCATTTTATCTTTTTTTCTGAGACTTTTACATTTTGAAATAATAAAGAAACCCATAATTTTGAAGCAGATAATATCCTTTTTTCAAAAGAAACAGCCAAACAAGACTTTAAATCAATGGCACTACAAGATGAGAACTGTCCCCAAGAAAGTGAGTTGGGCCTACCTACCCTGTACTCAGGTTGCTAGCATAGCATTACCAAGTTACATAAACAAACCCAGAGTGGAAGGACGTATGCCTGCAGGAAAAGCTGAGGTTTTTTGTGGAGATATTTGTGGAGGACACTGTCAGACATATCTTAATTTCATAGTTTCAGACATAATTTAGGCATATCCAATGGGTGACATCTTCATCGTCAGCACCAGTCAAATAAGGAAGGTGTGTAGCCTACAATAGACAATACTATTTCTCTGCTGTGAGTAAAAGTAAGTAACAGATTATTTAGTGATTCAAGGAATTTACATTAAAGGGTTATGTACCCTGACTATTCTATGTTGTAAGTTACCTAGTTATCATGAAAATGGAAACTTCTTTTTTTTTTTAGCCATGCGTTTGTGTTTAGGTCATACCTGACCTTCCTTCCAAACAACAAATACGCCTTCTTTCTGGCCATCGCCTTAACTGATCTTAAGATTGTTGATATTGACATTTGACATTTGCCCTTTCCAAACAACACATGAGAACATCTCAGACAACCTAGTCCCGCTATGACCATTGTCACACTTTTGTTAAAAGAACTGTGTTTCGTTAGACACAGCTTCAATTCAATTCAATTTAATTGATATAGCGTCAAAATAATCAACTCTCAAGGCGCTTTAGAGAGCTCAATGCCTGAACTACCTTCCAATCCTCTATTTACTGATCTTAGACATGTGACATTACCTCATATTTGTAAAGCAACGTAGGCTATGAAAAAGGAGGCTTTACCTTTGCAGTCTCTAACATCTCTTGAGTTTCCTCTTGAGAATGACTGATGAATACGTCTCCAATTTGGTATGGGATTAACAATGAATCGTCCTCACACATCATGAGGTCATCACTGGCGTCCTCCAGATTCTGTAGCGATTTCTAGAAGAAACAGTATGTTAGACTTCTTCAATGCAAAATGTTAAATGACACATATCTTAAAAAGCCACAAAGAAAGACAGAAAAGTGGCCGTACTCTTACCTTTTTAGCCTCTATTTCATCCTTAAGTTCAGTCGTTCGATTTGTGTTTCTGGCAAATGTATTTATTTTCTTCTGATCTTCAAACGTTACATTGACATCTTCTACAGCCTGGAGACAAAGAAACCAGAGCGCCATGAATGAACACTGGCTTTTAGACCAAAAGTGACTCCTTCGACAGCAGTTCCACCATACGTTTCTGCTTTCTTTATTTCTTTTTTGTTGATCACTTTTCTTTCTGTAATCCATTTCTCCGTTAGGTCAACACTTTTTCCAATAGTCTGGTGGAACAGTGGCAAGCCAACATAGCATAACATATACGGTATTTCAAGCTTGTAGGTTTATCAGCGGTACAATGAACACTGTAAGCCTACACCTGTCCACAGCAAAGTATTTATTATACAGCTATCCTACATTATTTTGGTTGGTTAGTCCATTTCTATGGCACAACGCAGTATAGCAATCCATACGTTAGCTAACGTTATTTTTAGATGCGTTTGGATACAACATACGGCCATTATGTTATTTCATGTTACCACTGAACTCTTACAGTTTATTCCACTGAGTAAACCGTGCTTTAGTTCCCTTTTTCCAAGAATAAGGTTGGTATGCTAAGTTGATGTATTAGCGAATGGTAACGTTAGAGGCAGGGATGAATGATATGAGAAGTCAGCCTTGAGGCAACTACATTTTTATAGACAACACGAATTACATCTAACACATAAACACCACGAATAACATCGAACGTTTACACATAAACATACAAACATTGACCTAAGCCCAAAACGTCTTTGGTACATAACCTTAATTTGTGCAGTATTATGCTATAACAGCTACCAAGGAAGTTAGCGATGCTAATGTATGTGCGAGCATGCTGTCAAGGCCGGCATGTAAGGCTATGTTTTGTATACGGATCCTAAAAAAGACGATTCTTTAAAATGATCACAAACAAAGCACTCTGTCATTCAAGACACGTCTCACATTTCTGCGACTCCTGTGATTTTACAAACATCTCAGAATAATTTCTTTTGATTTGAGCCAACTTACAACCCCTTTCTTCATGGTGGCTGCCATCTTGACTTGCTCGTGGTTACTACTGACATCTGCTGGACATGTTGAGATTAGCAGCCTAAACGTCACATCAAATAAAACGGAAACATAGCATTTCACTTTTTTCTACGTTTAAATTGTGTAGGTTTATTTGTAATGTCGCAGACAGAAGGTGATTTAATGTTTCTAGTTGAAACAAGTAAGGCATAGTCCTACTCTTGTTAGCAACCCTGGTTGTCAACATTAAGAATAGAACACTTTCCAATCGGAGAGGTCGGATGAGCTGATCTTGCAGAGGCAGAGTCTTTATCAATAAGACAGAAAGTTGCACCTTTGAGCAAACATTGGCAAATACAACCTAGTAGTAGCCTAAGGGAGGAAGAATAAAGACAAACCCATGACCTAGCACTATTACTCTGTTAAAAAAGAACATGACTAAAAAAAAATCCCACAAAAATGCTATTGAATTTCAAGTGGTTGCTATGCTGACAAGACTGGATGTTGTAAGGGAGGGGTTGCATGAGGTCGAACAGTGGCTTGCATGTCCCAAGAATTCCCTGCATGACGCAAGTGAAGTTCACAGAGGTGACCACCAGGGAATGTGACATTCGCCCCCAGTGTATACATTAACAATGAAAAAGGCCTACTGTGTCCTTTGTCAACATTAAATCCACTGCATTGCAATAAATAACTGAAGTATTTCATTGCACTTTTTAAGTTTTGCTTTTAGATCCATTATTCATTTGATTTAGCCTCAAAGTGCTGTTATGTAGGTGTATTCTGTTTCAGAATTTACCACATTTTGGCATGTGGTAAGGAATCACTCGCATCTTTCTAGATGTAGTGACGATGTATTTCAGAGCAGATGAGCACCTTGTGCAAACTGTAAACAAAATTGTTCCATTGTATTACTCTACCCAATGACACTATTAGTGGAACAAGTGGAATGCTGCCTTGAATTCTTGGAGCATGGAGCTGTGGGAGAGCCGACAGCCAAATTCCACGCATGTATTGAAGGCAAGTCATCCAGCGGACTCTCTGCTGAGATAAGTGTGGGATGACTCTCTATTGTTTACTGGGCATCTCATTACATTGATGACTTTGAAGTTAACTGACCTGATAATGTTCTGTTGATTAAGATAATTCTGCTGAAGTAAAGTAGACACTGATTAAAGTATTCAACAGTTTGAGCATATTATTGAAATTGATCAAAGGAGGTTGTAAATTATTTTCTTATTCATGATATGAAGTTGAAGTAGATTCATTTTAGGGCTAAGTCACTGGTTGGTTTCCATTGGAAACCATGACTGGAAGGCCTCTCAGGTGTTCTGGTGCATTGGCTACACCTGGTCTTACGCTGCTTTTGGGATTCATCAATAATTCCTGCCTTTAAAAACATTGTTGTCAAACACTCAAATGTAAGAGTGCCTCAAACCACACATGGCTCATAACACAAAAAAGTCCATGTTCTCTCTATAGGCCTATTTCACCTGGTTGTTATAGCTTCATGCCATTTAAATATGGAGCCCATATATAATTCCCACACCGTGCAATTGATTTAGACTGGAACAGTCAGAACATCTTTGCCTCTTCCACATATTGGTAATGTGGTAATGTATGTTGCTCTCATAGTGCAATTGTTTAACTGACGGCCATTGCTATAAGTGTTTGACTGTCAGCCAGTGCTATAAGCTTGGCATCTCATTACACTGATGACTTTGAAGTTCAGTGACCTGATGAAGTTCTGTTGATAAAGATAAATATAAAGCACTCAAAGTTAAGTAGACATTGATGGAAGTAATCAACTTCCTCAGTTTCAGCATATTGTTGTAATCGATTGAAGGAGGGTGTAAATGTTTCTCTCATAGTGCAATTGTTTAACTGACGGCCATTGCTATGAGTGTTTGACTTACAGCCCATGAGCACATTTTTTTTAGATGAGCATGCAAATTTAAATTCTTCCCTTCCTAAAGGCAACATTAACCAAACAGAGAGCAAATGGATAACATGAAATCGTTAAATAAAAATCATAAGGCTAGCTATGAGTGGTTTATTAGAAGCAAGTAGTATCCTTCATTCACATCCTGCTCAGGGGCAACCACACCTACCTCCTCAGGACAGAGAGACTGAGAGAGAGGGAAAGAGAGATAGATAGAGAGAAAGAGAGAGAGAGATAGAGAGAGATACCACAGTAGGGTGATATCAGTGTGATGATACCAATGTCTGTGGGACAACTCTTTAGTTAATAATAAAAGAATGTAATCAATAAAAGATGAGTGGTTAGACTCCAAAGATTAAAGTGGTTCCATGACAGACTGTAGGTGCAACCTCAGTGATAGCACCTGATTAACTGCTACCACACCCCTCTAATCAGGTAGGTGCAGGAGCCGTGTGTATATACACTGCCCACACATCCACTCAGCCACCAAACCTGGAATACTAACAAACAGATCTAGCACCACTGCTTTCAAAAAACAAGTACAGACTCAAGGGGCCACATCTTGGTGCGACAGACAGCTGAGGAAGAAAGTTAAGGTAAAATCTTTAATTTGTTTCATATTGAACATACCTCGCCTAAGGTGTATTTCTTTCAGCAGTACAGGTGTAACAGTATGAAGACAAATGATTACAAGCAATAACAATGTTCATGCTGATTCTTATTCAATGTGGTATTTAGATGCTATAACACCAGATATTCTGAATGATTTGTTTTATTGAGAAATTATAACTGACCTGGGGCACACTTCATTTGGATGGTCCCTTATTGACAATCTACAGATCCTCCGATTATGAACAAACTATCTGCTACTACAATTTATGGTTACTGTAGGGTTAGGTGCTAGGTTTGGTAAAGATGATATTCAGTGAACAAATAGAAAGAGCGAACTTGAGTGTCAACAAACCATCTGTAAAGTCTCTGTAGGCGGACTATCCAAATAAAGTGTCACACTGCTCTGCAATGGTATTGGTATTTATCATGAGTGCATTTTTGTTTTTAATGTAGGGTCTTCAACCACATCAAAAGTCCAAAATCAAAATGGGTAATGAAATGTCATCTCACAAGAAGAAAGGGCGAAAGGTAATATGGCTTGTTGGTTTCCAGGATTTTTTTTCCATTTCTTTAATGATGATAAGGTTGTAATGTTAAAACGTAACCCACTATACTTTGAGAACAAAATCATTTGGAT
Organism: Sprattus sprattus; assembly: GCF_963457725.1. Taxonomy (NCBI): domain Eukaryota; kingdom Metazoa; phylum Chordata; class Actinopteri; order Clupeiformes; family Clupeidae; genus Sprattus; species Sprattus sprattus. The sequence goes on from NC_137914.1 coordinate 25,214,537, forward strand.
TTGTGAATTGTACGTACTATTCTTTATTGGAGGAGAGAGCTTTCTTCTATGTTTTACTTAACTAAAAAAAACATTTAGTTTTTATGTGCTGAAGTTTTGGTGACTGGGTGGTTCCTACCTGTGTTTGCTCTCAATCAACATCAAATAATCACATGATATTGTTTGTTTAGTTGTAGCAGAGAAAAAACAGTTAATCCTCATGACGCCCTGTAACATAAGTCTTGTGTGAGTAGGCACTGTTTCAACAAATGTGTCTGTTTCAGGGTAAGGCTGAAAATGGTGAGCTTAATGGTCATGCTGGCAATGTCTCCTCCAATGGCCTGACTGAAACAGGTATGTAAAAAAATAAAAAATCCAAACTTCCTTTTTTTGTTTTATTATGCAAAGTGCCTTTGCCATTTAATATTATTTACAATGGCAACAATTTGTTGTGCATAAATAATCTATTGATTACATACTACTTCAGAGTTTTGCAGCCTGCTGTGATACTGCTGATCTTTAGCTCAAGGTGAAATTGCTTAGAAATCTCTCTGGGCATCCATACCTTGACTGTGTTTTCTTCAGTGCTGTTATCTTTTTCAACATAGCCAGGAGCCATTTAGTTGGATAGTGTGTAAACTTGGGGCGTAGACAAGAGAATAGACGAAGAGCTGCTGTTTGATCTGCTCCTGTGCAAACATTCCCTGGACGTGTGATCTGTGGTGAAAGTCTGTCATGTACTGTAGAGGCCTGTGTTTAAGAAAAAATATTGATCTCTGCTGATTAACTAAGCACAATTTCTCAGCTGCTTTGGTGGAGGAAAATAACTCTACTGCTTGATTGCATAAAGGATTTTCTTTAGGTTGAATACAGTGGAATCAGATTGTGTCAACTATTGATCAAGTGTGTGATAAATCACAGCATTACAGCTGTTCTGTAAGAGTAGGACATTTAGGCTGGATATCAAGCTAAGCTGTGTCTCTTAAACATCTGAAGAATTGTGGGAAAGAGATCACATTAATTTTCCAAAAGTGAAGCATAATATTTAGCTTTTTTAATATATTAGATCTGCAAAAAATGTGGATCTCTTAAATGTACTTGTTGCACGTTGTATTATAGGCTTGATTTTTCTTGTAGTGACCACTGAGGTAACTGTTGAGACGACCACTCAGACGTCAACCCCAACGAAAACAAGTCCTGCTCCCGTAGCAGAGGCCACTAGCGGTAGCCAGACTGATGAAGAAGTTCAGGAGCAACCCTCTGACAAAGCTACAGCAGAACAACCCGGTGATGCTGTACACATCGCCCATGAAGGAGAAGAATCAAAGTCACCTGGAGAAACTAAGACCAACTTTTTCGACAAACTTTTCAACAAAAAGAGTGACACAAAGCCTGTGGAGGTTGACGTGGAAATCCAGTCAAAAGAAATTACCTTAACTGACCAGGTTGATGCAGAAGAGGTAACCAGTGACCTCAAGTCTGTGAGTAACTTTTCAAATATGAATCTAAAGATTAGAGTAATCTAAGATTAGAGCGCATGTATGGCCAAAATTCTAAGCAGCTAGATAGATGGAACATATTTATGTGCGATGGTAGTTGACTATCCTGTAATGCTTAATCTTTTAGTGTACTTTCAATTCAGTGTTATGTTCAAAAGTATGTGTATGGTCTCCGGCCTATTTAAACTTAACCTGTGTTCACCTTGAAATGTGGAACGGTTTTGCAGTGCGCTTTAAAGATGTTTGGATTTTATTAATTTAATTGCAGGCTGGCGAGGAATGCGCAACAAAAACGGGGAACTCTGAAGTAATTGAAATACCCTCACTTGGGCTTCTTATCATTGACGCCATCAGTGAGAGCATAAGTCCTGATGGTATTTCTGATTACGAGGTCATTCCGATGACAGAAGCAGAATCCGGACAACTTTCAAATATTTTGGAAGTTGTTGAAGGACAGGATCAGAATGATTCCACAAAAGGTGAAGACTTTGAGTCCTATGCTGAGACCCTAGAAGCAATGGCTAGAGATGAAATGGCTGCTGCAGTTGACACTACTGAACTTGTCACTCAGACTCAAAATTCTCATGAGCCTTTCTTGAAGCTATTGGACACTATCGAAGAAGAACCATCTATTTTGCCTGTGTCTTCAGGTGAACTGATGGTAACTGAAGCTGGAGGCCCAACCTTGTTGGAGGGGATAGCAGAGGAAGAGCTTAATACTGAGAATCCAAGTGATGTTGGACAGACTGAGGTGCAATCCGAGACTCAACCTGAATGCACTGCAGAGCCGAATATATTACCAGAAGAAGTAGATGTAGCTCCACAGGAAGAAGCCAAAGAAGATGCTGAGATTCAGCCATCTGAAGATACTCTGGATACTTCAGCTCAAGAACAAGAATTGTGTGATTCAAACATTACTCTTGAAGCTGACTCTGAGAAATCTGAGGTGAGTGAAGCTGGAAACCCTGAAGAGCCAGAGGGAATACCACAGGAAGACATTTGTGATGAGAACAGTAGTGTTGGGCTGACTGAGGTTCAGTCATCTGAAGATACTCTGGATACTTCAGCTCAAGAACAAGAATTGTGTGATTCAAACATTACTCTTGAAGCTGACTCTGAGAAATCTGAGGTGAGTGAAGCTGGAAACCCTGAAGAGCCAGAGGGAATACCACAGGAAGACATTTGTGATGAGAACAGTAGTGTTGGGCTGACTGAGGTTCAGTCATCTGAAGATACTCTGGATACTTCAGCTCAAGAACAAGAATTGTGTGATTCAAACATTACTCTTGAAGCTGACTCTGAGAAATCTGAGGTGAGTGAAGCTGGAAACCCTGAAGAGCCAGAGGGAATACCACAGGAAGACATTTGTGATGAGAACAGTAGTGTTGGGCTGACTGAGGTTCAGTCTGAGACTCAGTCACAAGGCACTGTAGAACCAGAAATACTACAAGAAGAAGTGGATTTAGTTCCTCAGGAAGAAGCCAAAAAAGAAGCTGAGATTCAGCCATCTGAAGATAACCAAGTTCAAGCAGATGCTATGGATACTTCAGCTCAAGAACAAGAATTATGTGATTCAAACATTACTCTTGAAAATGACTCTGAGAAATCTGAGGTGAGTGAAGCTGGAAACCCTGAAGAGCCAGAGGGAATACCACAAGAAGACCTTTGTGATGAGAACAGTGGTGTTGGACTGGCTGAGGTACAGCCAGAGACTCAGACTGAAGGCACTGTAGAACCAGAAATACTTAAAGAAGAAGTGGATTTAGTGCCTCAGGAAGAAGCCAAAAAAGAGGCTGAGATTCAGCCATCTGAAGATCCAGAAGTACAGTTGCCAAACCCGGATCTTTCAACTCCTGCTGAGGAGACTGAAAATGATGAGGGCGCTGGTGATTTTGAGGTCATTCCGATGGCTGAGGTAGAATCAGGACCACTATCAAACTGCTCAGAGGCTGATGAGGATGCATCTCTAGATATAAATAATGCTTTGAAAGGTGAGGAAAATGCAGAAAAGGTGTCCTCTGCTTCTGAGAATTCTGAGATTCCTACTCCCACAGTGTCAGACACAGCTGATATTGAAGTTGTGTCTTTAGAGCAGGAAACCGTAATAGAGTTGATTACTGCTGTTGAACCTGCTGACAGCAAAGTTGCTGTTGAGGATGAATGTTTTGTGCCTGCCGATGAACCAGTGGTAACTGAAGCTGGCAGCCCAAAAGTGTCGGAAGGGATACCAAAGGATGAGTGTCCAGCTGAGAATCCAAGTGATGTCGGACAGTCTGAGGTGCAATCTGAGTCTCAACCTGAAGCCACTGCAGAGCCAGACATACTACCAGAAGAAGTGGATTTGACATTGCACGAAAAGACCAAAGGAGATGCTGAAATTACTTCCTCTGAAAATACTGTTGTCCAAGATACTTTGGACACACAAGAAGCACAAGAACAATTAAGTGATAACAAGAATGTTATTGAAGATGAAAACTGTGCATCGTCTGAGCAACCTATGGTGAGTGAAGATGACCACACAACAGAGGAGGTTTTAGCTCCTGTTGAAGAAATTTCGGACTCACATGATGTAGAGGGGTCATTTACACCAGAAGAAACTGTAGGAGAGCAGATTGATACTGCAACCCAAGCCGATACTGAAGAAAGTGAGAGTTCCACTTCTCCAGACACACATGATGACAGCACCTCAACATCAGAAGAACTAAAACATGAGAAAGTCATCTCATCAGTAGTAGAGCAGACACTGGTCATGGGTACAATGGAAGATGGACATGAATTAACTGAAGCAACTGTAAAAGTTCAGGTGGTTGTACCAGAAGAAATGATCCTTATGAATCATAGCCCTTCAGATGTAGGGGAGTCTCCAGAGGATGGGGGAGCCCCTGTGATCAATGAAACCAAGGAAGAACAGATATCAAGTTCTACTGGCCTCTCTGTTGAACAATCAACACAGTTACTCATCAACTTGCAAACAGCTTGTTCCAAGATTTTGGAAGACTTATCTCTGTTTACTGTTGAGTCAATCAATGTGAAAATCTCTTCTAGACAAAGTTCTATTCAGTTATTGATTGAATTTAGCCTATGCACAAATGATGTGGCAAAACGTCGGAATGACAAATGTAAAATCCCCAAACAAAATGATGAGTCTCAAACAGGAGATGAAGAAGTTCAAATTCCAGAGTCACTGAGCAACAATGTCCCTACAGTAGTAAGTTTGTCCACTGAGACTTTTTTATCCATGCATGGGAATCTGGACAATCTTCTGTTCAATTTCGTTTTTCGTCTTCTTTTTGTTTTATCATTTCAGTTAACCTCATTAATTCGTGTCATATAAACCGTGTGAGAAACATTCATATATATTCAAAGTCCATTTTGTTTTTAATTCCGGGGCCGAGAACACCTAACGAGTCTTTGTAATTTATTATCCCGAGTTACAGTGTACAATTGCTAACCAATTTACTAACTATTCTTTTTCTGTCATGCATGTCAAATGTTCTCTCAATTGGTTTGCTCACAAAGAGTGTCTAACAACAATTGTACTGTCTTTAATCTCTATTACATGCAGTTTGTGTATTCCGAGCATTACATATAATGAAATGTGCATAAGCTTTTTGAAATGGGACACACATAGTCTGTAAGTCTTGAACATTGCTGAATGTCAATGAGTGCGGGTGGGGGGACAGGCATTAATAAAAGGATTATTGTTGCGAGTGCTCCGAGTAGGCTGAGGCATGGCTGGAATTGTGCTTGTGCCTCAATGCTGCGATTAACAGGAATTGCACATTGGCTGTTGGGCTTTAATGCTTTATCCAAGCTGACAATTCTCTGACTTCGCCTATAGGAGCCTGTGGACCTAAAGGACAGTACAGAGCTTGAACTGTCAGAGAGGGAGCCTCTCCAACCCTGTCCAACCGACGCAGAACAGAACCAAACGGAAGAAAATCCAGTTATGAACTTTTTTAAAACACTAGTGAGTATATTTCTTTGACGTTGTTAAATCTTTCCTTACATATTACTTGAGTTAAGCTGAATGGTCTTTCATATTTTGGTGCGTTTAACTTTTAGATAAATGATTGAAGACTGACAGTGAATGGTGGTTTACTTATTAAACAAAATCAGTTTGCTAAATGTTTCTCTGTTAGAATATAATTATCTATTAATGCCTTAGAGATTCTGTGAGGTTCATTTAGCTCAACAGTTCCTTCTTGAATAGCATGTGACACATTTATATAATAAATAGATATATAAATAGATGTATTTGCTTGCGACCACTGCAATGGTTCACACTACACAATGAATACTACAGCTTATTATTATTTCTCTTGGCTGCAGCTGAACAGAAAGCACTGAATAGGTCAGCAGTTCATGTGTGATGTCACTGTGTTGAGACTGTATGATCTTGTCAGTGATTACCCTCATTGTGTTGTTGATGAGCATGTTTGTTTACGCCAAAAGATCAACACGCTAAGCTTGTGATTTTCCTCCCTCGTCAAACCCCTCACCCTAAAATTAGAACTCCTTATGGAGTTAAAACAGCCCTCATTCCAAGCAAAATCAAGCCTTTGAACATGTCAAGATGTGGCAACCTTTTGTTTCTCCACTAAAGTGAGCTCACAAGGGAGCCCTGTGCATCTGGAAGTTGAGATGTGCTCAGATAGAGCAGGGCAGGCCTACGCCATCTCCAGAGTACAATGACTGACTCAACAGGGAGTGTGCTGTGTGTTGGCTCTGCATGAGGGCCTTTGTCTGCCTGTGTTTAAAGCTAGCCCCCGTAAAGGGATCGCATATCATCATGGAAGAACAGCCATTTATCCTTACCAAAAAGCTGTGTCACATTCAAAAATGAATTAAGCATCTGTAACCATAACATTTAAAGGATATTTCAAGGATTAAGCATTACGTTTTTCGATTCATCTATGGAATATTTTAGGGAAAAATATGTTCTCTCTCATCCAGCACTGACATTTGTACGTAAGCAATCTAAAATTTCAATGCGGTTTTTGTTCTGTTCCCAGGTGGCTCCAACCAAAACTCCAAAAGAAGCCACAGCAAGTTCTGATGTTACCAAAGTCCAGGTAATACAAGCAGATGTCTGAAAGCAGAGCTCAAGTGTACAACTGCAATTTTGTTTTGTTTTGGAGTTTTTGTAATGGTGTGGAATAATATTATTGCTTTGGCTTGAGTGATATTGTGCATGGAGAAAAAGAGTTTCAACAAAATTAAATAAATGAATGATTTTATATAGCAGGGGTGTCACATTCATCTCAATTTAAGTTTACCTGAATATTTATCCCTTTGCTTTTTCTCATTTTGAATTTGAACAATGAATTTGATGTATTTATTTTAAGACTTGGTAGACTAGGTCCAAGAAAGGCAATAGTGTCCTTAAATCATAGTAAAACATGTCATTCTTACCTCAATATAAGTGTGAAAAAGGCCATGTACAATGGATTGGTAGGAATGGAATAGAGGATGGAGGTTTTAATGATTATTTTAGGTTTGAGGGATTTGCAGGAGGTAGACTGTGTGTTCGTACGTTTTCCGTTTTATGGTATGACGGGAGATACTGTCTGTAAAAGTTTAGTTATCTTGTTTTTGACATGCTTCATTGTTTAACATGGATTTAATTGATTAACATGCTGATGTAAGAGCAGCAACCAATATGCATTAAAATTTTAATGACATCAACTGAACATTTTCTTTGACATACATTACTTACACAATTCTTACCTCAATATAAGTGCTATTGATATTTGAATATAGAAAAGACATTAGATGAGCATGTTCATTACATGCTTGTCCCTGCTCTGGATATGTAAATGTACTATATTAGCAGAAACTAACTGTACCTTTAAAAGATGATTTCAACTTTGTGAAACAGACACTGCATGAACTTGCAGATATTTACATATACAATACAATACAATACAAGGGCTGTCAATAAAAAAATAAATAAATAACGAATTAATTCCACATTTTAAAATTCATTCATCTAGATTAATCGCGATTAAAAGTTTGTTTTTTCTTCTAAAGACTAAATCTTATAAATTCACGAGTAATCACTTCAGACAGCATATATTTTAGACACTGTTGTTTAATTGAATTTTCCCTGCTCTTTCGCCGTCATGCAAGGAATGTATGCCAGACACAATGGTGCCCCTTGACGGTGAACCGTAAGAATTGTCCCCTGAAGCAATTCGAATCACCTTGGTCAGCCCACCTTCCTCAACTATGTTGATGGGCAGACAGTCACCGGCAACCCAAACTGCACTGGTTACCTTTTCACAGACTGGTCTAGTTATTTTCCTAGAAAGGTCGTGAAGTGTGGGTTGGCGACAATCTTACCTGGGACTGCTTTCTGTTGGGGGCTTTGCATTAGGGTGATAACTAAAAGGCGAGTTACTTCTGTGATAGCTAAATTCAGCTTGATAAAATGCTACACACAACTTTAGTTTTCAAAAAAACTTAAACAGAAAAACTTACCGCCCAACAATCCCTCAGCTCTCTCCATCTTCAACTACCGTCTCGGTCTCTCCTACCTAAAGGCCGGCGCATGGTTCTGCGTTTTCAGAGACACGCATGCGCAATAGCTCCTTGTGTGCTTCCTGCGTGCTTTCGTACCCCTTCTTGCGTACGTCGCCCAATTTTTGTAGCTATACGACAAAGCTACGCAAGCCTCAAGTATTTGTCAAACGCGATAAAGATACTGCTCTGATATATTCCCATTCCATACTGAATATTCTCTTTAGATCAAAGGTTTGTTTCAACATACCGTGATATTTCAGATAATAGAACTGGTGGGTGTCACTTATATAGCTGCAAAGAAATCTACACATATTGCAACATACTACCTTCTCAGAGGCTAAAGTCCGACAACAGTAATGTGGTATGCCACTGTGTTGACATTAAAAAAAGGTTGACTGCGACTGTTTGGAGATTTTCATTTTCCACCACTTGTTAGTCATGTCATCCATTCATATCGATGTGAATCAATCAATACTAATAAAACTTAAACTGTGATGTGTCTTTGTTTCATTTCGCAACTTATTTACTGTATAATCCACGAAAGCAGGTGCCCGTTTGTAAACATTCCACATTTTATTTGCTTAAAACACACAGAAGTACTGTCAAATCAGAAAGAAAATCAGCTGTCACTCGGCTATTACCTGACCAATACCTTTCAAACTCGGTGATTGTATTCACAACTAATTTGTCCTTCATTCTACCAACTATGGTTGAACTGCATGGTATTGCACCCATGAGGCAAGTTGTTCGGTTTTCTGGCGCTGCCCGCTCTAGACTGTTTACTGACCAACCAAGCATATCCCCTCACACTTGGAACGTAGACACATCTGCCTTCCCATCATACCCTAGGAGGGAATTAACAGGGTGATTTGATAGAATGGAGCCCGGCCAGCTCATATACAAAAGCTAACATTAACGTGAAGTGGAGTTAACGCCATTAGCCAACACCATCGTATTATAAACACTGACAACACACACACATAATGAGAAGGTACATATGGCGATTATCTCGCCTTTTATCTTTCACCTTTGAATAATGTAACTTATAAACACGGATGAGGTGAACATATGAACATTTATACAACCCCAATGATCAATGATCAACAACTCCATCATCCCTCTTTGTCTCTCTGTTGCCATTGTTTATTGTGTATGTGCACAACAAGAGCAGGAAAATAAACAAACCAACGACTTCCACGCCAACAGATGTCATAGGATAGTAGGCAATCTCTATGGTCTTCTTCGACAAAAAAACATTACTCCACCTATTGTTCTGGTGGTGAATTGCTTTGCAACACGCTCAAACCTTTGAGAACCATACATTAAAACGACACAACTGCGTGAAAAGCCGCAGCCGCAGTTGCAGAACCATGCACCGGCCTTAACCGACTGCAGGCACGCAGCGGTTTCGTGTCATGGGTCAACGCACACCGAAAGTGAACAACGTTGCGTTAACTGCCTTCAAATATTTTATCGCATGAATCTCGGGCACAATAATCTTGGAGGTAAACACGTTAACTTTGACAGCCCTAATACATATACATGGAATTTCTATTCACCTGAGAAACAACCATATGTTTTGCCATAAAATGCCCGTACATTTTTAGAATAGAAAACAAAATATGAAGATTGCAAATTATACCAGGTAAATAAATTCAACAGTTTAACATTTTTCCAGAAAAACCTTAAAACATGCTGGAAATGTATTTTTGTTATGAGTTCAGGGATGGGCTATTTTCATCAGTCCATGACCTAAAATGTTTCTTTTGGGTTTCTCTTTAGACTAAACATCTTTTAATAAAAGGATGAATGTTTACTGCTAGGAATAGACTGAGGTTCATTGAGTGGCTCTGTAAAGTGAGATATTACTCATTTTTGTCCCACAGTCACTGAAAGAAACCACCGAGACAAAAGCACCAGCAAATGTGAGTGTCTCTATCACATGATGTGGATAATTAAAAAAAAAAAAAAAGATCAAAAAAGATTCTGAGAATAGCCCTGCATCTAATGCCTGTTGAATTGTTTGTGTGAACAATGGTATTTTCCTGTCTCAAACATCTGAGATGTCCCTTTTATTCAGGTACAGGAAGTGGATGTAGCAAAAGGGAAGATGGCCCCACCTCCGCCGCCAGAGCCACCAAAGATGGAAGTCAAGATTGAGCCAACAGATAAGAAAGAAGAGCTACGGGATGAATCTAAGGATACAGAGACAGGCACCAAACCCAAAGCTGCCAAAGAAAGCGCCTTCAGCAAATTCTTCCGTCCAAAGGTAGGCCCACTATTGAAGACGGTTGTCACAGTCACATAAACTCTTTTGCCAAGGGAATGCGGCAGATTATATCATTTAATGGGTGCCTGGTAATTATTTCACCTTTAATGTTTATGATGTTTCAAGATATTCTGAACAGATAATATAACTGAATTATCACTGAATATTGTAAAATAATTCTACAATATATGAGCAAGTAGAGTACATAATACTAATTGAAATACGTGAGACCATAACAGGGTCATGTGAATTTGAGGTATTACTAGGCTGGAAGGCTTCTAAGGCAGTGCCCGGTGGAACCAGTGCCCCTGCCAAACCAGCTACAGTGGTAAATGTGAACAGAAGATTTTTAAATTAACTAAACTCACCCTTCACTAAATGGGCAGTAGCTATGGAATTAGTTTTTATATTACTCATACATTTTAGCAAATGTATGAACACTCCAGTTCTCAGATAATATGGATGGTTGGTTTATTTGCTTCATTCATGTCATTTCACTTTTAAATAAATAACAACATTAATATGACGTCATTATGTACTATCAGTCATCATTTCTCCCATTTACCCAAATGCCACCAGATTATTCCTCTACCCATATCATCTTGCCATTTCTGTGACTAGCTGTGCTCAAATGTTGGGCAGCTATGTTTGTCCTGCCTGAACAACATGTTGTACTAGCCTTTACTAGGATACTTCCAACCCTCCAAAACAGGCATCTGTTTTATCAGATGGTATAATGGTCGAATGTCCATATCAACCTTCTTTTTGTGTTCAGCAGCTTTTGTCTTTCTAAGTACACTGTCACTCATTGGCTTATCTAGGTAAACTACAAAGACATTGATTGGATTTTCAATAAGGAAGACAAAAGAATTTGCTTCCCTTGTATTTCAAAATGTTTTTAGATAAGGGTGGTTTCAAACTTCTTCGAGGCTTTCAACGTCTGGGTGAAACATCCTTTTTGGTTCCCACAATAGAATTATGTTTTTTCCCTGCAGCTGTCTGTCCTTTGCCATCTGTTTGTGTGTGCTTAAATGCATTGATCTAGTTCTGCTTGCTTACAGGCAGTTGAGGAGGCAGCAGCACCTGTGGAGGTAGAGGTAACTCATCAAAACCATTATGTCATTAAGTCTAAACTCTCATTATATCTCTCCCTTCTGGTTTGCAAGCAGGTCTGGACTTCTGACTTTAACTAAGAAAGGAAAGAACACTGGACCTCATTCTCGAACATTTTCTTAAGTGTATTCTAAAATATTTTCTTATTCTTATCATAGTTATTTAAATCTGAAGATGCCTGTAAAATTGATGTGAACGCAATCACCAACTATTTCTCACAAAATCAGCCCTGAAAGAACATGGGCACACTCCAATCTGGCCTATATACGACTGCTTTGTTGCGTTCTTAAATCCTTTTCTTAGCCTAGAACAAATCCCAGAGAAGAAAACTGTCATGAATGCCAGAATTGTCCCCGGAAACTTTGAAAGGGGAGTTAAGCGAAAATTCCTTCTTAGCTTTTTCTTAACTTTGCTCAAGAATGAGGTCCAATGATTTCCCTGTCTCTGTACTTTTGAAAGAGCAGTTGTGCTTATATCAGCAACCAATTTCTTCTGAATTAGCCGGCAAAGTAAATACTTAGAAGGGATTGCGAAGGGACTGTGGATGAAAGAATGAAAAGTACTATTGTTTCCTTAACATGTTTTCTTTCCCCCTCCTGAATCAGAAGTGAGTGGTCTGTTCCTGCTCTGCCTTTCTGTCTGGGACACTTGGGGATTGCTTTAAGCATGAACATTTACATTTAGTCATTTAGCAGACGCATTGGTCCAAAGCAACGTACCAGGGGGAGAACAGTGATACTAGGAGCAATACAAAACCTACAATAAATACTACTTTACATAAGAAATAGGAAAATGACATAGAAAGAAAAATAAGTGCAGGAATGTAACTGCTGAAGTGCAAGTTAAGCACTAGTCAAGGTGCCAGTTAGGAAGGGAGGTGCTCTCTGAAGAGTTGGGTCTTCAAAAGCTTATTGAAGGTAGAGAGGGACGCCCCTGCTCTGGAAGTACAAGGCAGTTCGTTCCACCAACGTGGAACTACAAATGAGAATAGTCTGGATTGCAGTGCTTGCATAACAGTGATAGGAAAAACCATGTGAGTTGAGGATGGGGCCCAACGAGGTGGTGTAAATGGCAAAGAGAAGTGGTCCCATCGCCAAGCCTTGGGGCACCCCAGAGGCGGTGAGGTACAGACAGCTGACCTTGCCATGACACGCTGAATGAGCGCTCAGTGAGGTATGATCCAAACCAGGAGTGTGCCTTGCCAGAAATGCCCATACTTAACTTGACAGTGTAGACAGTAAGATGTGGTGGTTGACTGTATCAAACGCAGCTGATAAGTCAAGCAGGACGAGAGCCGAGGATTAAGCTGCTGCTCTAGCTGTTTTTAAAGCCTCTGTCACAGACAACAGGGCTGTTTCAGTGGACTGACGGCTATGGAATCCAGACTGATTGGAGATTGTTCCTTGACAGGAACTCTGTGACCTGTTTGGAAGCTGCCCTCTCAATGGTTTTAGATAGGAGGGAAATAAGTGAGATCGGTCGATAGTTTTCCACCTGAGTGGGATCGAGAGACGGCTTCTTGAGCAGCGGCATTATCCGATCCACTTTGAAAAGAGAAGGAAATGTTCCAGAATTAAATTAAGCGTTCTTCACATGAACATTCTCCTTTCCATGTTCTTTACTATTCGGCTGCTTCTACATCCTTTTATTTTCATTCTGGTTCACACAATGGCATTAGTCTCTGTCCTTTGCCATCTGTTTGTGTGTGCTTAAATGCATTGATCTGGTTCTGCTTGCTTACAGGCCGTTGAGGAGGCAGCAGCACCTGTGGAGGTAGAGGTAACTCATCAAAACCATTATGTCATTACGTCTAAACTCTCATTACATCTCTCCTTTCTGGTTTGCATGCAGGTCTGGACTTCTGACTTTTACTAGGAGTGCAAAGATCAATGCACTGACTTTGTTACTGGGACCTTTGGGGATTGCTTTAAGCATGAACATTCAGATTTCCATGCTCTCTACAAAATGGCTGCTTTTATTTTGCATGTTCTTCCTAGGTGGCAGACTCATACGTCTTAATACTTTGCATGAAATGGTGGATCTGTCTTATAGTGGTTCTGACCTCTTTGTTTCCTTTACTCTGGAGACTGATGCTTCCAAGACTGCCACCCTAGAAGCCTCTGCTAAACCAGAACCTGCCCCAGCAGTCAAAGAGGAGGAGATGAAGGCTGAAAAGAAACCCTCACCTTTTGGATCCATTTTCAAACCTAAAGTAAGGGCTTGGCCTTCAGGGGAATGTTTGTTTAAACAATTGAAAGTTACAATAATAGTCCTTAGAGTATTATTCATATAGTAACAAAGTTGTGTGAATTTGAGGTATTGCTAGACCAAGTGACCGCTAAGATCCAGGCGGTGGCCTCATCTAGTGGAATTGGTCGTGCTGCAAAGTCAGCTGGACGGGTAAATGACCAAAACAATGATTTCATTAGGCTAATCTAACTAAATGACTTACAGTTTGTGTGACACATGAATGTGTGCCATACTAGATGTTCTGCTGATGGTCAACTGCTTCATGTTTTGCTCAATTAATGACTTAAACATCTTCATATACTTATTGCTGGTCTTTAACTGTGTTTATATATGTTTTTATTAACCAAACCCTTACCAACTGTATTTAATCGTTATTGCTGAACTATTGAATGTCTTTTATGTCCCATTCTTCCATTATGCACTATTCCATCTCTGGTTATTTTAAAAGTAGAGTACTTGCTCTTGTTACCCATTTATAGAGCCAGAACTGTATACAATTTTTTTGAGCGCTCATGCAACAGTGCCATGGGTTTATTTGACAGAAACTCAACTTGATTAGAAACACAAACTCTACTTTTAAGTGACCTTGGAGACACAATGATATTTACATAATTAATTAGCATCCCACCCCTCAACAATATATTGGTAAAATAAATATTGGCTACTCCATGTGCAAGTGTTGCTGAAGAATATGCACAGTGTGCATCGTACAGTAAGCCTTTCAGAGTTTTGATGTCATCATCTTGAACTGCAGGCTCAAGAGCCCACAAAGGAGACTCCTGCTGTGGTTGCCAGCCCTGACCCCCCCCAGGGTGGGGCAAAAGCCAAAGAACCGGCCAAAGTTGCTCCGCCCAGCGCCCCTCCAGCCCCTCCAGCGCCCCCAGCCCCCCCAGCGGACAAGTCTGTGGAGAGCGCTGAGAATGCATCCCCGACGGTTCCCCGAAGAGAAAAAAGGAACTCCATCCAGCTGTTCTTCAAGAACCTGGTATCAAACTAATGACAGTACATTCACATATTCCCTCTACAGGTACACAGCTGAATAAAAAGTTCCTTAGCTTATTCTCCGAGAGCAACCTTTCGGGCTTTCTACCTCAAATGTGGTGAAGGGTGCTTTCATAAAGTTCTTACATTTCCTTCACACCTTTTTTTGCCAAAACTGAATCTAATCAATTATGTCTTTGTAAGGAACATGCCTTCATATTTATTTCTGATCTGAATAGTTTTGCCCATCCACTAACCATACTTCTTTCCCTCTTTTCTTATGCTCAGGGGCAGAAGCGACCTTCTGATGCAGGAGTACAAACGGAAGCTGCTGCACCTTCTACAGTTGAGAAGGGCAAATAAACCTTCATCTGCCCATTTGTTTACTCAATATAATATATATATATATATACACACAAACACACATTCAATGAACTTTTGCATTCATACCGAGATATATTTATTATTTAAATTTTGATCTGATACCACCTTAAAGAGCAGGTGTAGGATGTATTGGTTGGTTCATAAACAAAAAGCGGAATTTTAATGAAAGTGTCATAAAAGGTTTTTTCATCTTTTCATAAATCATGCAAAATCATCTTTCTGAAAAAGGCCATGTACAATGGAATGGTAGGGACCCAAGATGGAATGGAGGATGGAGGTTTTAATGAATATTTTAGGTTTGAGGGATTGGCAGGAGGTAGACTGTGTGTTCGTACGTTTTCTGTTTTATGGTATGACATGAGATACTGTCTGTAAAAGTTTACCATTTTAAGAAGTTATCTTGTTTTGACATGCTTCATTGTTTAACATGGATTTAAATGATTAACATGCTGATGTAAGAGCAGCACCCAATATGCATTAAAATTTCAATGACATGAACTGAACATTTTATTTGACATACATTACTTACACAATCTGGATCTAAGTGCCTTCAAATACAATCTATCACCAACATGATTCCTCAGTTCCATATGCTAGATAATACAAATGTTATATAACACATACTCAGAGTTGATTAGGGCATTCCAGCCAATTGAGATGGAAACAGAGGATTGCACTTTATGGTTTAAGAATGCAGGTTTTTTTGGGACTTTTGACCAAGTAGACGAATTCAGTGAGTTTCCAGAGACACAGCCATGCCGTTTTATAAGCCTCAAAAGCACTCAAGCAGCTCACACATTCATTTAGTAGTGACATCATGGTGAAATATGTTGTTTTTGTTTCTGATTACGTGCCCATTTTAGGAATAGGCATTTGGATGTTGCATGAAATATTTAGTGTAGAAAATGATGATTACATTTTTCTTGCCAAGAAAAGCCTATCAAATACTGATGTTGTATTCAACCACCACTGTTGATAACTAAATAAATGAGTACCTTCTCTCTCACCAACTTGTTGTAGCTCTGTTAAAAAATGTGTGTGAGGAGAATTAGTTGTTTAAAATGAATTCAATCATAAACATTTCTACCTTATGGACATGTTAGGTCTTTATGTCCATCATCAATGAACCCATATAATTATTCTCATTGATGCCACATGTTAGTCTGTTGATAATTATGAAACTATTGGATACAGACATTTGCTTACATGTGTGTCAAGTATTTGCTTATCCAGGTGCACTATGTATTAGGTGTTAACAGATACAAATGTACAAATGTAGCCAACTGAATAACACTGGTTGCATTTCTCTAGTGGCTTAGGCCTACGGGTGATATTTAGCTTACTGCATGACAGTGTTTTGCCAACAGGCATGTGCAGAGACATTTTGGGGGGCAGGTGCTCAAACCAAAAAAAAGGCACCCATCGTCAAGATTTATGAAATTAAAAATAATAAATAAATAAATAAAAAACACAGTAGGATATTTTCACCTTATATATTTATTTTTGTTTTGTTAACAAGCTAACTCAAATTATCATGGGCTCCTAGGGTTACTGATTCTCCCTCATTTGTTTTACTAGTTGATGGCCTGATCCAAGATAAAAGAGCTATTACCTGCAGTTCCCTGTGCTTCTGCTTTTGGAGTCTCTCTTTTCTTTGCATTATGTTGCAAATTTTGTAAAGGAGATAAATCAATGTTGTGCATAATAATCAAGTGCCACTAATCTCTATAAAGCTGACAACACACTACATCATTTTTAAAAAAAAAATGTTTTACTGTTTACTGACAAAACAGTTGAAGCATGAGCAGCATTACACTAATATTATACCACACTATACCTCACCAGACTGTCATGTACGTAGCTCAACCTAAGACCTACCTTTCATTTCAATTTAATTTTTAAGGTACAATATGCAACAATTATGCTTCAGGATTAGGGTTAGGATAAGCAGTTTAACCTTAAAATAACAGCTTAAAAAAAATGTGGGCGCTACAATGACTTTTAATATGGAGAATTGCGTCCGTGCCAATGGCATAGCAGGGTCGATAGGCATATAACTGCGCTCTGTAGTTTTGCCTGCCGATGCCCGCCGACCTAACTTTGATTACATTCTGCCGATCTAGTAAGTAGCTTATTTGCCGTCTTGCTTTGTCTTGTGGTGCACATCATTGATGTTTGACTGTGTAAGGACAGTCGTTGAGTAATTAGTTTGTCATAATGTCAAAGTCAGCACATTTCAAGAGATTTCGTTAGTTTTAGCTGCTAGCATACCCTTAGCGAATAGCTATTAATCCTTAATGCACCTTTAAATGAAACAAAACTACTGAACTTGTCTAATTTTAGTAAAACTGCCTTTAAAGCCCCATTATGCAACAATTATACTTCAGAATTAGGGTTAGGATAAGCAGTTTAACCTTAAAATAACAGCTTAAAAAAAATTGCGTCGCTACAATGACTTTTAATATGGAGAATCGCCTCCGTGCCATTGCGATACAAGGGTCCTTAGGCATATAACTGGGTTCTGTAGTTTTGCCTGCCGATGCCCGCCGACCTGACTTTGATTACCTTCTGCCGATCTAGTAAGTAGCTTATTTGCCGTCTTGCTTTGTCTTGTATTGCACTTGCTTGATGTTTGATTGTGTAAGGACAGTCGTTGAGTAACTAGTTTGTCATAATGTCAAAGTCAGCACATTTCAAGAGATTTCGTTAGTTTTAGCTGCTAGCATGCCGTTCGTGAATAGCTATTGTTCCGTTGTGCTGCTTTAAATTCTCTGCCTGCCTGTCTATCTGTCTGCCTGTATCTCTCTTCCTCTCTCTCTCTTCATCAAAGATGACAAATGTCAGTAAACAGCTGGACAAGGCTTTGAAAACACGGAGTTTAAAAGAATAAAAATTAGGAAACGTAATGTTTTCAGCGGCGCCAATGTTGTGGTTAATTTATTAACAAACAACGTCGGGGGATTGCAGCCGTTTGGCCTGGCGCTCAGCACTGCATGAGAGGAGGGGCGTGGCGGGGGCTTTTGAGCACCGCGGAGCAGGTCAGGGCGAAATTCTCACAAGAACTCAAATAAATGCCCCCATCAGATATCAAAACACATTTGGGGGGAATTGATGACAGCGAGAGTAATTATAATATTATAAATATTGATGAATGAAGAAAAAAGTGTGCTCCAACAGAAGGGGCACTTTTTTCATCCAGGGTGAAAGGGCAGGTGCTTGAGCACCACTTGGGGTCTATCTGTGCACGTGCTTGATTGCCAAGATAGACTCTTTTTTTTGGTCTCGAACTTGTTTGCCACATAATTCGACATGACTTCTTGTGAATTGTTTAGTAAGATTACATTAACTGTGCAATTTACTCTCAACCCAACAGATGTTTCCTAGGCTGTGGGGGCAGTGAAATACGTAATCGCTGGTGTATATCCTCCTTAAAATTGTATGGCGTCTTTGTGAATGTTTCAACCCTGATCTGCCCTCTTGTGGTCATAACAGTACATCCTACAAAGATGAAGTCGTCTGTGCAATACCTCCAGGGTGTTAACCTTTTTACGTAGTAGGCTGAATAGCAGGGACGTGCACAGGAATTTTGAAGGGCAGTTGCCCGCTCCCGTCCCCTGATTGTCAATTTTGCCAATATAATTTTAAACTCTCACAAACCGGCTTCCGGTTGGCGGGTTTATGGAGTAGTTGCAAGGACAGTAGCCTACCACGAAACCGTTCACATTTTTGACTAAAACCTACCTATGAGTTCATAATTTTGTTGTTTAATATCCCATTTTACACTTTAATTTTTTTTTTTTTTTTGTGTAACATACGATGGCGATGAAGTCAGGGAAAAGTTCCAAAAAGGATACAGGGGAGCTTAGCCTGACCTTGGATAGCATAACCAACCTGCTGAATCACCATACTGCGAGTTTAAATCTTCATTTCATAGTGGAATCTAAATTGAACTTAATACAGTCTATATTGGAAAATCAAGAAGAACGCATAACATCACTTGAAACAGCAGCAGAGGACGTGGCTCAGCGAGTGACAGACCTGGAAAAACGGTGCTCAACTTTGCAGGTTAGCAACGAACCCACCGCACCAAGGTCTGTGATCTGGAGGGGCGCAGCCGGAGACAGAACATCCGTGGTGGGCTTGGAGGAGTCGGTCGAGGGGACTCGGCCATCGGAATTCTTTCTATCCTTTCTCTGCGAGGTCTTCGGGCAGCAGCTGCTGCCAACACCTCCGGAAATCGTCAGGGCTCATCGCAGTCTGGCACCCAAGCCCAAGAAGGGAGAAAGACCGTGTCCAGTGATTATGCGCCTTCACAAGTATCAGGTTAAGGAGCTAATCATCCGAGAGCCACGCAAGAGCCACGCAAGAGAGGGACACTTGAATATCGTGGCCAGCAGATCCGTATTTATGAGGAGTATCCGGCTGATGTAGTAAACCAACGAGCTGAATATCGACAGGTCATGTCTGAGCTTTACAACCGAGGGCTTAAAACATCACTCATCCATCACGTCTCCGCATTGTGTTGCCAGTGAGCAAGGTTGCCAGGTCTGTGTGACAAAACCAGCCCAATGGCCAATCAAAACCAGCCCAAAACCAGCCCAATGGCCAATACAACCAGCCCAAAAACCAGCCCAATATTAGACAGGGTTTTTCCTTCAAAAAATGTTTGCGCGGTTTGCGCGCACAGACTGTGTTAACGTGACAGCTTATTAGTAGATATCTATGTAGGTTTTTTTTTCACCATTTCAGAAATAATGGAGGCTATGGTAACGTGCTGGTGTGTGTAAACCAAGGAGGACTCAATTGCGGAAAAATATTTATTTTTTTAAATTTCAAAGTCAGGTACAGAGGATAGAAGAGGGGGCTGAGGAAAAGGTGTGTCAGCCAACCCCAGTAGCTGCCGGCCCTGAGCAAGCAGAGAAGGCCAGAGGGACAGAACATCAGGAACTCTTTTTAAATGTCCCCGCCAATCAGCTGCCATCTACACATGTTGGCCAGATCAGATGGCTTTATCTTGGCTTTCTCCCTGCCTGGACGACATGAATGTACTGTTTTTACCTCATATGCATTTACTGTAATTAATGCAATACCTTATTTCAACTGAAACACCTTATCATGTTATCATGTTGTGTAATCATATACTTATAGTTCATACTAGGGATGGGCATAATTAATCGACGATCGATTAGCCTAATTGATCATTAAGAATTTAGTTCGAAGACATTCTTTTTTCATCGATAAAACTAATGGATGTTCTGTTGCGGTTTGTGTGACATGAAAGAATGCAATGACTTTCGCTATGTTGCATCAATTTAACAATTGACCACACAAGGGAAATGTTTAAAAAAAAAAAAAACGCCTCAGGCCTACTCAGTTACCTGCGGGTTTCCGTGTATTTCAAAAGTTCAGACAGACAGCGAGACGGTAAGGCAGCGAAGAGTTGTGCCTCAGATCAGATTGCGCAATCACTCACGAACTGGGTTGAGCGTGCACGTGTGTAGAACCGATTTAGTCTTGTTGATCTGAGATACTAACAGGAAGGAAGGACAGTTTGAAGTTCGAGTTTGAGATCGCAATGAGGAAACACGGTGTGTTTTTTCTATTTCCACTGGATTTTAATATAGCCTATAAATAGTGAATTTTAATATAAAAATATTAATGATTAATCGAAAATCGATCGTTAATTCTCCAGACGATCGATTAAGACAATATAATGGAATGCCCATCCCTAGTTCATCCATGTGTAAATAGGCTATGTATTTCCTGAATTTAAATAATTTCAGCTTACCTGTTTGACTTGTAGAAGGTGCCTAAATAAAAAAAAGAGAAACTCCTTGAAATTGAACTATTTACAATGTCTTTTGTTTAGACGCTTTGAGATCCCTCGCCCTCCTTGTCATAGATGTCTGCATTGAACAATGCCAACATCTCTCTGGTTGGCTCGAACTGGTGGCAGCAGATTCTATGCCTCTGCATGAAGGCCCGAATGCGGAGAATGTTCTCCAGAAGGCTGTCTTTCATTCTATTACGCAATTTTGTCTTGATCAAATTCATTTCTGAAAATGTGCGTTCCACAGCTGCGTTACTGAATGGCAATGCCAGAAGTGAGAGGGCAAATGATCCAAGCTCAGCAAAGTCCTTGTCACCGGCAGCATCCACGTGATTTTTCACCTCAATCCAAAACTGTTCAGTTCTGCAGCCTTCTGTGTTCTCCCACTGAAGCGTGTCCAGCACTCTCCACTGCTGATCGAGCTTGTCGAGGTTTCCTGTGTACAGGTGGAGAAATGACAGAGATGCAAGCTGGGGTTTTTTCTCAACACTGAGCACCGTAGATGGATTCAAAGCCCCGAGAGACTGGAGTTGCTGCATGTTATTAGGCAGACGTTGTTTCATTTGCCTCGCAAATTCAAGCAGGTATTCTTTGCAACGTAGCTTGACGTTCTCTGCTGCTGGTGCTTGTAAATTTGCTTTCTCCAGCTCCATCTGGACACGAATGCCATAATCAACAGCGGAAAGAGGCAGCTGGTTGGTTTCAATGGCCCCGTCAAAGGCCGCGATCTCTGTCCACTTTGAGCTGTCCAGGACCACGGTGCTGATTGTGGTGACTCTTCGTAGCAGGCTCAGATAGAACGTGATGAGTTCGTGGAAAAGCCTGCTTGGATTTGTGTTTTCCATCTGGAACATCTTGTTCACTCTGTTTGCCTCCTGGACGATGGGCTGAAGGAACAGTAAGTACAGTTTGTTGACTGGATCTGCGTACATCTGATAGACAATCTCCGCACTGTAGCATCGGTCCTTGTCTTTTGCCAATTGGAAGTGCAATCTGAGCTCTTCATATTGGTCGAGCACCCGATTCAGGCACGCACTGACAGCTAGCCACCTTGTCTCTGAAAGTTGGAGGCTTTTTAGTGGAGCTTCTCCAACGTTAATGGTTTCGTAGAGTCGCTGGTAGTTTTGCTGGCGGAGAGTGCTGTGTGAAAACCAGGCATAAGTTTGCGAAATCTGATACTCCACATTTCTCGGCAACACACGCATTGCATATGAGGAGCACAGTTGGATCGAGTGACACACACATTTCACAAACACGACGTTGGGGTTGTGCTCTCGAAATTTAGTGAGCAGCGAATGGTTCTTGCCGCACATAGTGTTGCATCCGTCGGTTGCGAGCCCCATGAATCTTTTTGGACACAGCTTGCATTCTTGCAAGAAATTCAGCAATGCATCTGTTATGGCATTGGCATCTCCGCCGTCTACATTTTTGATGCCAACAAAAGTAGACACAATGCGCTGCTGTGCTTGGCTGTAATACCTTATTACAATAGCAAGCTGCTTTTGCATGCCCACGTCGGTACTTTCATCGATAACTAAAGAATAAAGTTCTTCCCCTATATCCTTTAGAAGCTGGTTCTGCATGTCTGGGCCGATTACATGTTTGACTAGTGCAGAGCATTTTGTCCTGTGCAATTTAATGTCCCTCTGCGCAATTTGACCAACAAGCTCTCCCAGGTGATCCACGGTCAAAATGCTTGAATGGCAAGCAATGTGCGCTGCCATTCTAAGCTCAGATAACTTCACAGAGTGGTCAACTTTCACTGTGGTTATGCCACTGTCAAATAATGTACGAACCCGATTATTAGAGAACGGAGCAGCATTTCTTGCGTGTTTCTCCGTTTTGCTGTGATTTTCGAGATCACTGTGATGAGCGCGAATCTCGCTTCTGCAGTAGCGACAAAATACTTTGGAATCATCCCCAGCCACACGTTCTATCCATTCCTTTATTCCTTTTTCACTTCCCCATTCTTTCGTATACTTCTTCCCGTATTCAGCCCACTTTCCAAGTGGCATGTTTATAAATTCTACCAGCCAGGGGTTGCTAGCAGCTACACTCACTACCAGAGAGACCAGAGTTGAGATTGAGCCGTTGGTGTGTGGGACTCGTCACTCGTGGTCACTCACTCGTCATTCGTGGTCACTCACTCGTCATTCGTGGTCAGTCGCGGGAGACTGACTGAGAGCATGGTGCTTGTGTGTATGTGGGCGTGTACCATGTCGTGTCTTGTCGCCACCAGGTCTGTGTGACAAAACCAGCCCAATGGCCAGTCAAGTCCAACAGCATTGCCAAATGTATTGTAATATCTACAAAGTAACACCAAATGTTTAGAATGCCAGCATTAAAAGCAGTTATTTCACCTAGGTCCTAAATGGCCGTGTGTAGCCTACTTAGATACAGAATATTATTGTTAAGTCCACACACAGAGTTAAGGTTTATATCAAAATGAACTTTATTTGAGTAACAAAATAAAATAAAATGAAACAACTTCTCAAAAGGCAAATGAAACAACGTCTGCCTAACATGCAGCAACTCCAGTCTCTCGGGGCATTCAGTAACGCAGCTGTGGAATGTACAGGCCCAGGCACCAGCTTCTAAAGCAGGGCTCTTCAATTAGTTTGGAGCTGGGGCCGGTTCTTGAAACTGAGGCGAAGTCAGGGGCTGGAGTATATATGTAATCACGGTAACTTATAAAGAAAACGCATACCGCCACCCACTGCACGAGAGAGTGTACAATTAGCAATAGTCACAAACTGAATGAGGCTACCGGAGCTCACTCTGGGGGCCAGTCCAAAGCATCACAAGGGCCGGATCTGGCCCGCGGGCCGCCTATTGAAGAGCCCTGTTCTAAAGGATATAGGGAAATAACTTTATTCTTTAATGATTGATGAAAGTCCCGACGTGAGCATGCAAAAACAGCTTGCCAAGCACAGCAGCGCATTGTGTCTACTTTTGTTGGCATCCAAAATGTAGACGGTGGAGATGCCAATGCAATAACAGAACCATTGCTGAATTTCTAAAATTTAAAAAAATAAAAGCTGTGTCCAAAACGATGCATCTGGCTCGCAAGTGAGCCGACGGTAGTGATGGGAAGTTCGGATAATTTTACTGACTCGAATCTTTGAATCTCGTTCAGTAAAATGAACAAATCTTTTTTCGAGTCATTCGTTCAATTCGTTCATGGGGGCGGGGTGCTACTCAACATTTTTAAATTGTATAGCTAATTCACTGGCGTAAATACGTCGTATCATATTTGCATGGAGGTTACTACATGTAAACCAGCAGATACTAATTCCTGCATTCAAATAATATATTATGAAAGTTTGGATGAAATGGTCATTTATTATCACATAAGCATTTAATTATCACGGCAAACAATAACGCTGCACTGAACTGTAAGTAAAGTTTTAAAAAGTTAAAATAACTAAACCTGTAATTATTTCTTGTGAACTAATATCATTCACGTCTTACTAAACATAGACACTCGAAAGTGAACGAGGTTAATAAGTCCTTCCTGTTTCCTCTTCTGAGCCTATGCAGGTTACGTGAAAAAATATCCAGAGCCCCGTATCCGAAGACCCAGTCAAAATGAACGAAACATTTCGGTTTTCTCTAGCTTCCCATGCTGAGCCTATGCAGATCACGTGAAAAATGATCCAAATACTTGTAGCCGGCAGATGACCTAATCGTTCACGTCCTAATCGACTGGGTCTCTCGGATACGGGTCTTTGGATCATTTTTCACGTGACCTGCATTCAACAAATCATTTCTGTTTCCTTGGCTTAGCCAATGCAACAGTCCCAGTTGTCCCGATGCGCGGTCATGAACAAGAAAAAGAACAAATCTTTTTTTGAGAGGACTCGTTACTCTCGAGTCGTTGTAAGGATTCGTTCAAAACGAACAAATCGTTCACGAACGACACATCACTACCCGACGGATGCAACACTATGTGCGGCAAGAACCATTCGCTGCTCACTAAATTTCGAGAGCACAACCCCAACGTCGTGTTTGTAAAATGTCTGTCACTCGATCCAGCTGTGCTCCTCATATTCAATGCGTGTGTTGCCGAGACCTCTTCCAACTTTCAGACACAAGGTGGCTAGCTCCTAGCTGTTAGCGCGTGCCTGGCTCGGGTGCTTCCAGTTAGCCACAGTGCGGAGATTTTCTTTTCCACAAACTGTATATTCTTTCAGCCCATCGCCAAGGAGGCAAACCGAGTGAACAAGATGTTTCAGATGGAAAACACAAATCCAAGCAGGCTTTTCCACGAACTCATCACGTTGTCTTCTGAGCCTGCTACGAAGACTAGAGTCACAGTCAGCACCGTGTGGTCCTCCTCCTGCCTTCACTACTAGTCTAGCTTTCATGTGATCGAGCGGTGGGTCTGGGAGTCTCGTGGCAGACTGAGAGAATGGTGCTTGTGTGTATGTGGGCGTGTCCAATGTCGCGTCCCATGCCCCATGTGTGTACGTGCTGATCTGAAGTCCGTTTGGTAGGATTTGGGTATAAATAAATAATTTAATTTAAAATATGGATTTGTATTCATGTAATTTGCATGCAAAATAGGTCTTCGCGAACCAGCGGACAAAGAATTTCACCCGCGGCAACACTTCAAAAGAAGCCCAATTCCGCGGTAAAACCGCGTACCTGGCAACACTGCCAGTGAGAAGCAATGGTTAAAATAGGTGGAGGAGGCTAGGCAGTGTTTGGTGCGTCCCTCCTAGATTGCTGAAGTGACTCTCGTGCTCAAGGGCGTAACCATGGTATAGACATTGGGGGGGTCCAAATAAAAAATAAAAATGACGTGCATTGCCTACAATTCTATATTTATATATGAACATTCGCACATTTAGAACATAGTTTTTCGAGGACTACATTGACCACTTGAATTCACATCTAAAGGAATAGTTAATATCTCTGAGATATTATGTTCTAAATGTGCGAAAAGTAGGCCTAGATTAAAACTAATGTTATAAGTCTAGTCTTACATTCAAATTTCACACCTGATCACCCGCATGTCCAGAGCATGTCACTGTCTAGTCTGGCCAATGCTTTCAGCATGCCTGTCTTGTTACCACTTGTCATTTTATAAGAAGAACAGCGACTAACCTTCATGGCAGGGGCAAATCTAGGTTCCCATATTTTGGGTCGGCTAAGCTCCTAGATAAAACCTATTATTTTTCCTGTTACCCAGCAAAACTAGGGGGGTCAGGGGGCATGCTCCCCCATAAGATTTTTTTGAAAATATCCTTTTAAATAGTGTCCTTATATAATAAATATCCTTTTAAATAGTGTTGAAGACATCTGCTTAGAAAGGTGCTAATTATACTTTAGCGTGATAGGGATTTGCAGCTCAAGTGAGTAGGTTAACGTTGTAGGCTAGAGTTCACTAGCTCTATCTACCATTTGCTCGTGATGATTTAACAATTTAGTTTCTTTTACTATGTTAAACTTCATGTGCTTTACCTTTATATCCAGCATCTGGTTATGGCAGCTTTAACCAGCTTGGGTCAGGTCTCCTAAGTCTGTTTACTAGACGTTATCACTGACTGCACGCTAGCGAGGCTCACTCACGACCAAATCCGTGCACTTGCCACAATAATCTCATACAGGCGGGAGTCCTGTGCTTCTCGGGACTATTTCATTTCTAACTCTTAAAATTAAACAAAATAAGTTCACTAAATCGGTTGCAAGGTGCCCCTGGTTTATGATCTATCATTTTATATTCTGATTTTATGAGGCTACATGTTTTATCTGCTTACACATTAAGCTCGGTATCAACTTCCTTACTGTCTGGAAAAGTGTTAGGTAACCATGACAACGCAGAACGACGCAAGGTGGATTCAAACAAATTCACACAAGTGAGGAGGGGGGAGTCACACGCTTATGTTTTTCTTAACAAACGGAAATACATTGAAAATAAATAGGACATAACGGGAGACCGATCCATTGACAGGGTTCATAAAAGGAGAACAAATATTTAACATATTTTCTGTTGTATATTGGGGGGGACAGATTGGTACTTTCTCACGCCCTTGCTCGTGCTAGCTATCTTTTAGGAGGGGTATCTACAATGCTTGTGACACATTAGATATTTGCAGATTAAGATCAATTGCTTTATATTAGTGCTGTCAAACGATTAAAATATTTAATCGTGATTAATCACATTTTTGTCTTAGTTAACTCAAAATTAATCACGATTAATCGCAAATTTGTATCTATTTTAAATGTCCCTTCAATAATTTTTTTCCATCATTTTTATTTTATTTTAATGGAAAAGTGGATTGGCTTGCTTTATGCAATGTTTCATTTTATTGAAAAACAACATTGCCAAACAGAGCGGTACAAAATTAAATTATAAAGTGTTTCTTTTTTTCAAGTTTGCTGTGAACATGGAAGTCAGGCCTCTTATTTAAAAAACAATGAACCGTAACAGTTAGGTTACCAATAAAAGGTAAGCCTACTACTTCTGTGCTTTCAGCCAGCTGCCTGTTGACATTTTCATCCATTTTGCTGTATCGTGCTCAGCATTCACTCAAACCGTTACATTAGCCTACTACACAGTTTGCGAGGCCAAAAAGAACACGTTAATCGCGGGATAAAAAAATTGACGTAAATAAAGTGTTAAACTGACAGCACTACTTTATATATGTAATGTGATTATAGTTCCAAGTGCTTAGTGACTTAATTTTCCTTTGAGCAGTTTGTTTGCAAATATAGCCATTAGCCCATCTTTAGCACAAACTAGCCATTGCTTATGCTAGCCTTTTAGTCTTTAGCCATGGGCTAGCCTAGCTTGGTAGAAATGGCCACTGCATTTGCCATACATTTTTTGTTTGCATTAATGGGGTGTATAGTCCCTTTTCAAATAGTACCAATATTGGGCCAATATTAATGTGTTCGTATTGCTGATGATGTTTACTCTTCTTTTTGGCAATGATGTTACAACCTGCATTACAATTTAAAATGTGTTAAAACGGAAAATAATCCTGGTACCTCAATGCCTTACTTTAAATTGCTGTGGGTGTTTCTATGAAAGTTTGATCGCCTAGTCTGGATTCTTACATTGACCCTGGGTAGCTCTGCATACTATGGTCGGTTATCACCACCTTGTGGTGGAAAAATGTAATGTTTTTCTAAGATAAGCGCTTTCACAGGGAATTGTCCACCCTTATTTTAGTTTGAAAGCAAATCGCCTTCTATGCAAATTACTGATGAAGTTTATTTAGCTTTGCACATTGTGGGAGTTTTTTCTGGCTTTTTTAAAAATGAATTATTATTTATTTATTTTAAAATATACATATTTTTAAAATTGTTTTCCACTCTTCATTACGGAGAATTCAGGGATATACGTAATGTTTTGAAAGGTATTTATGTGTGTGGGGAATTGGCTTGTAGTGGTAAGAAACGGAATGAGTTTAGGTGGACAAAAGAATGTCTTTGGTAGCTTGCTGCTGTTTGCATCATTGTTTGGATACGGGTGATACGGGGGGGGGGGGGGTATATGGGTGATACTTTTTTGGAGCAGGCAGGGGATTATTTTATTTATTTTACTGACCTTAACTTTACTGACCTTGCTTTAAATATGTTACACATGATTTCTAGCCACTTTGTTTATGAGATAAATGGTTGCAAAGCACTAGGCGGCTGGTGGGTACAATACACTCACCCCTGCTCTTATGTCCTTGATAGTAATTCTGATGAGCTGCAACCTTAGGTTTTTAAGATGGAATGTAAAGGGATTAAACCATCCAGTGAAGAGAAACAGGGTCCTTTCACATCTGAGACAGTGAAAGACCGGTGTGGCTTTCTTACAGGAGACTCACCTACGACATAGTGACCATTCTCGCATCCACAAAAGCTGGGTGGGGCAGCTTTTCCATTCATCTTTCCAGGCGAAGACAAGAGGGGTGGCTATTCTGATTGATAAAGCTGTGTTGTTTGTCCCAAGCCAAGTTATAGCAGACAAAAATGGCAGGTTCATAATTGTCTCTGGTAAACTTGACACATTTGTTACTTTTGCTAACATCTATGCCCCAAATATAGATGATGTAAAGTTTTTCCAACATGTCCTGGGCATGCTTCCTGGTCTGAACTCCCAACCTCTTATAATTGGAGGAGACTTTAACTGTTGCTTGGATCCAGTCCTGGATCGCTCTTCTACTAGACCCCACGTGGTGAGTAGGGCTGCTTCCTATACCCGCGACTTCCTTTCAGAGTACAGCATAGGTGATCCATGGCGCTTTTTACACCCCACAGAGAAAGAATACTCCTTTTTTTCACATGTTCATTACTCATACTCAAGGATTGATTATTTCCTTATTGAGAATGTTATGATATCAAAGGTTCACTCTTGTGCATACCAGAGTATTGTTATTTCTGATCATGCCCCTCTGGCCTTAGATCTATCATTTCCCTGTGTAGCCAAACCAAGGAGGAACTGGCGGTTAAACTCAACCCTCCTAGCAAATGATGATTTTGTTGAATTCATTTCTGAACAGATCAGCTCTTTTCTAAGCATCAATATATCCCCAGAAGTTTCAAATGCAACTGCCTGGAAGGCCCTTAAGGCCTTTCTCAGAGGACAGATTATTTATTTTACAGCCAAAGAAAAAAATCGTAAATATCAGCAAACACACCTTATAAATCAAATGAAAGATATAGATAGGCAGTATGCAACCAACCCGACGCCATACCTGTACAGGGAACGTTTAAAAGTGAAAACTGAATTTGACCTTCGTTCCACCCAAGACACAGTTCACCTTTTGCAGAGGACTCGAAGTGGTTTTTATGAGCATGGGGAGAAGACAGGCAAACTTCTTGCCAGCCAATTAAGAGGGGCAAGAGCCAAACAAACTATAAGTGCTTTGAGACTTGATGATGGAGAAATTACCTCTGACCCAAATGTGATCAATTCTAAATTTAGAGAGTTCTTTAGTAACTTGTATACATCTGACTCTAAAGTGAATATTAATGAAATCGAGGATTTCCTTGGTGGTTTAAAAATCCCAGCTATATCTTCAGACTTTAAAGAACTCCTTGAACAACCCATTACACAGCAGGAGGTAATATCAGCTATATTCTCTATGCAGTCTCAAAGATCTCCCGGCCCAGATGGTTTTACTGTGGAGTTTTCCAAAGTTATCCAAAGACCAAAAGAACAAGGTGGCATGGCTCTTCCCAACTTTAAATACTACTACTGGGCAGCCAACCTACGGTGCGTGTTATACTGGTGGCGTTATCATCTCAACCTTGAATGTCCATCTTGGGTTTCCATGGAAAATAGTGCTTGTAGGCAGACCTCTTTGTCAGCATATTTGGGTGCTGCTCTTCCCGGGATTAGTCGTACGACAAACAACCCAGTGGTAAACCACTCTCTTAGGGTGTGGCTTCAGTTCAGGAAGATATTTGGCTTTCAGAGAGCGTCCCTACTAAGCCCCATAGCATCGAACCACTTCTTGTTCCATCGATGCAAGATAAGACATTTATGGCATGGCATGAACTAGGACTACACTGTTTTAAAGACCTATTTATAGATAAGACGTTTGCTTCTTTTGAGCAGTTGTCAAGACAGTATGGGCCCTATTTTAATGATCAGAAACGCAAGTAGGACAGCGCAAAACGCAAGTAGCTGTGTGGGCGGCTCTATGACACATTTGCTATTATAACGGCGGAAAAAACACACTTGCGCCCAGCGCAAATGTCAAATGGGTTGGTCCAAAGGAGGTTACTCAGCCATAGGTGTGGTTTGGGCGTAATATGCAATAAACCAATCAGAGTGCCATCTCACATACCCTTTAAGAGCGAGGAGCGCATATTCCATAGCGGCTTGTTATTATAATGGCGGAATTACCTGGAGGAAGACCGTGAGGCCACCAGAACGTGTGTTACCAGAAACAATCACGGCAATATTTTCCCATGCTTGTTTGGAGAAATGTTTCCACTTTTCATTTCTCGTTTGTATTTTTTCAGTTACTAGCATTCGTTTTTTGGTGGCAACATATTTGAAATAAAAGCCACAAAAACATACTTTCCGATGTTTTGGGTTCACCCTCACTGAATCACTAGGTTATGTATGCATGGTAATAATATTGCACCCATCGGCACATGCAGTTCAACCTCACGTCTTCTAAAGTCCTCTAATCTATCCTCATTTATGTCATTGACACATCCATGATTCATGGCAATGTTGTGTAAAACACTGGGGGGGCACGTATGTGAATATGGGTGCAGTCTATAGCGCCAAGGACCCCAGGGAACCCATACTTCTGTACCGGATTCAGCACCCTCCGTGGCAGATGCAGACCCCCTTGAGGGAGCGCGCACCACTGGCTTGATCGGAAAGGAAAGCAGTTTGCCTAAACAAACGCAGGGAAAAATACTATATTACGATTTCATTATTTGTGAAAGAGATGGAAGAGAAGAACACAAGTGATTACAGTCTTTAGAACTGTTCTAAAGAGTACAAACAACCAATGTTTTTCTTCCAAAAACCTCGGATAATAGCCAACGCAAAAGAACACCTTTTTGTTCTGTGGAAATATATAGCCTACCCCAGCCATGACTACAAAATTAATTAACTTAATTTTCCTTTGAGCAAGTTGAATGTATTTGACACGGCGTTTCACAAGACTAAATATCGAGGGGGTGCATCTGCCGCGGAGGGTTCTGAATCGGGTACAACACTGCCATTACAATTAACCTGAATCATTTGGGTCAATGTGTACGCTACATGTATGCCTATTTTTAAAATATCTTGGATATGGATATCACAATGATTTCCTCATGTGGTAAATACTTTATTTTCCTTGTAATTATATATGGCTTGCCAAAAAATTGGTGTAAATCTCTTGTGTAGACGAGAGAAGTAAAGTGTAGGCTACTGGGCAGCCAAGCACGCGTCCTTAAAATAGCGTTCTGAATACCCGCTACAGACTTTACACATTGCGCCTCTGACATTAGACTAGCTTTTTTCTGGTCAACAGCGCACGGCGCACGGCGTTGTTTTGAAACTGCAAAATACCACTTGCGCCAGAGAAACGCCTTCTCTGTTCCGCCCCCGCCCATGTCGGCGCAAGTTCATTTCGACGCGCGCCTCTGGAGGGAAAATCCCGCTGTGCGCCGGGTGCGAGATAGGAATGATACATGCGTCGGTGACAATGTCAATTGCGCTGGGTGCAAGATAGGGCCCTATGACTTGCCAAAAACACATTTTTCAGATTTCTCCAGGTGAGGCATTTTGTGCAGTGTCAAGTACCAAACTTCCCATCTATGCCACCTGTGAACCCTTTGGATGCCTTTCTCTCTGTTGACCCATTTGCTCGGGGATCTATTTCAAGATTGTACAAATTAATGTCGGGTCTGGACTCTCCACCTTTTGCTGCAGTCCGGGCAGCCTGGGATCAGGACTTATGTAAATGCCTTCCAGATAGTAGCTGGGAATCCATTCTTAGACAGGTACATGGATCCTCTATGTGTGCACGCCACTCCCTGATACAGTTTAAGGTTGTGCATCGTGTCCATCTGTCTAAGGTAAAACATATACCCGAAAATGTCTCCCAAATGCGATAAATGTAAAAGTGCAGATGCCTCCCTAATTCATATGTACTGGTCCTGCCCCTCTCTAGAAGATTTCTGGCGTTCAGTGTTTGAGACTCTCTCTGGAATTCTAAACCACAAGATTGACCCTGACCCTCTTGTGGCACTGTTTGGGGTTACCCCGGAGGGACTGCAACTACCTGTAGCAAAACGTAAGACACTGGACTTTGCTTCACTTTTGGCACGCGGGTTCCATCTTGTTGAAATGGAAAGAAGCTGCCCCACCCAAACACACCCACTGGGTCAAAGATATACTGACTTTTTTTCTCATTAGAGAAAACTAGATATAGTCTCAGAGGATCAGTGAATACATTCTATAAGATCTGGAGCCCTTTTCTTGACAGTGTCAGCACTTCAGACATAACTGAGGACTAGTCCTCTATAATTGATGGTTTACCTTACTGAGCACTGTGGCTTTTCTGATTTTGATCACAATAGAGTTCAAGTTTGGTCAGTTTTTTGTTGTTTTTTACTCTTTCTTTTTTTCCTGTATTGTTTCTCTGTGTGTTGATATTGTTTGGGGTGGGAGATGGTGGGATTTAAATTGTATACTGTATACATGTCTTGTTTGCAATGTGATGAGACCAAAGACCATTGATCAAAAAAACTCTCACTAACTGCCACTGGCACGCCCCCGTCCTCTGATCGCAAATATATATATATATATATATATATATATATATCCTTCGGAGGGGCAACTTCAGTCGAGGTGGGCAAACGGGCAGTTGCCCGAGCAACCTTAGCCCACTCCTGTGCACGTCGTCCCTGCTAAATAGAAAGCCAAATATGGCAGAAATAATGGATTATTATAAATATTTGGTAGTAGTTGGGTTAGGTTAAAGAAACCCTTTAATTGCAAACACAGAACACCGGCATATCTATGCTTTGACATTTTGAGGACACCTATGAGCATACTTGCCATCTCTCCTGTTTTTCCCCTGTATTCGGACCCACCTCCCGCCCCCCTCCCGTCTTGTAATTTCTCCCGGTAATCTCCCATATTTTACGAGGTCCAAACGTATTTTATTAATAATCAAATCAACATGTTTGTCCAATGTTCTAAGATGTCAGATCATGTATGAACAAAATAAATACACTATACCATTTTCAACTTATTTGTCAATCTGGCAACCTACATCCTATTACGAAGTTGATCTTTCTGCTTGTCGTATTGATTTCAATATAGGGCACAGCGGGGATTTCAATATAGGGAAAGATGAGCGCTTCATAGGCGAATGAAGGCATTACTTTGCATTTCAAATAGCAATGCCTCCTCAGAGAGGACTTTCAGTATGGTTAAAAAAATATAGTTAAAGAGAATAAAACAAGTTTGAACAACAGCACTTCGTGCTCTCTCTTGTCTTCCAAAATAAACTACACTATACTATAAGTACACCCAGTGGTGTAGTGGTCCCTGGAGAAGTGGGTATACTTTTTTTTAAGCAGCCCATACAGCACAGGATAAATGCCCTGTTTTGAGAAGTGGGTATACGTAATTGTTACGTGCCTGTCTAGGGCTTTAGGACGTAACAAAACATTTTAAAACACGGGCAGACAAAGGAGTAAAAATAACCGTGCATTTATTCCACAAATACTAAAATAATTAACTAAGGCTAAAAAATAACGCCACAAGCAAAAACACAAGGTCTCGAGATCAGGCCTCAACAGCCTGGCGCTCTCTCCCGGTCTCTCACTCCGGTGAGTAGCGAACATTATGGTAGAGGCGCGGGCAAGGCCAGAGGCTGGGCCTAGCAGCAACGAATGCTGGCAGACAACAGAAAATCGCTATCCCCAAAGCAAGCCCTGTGTGATGTCAACCAGCCACTTTTAAAGGGCCGGTACTTCTCTAAACCAATGGGATTAGAGCCCCAATCAGCAGAGCACCAAACCGCATGCAAGACACCAAAGACAAAACAGAACGCACAGGCAAAAATAGACACAGACCCACAGGGTCCTAACGGCAATGCTGACTGAAAAATAAGTGGGTTTACTCCGTATACCTGCGTATACCCTGGACTACACCACTGAGTTCAGCCCATATAAGAAAACACTTACTAAGTCAACTAATATGCACCACATTCTTCAAAACCAACATTTGCCTGCCTCTGCCATACATGACACCTTCAAAACTCTCCACCCACCACCTCCGCCGAAATCTCCCGGATTTTGCTACTCAAATGTTGGCAGGTATGCCTATGAGTCAAACTAACCCATGAACAATACACCATACGTTTGTAGCTAAAGTGCAAATCATAACATTTCAGTATTCCATTTGTAACAACATGTTAATGTTTAGGGGTGCACGATTCAGAAAATGTCACGATTCGATTCAATACCGATTTTTAGGCTCACGATTCGATTCAAAATCGATTTTCGATTCAAAAACGATTTTCGATTCAAAAACGATTCTCGATTAAAAAAATTGATTCACAGTATGTAAATGTTAGTGCTGTCAAACGATTAAAATATTTAATCGCGATTAATCGCATTTTTGTCATAGTTAACTCAAAATGAATCGCGATTAATCGCAAATTAATTCATCGCAGATTTTATTTTTATGCTCTTATCATGGAAAAGTGTATTGGCTTGCTTTATCCAATGTTTTATTTTATTGAAAAATAACATTGCCAAACAGGCAGTACAAAATAAAATTATAAAGTGCACATTTCAGACTCAGCCTATAGTGCAGTTAAACCATGGCTTAATATTTTCTTTTTTCAAGTTTGCTGTGAACATAGAAGTCAGGCCTCTTATTTCAAAAACAATGAACCGTAACAGTAAGGTTACCAATAAAAGGTAAACCTACTACTTCTGTGCTTTCAGCCAGCTGCCTGTTGACATTTTCAGACAACAGTGAAGCTTGCTTCTTTTGCACAACACAACTTTTAAAGGTAAACTTTCTATTCAGAAGCTTTTTATCAACCATTTCGCCGTATCGCGCTCACCATCACTCAAACCGTAACGTTAGCCTACTACACAGTTTGCGAAGCAAAAAAGAACGTTAATCTTTAAAAAAAAAAAATATAAATATGAACCGATTTTTGGAATTCTATGAATCGATTCTGAATCGGGAGCACTTGAATCGCGATACGATTGTGAATCGATTTTTTTGCACACCCCTATTAATGTTATTCTGTTTCATCTGGTCTGTTGATGCACACACCCTTTAAGATTTTGTGGCATATTTTAACAAACACAATTTTGTAGATATTCTCATTGCTTTTTACTTTCCAGCTACGTCACTTCTCAAAGTCCATTTTACAAACGTGCTGTGTAAAAGTTCACATCATCTTGTGTTGGTGTGGGGGAGAACTTGAAATCATCCACACAATGATAGTACTTTTTGAACATGGTACTTTCTGTGCTGCTAGTGGACATCCCCCACTTGTGGATTTTAGGCCACCATCAGCTTGGCTTCATGATGACCACCTTTTTATCTGTTTCACTCTTATCACTGGAGATAAGGTTTGAAGCGGTTTCCTGTAAAGCTGAAGAAAGCATTGTTTATGAATCAGGTCTTTTATGTGAAGACCAACTATTAAATATTCGATTCAGGTATAGTTTGAGGGGTGCAATCTTTAATCTTTCCACTAAAACTGATTTGTTGTGGGAGCCAATGACAGTGATGGTGTCTTAAAAACCCAAAACATTGTGAACAGCTGTGGGAAAGAAAGGGAGAGAGATATGGAATTGTGTTCAATGAAAGTGTGCACTTCATCAAGTAAAAATTACGGTTTCTGCAATTAACAACAGTTAAGACACACAACTGATGTGTGACCTTAAAAGCAACACTATGCAACAATTTGACACTTTTTGAGTAATGTTTTTTTAGGCAACTAGTTTTGGTACCATCCTCAAATTCATTTTGATAGCATATGTGAAGGACAGATACACTCCTATGTCTTTCCCACTAGCCATCCAGGAAATGCATTATGT
The DNA here is from genome assembly GCF_963457725.1 of Sprattus sprattus. Taxonomy (NCBI): domain Eukaryota; kingdom Metazoa; phylum Chordata; class Actinopteri; order Clupeiformes; family Clupeidae; genus Sprattus; species Sprattus sprattus. The sequence goes on from NC_137914.1 coordinate 25,250,901, forward strand.
AGTTCTTTGTTCCAGGCTGGAACACCCTGCAAAAATGGAAGAAAAGCTTTCACAACATGACATTGCCACCTATACTGCCAAAAGACCTCTATCCGAGCCAACTGGGCTAGTGGTGTTTGCAATGTTTTTGCATGCCTTTTAGGTAGTTAGTTTGCGAATTTTTCGAACAGAACGCTTTAAAAAGGATACATTTGGAACTTTAAAAAATGGGGAAAATACTGATTGCCAGGCTGTGATTGTGTAATAATAAGGGTTCTTAACGGGAGGAGTCAAAAGGTAAAAGTTGCGAAGATAATTTAGTTAGCAAGATCAGTCAACTTAGCTGACTAGCAAACTAAAATGTGCATTTCCATAAAAGTGCCCTTAATTGTACCTAGCAAGGTTGAGCGTGCCTTAAAGACTGTTACCAATAAATTACATTAGCTCGCTAGATAAAATGTACTCGTGTGAATGGTCGAGTAAACAGGCACATAGCCTACTTAAGGACTGGAGAAAAGAAAAACAGGGTTTCAACTCTTTGATTAAAATGTTATGTTAGCGTTAAATCTACTATAACTAATGTCAGCTATGTTTATTATACTTGCTATATATGCTGTAAGGCATAAAGAACAAAGTTAATGAACCTTATTGGTAGCAAGTAAAGTAAACCTGAAATGTGACTGGTTTACGGCAAACTTTTTTTAAACATAACGCTTATTTACAGGGTTTAACGTTGCATCAAAACGTTCTCTGTTAATACTCACCAAGCACACAATTAGATTTTTCCTTACCTGTCTAGCTGACATCTTCCCCACTGTCATGCGCTAGTGACGTGCCCTAGTTTGATGTTAATGGCCTGTGGTTTGTGTTTATCTGTTCCGGATATGTGAGCTAACACGTCTTGACTGAGGATACCTCTGGGTATTAACATTACATCTCATATTCCAGATACGGACCGATTACGCTCTGTGGGGTCGCATTAGAAGTAGGCCATCTTGTCAAAATATCTCTAGATACACGCCTTTCTCCCAGTGTCATCAATGATTTGCTGCACCATTTGCCTGTGCCTTAAGATTGATAAAAGTACAACGTTGTACCGTTTGCTGTCAGCAGTTGCGGATTAAGGTGGTCATGGGCCCCTAGGCTACTGTTTGTGTGCCCCCCACCCCTTACTCGTCATACTTTACCAGTTCTGCTGTGGCAAAATCACAACATATTTACAGACACAAATCAAACTGCTGAAAAATTCAAATAAAATATACATTAAACACAGCAGCAGCACTTAATAACAGCAATAATGCAACAGAGGCAAAATTATTAACATTAAATACTTATTCCTACCTGTTTCTAATCTAATCCAATTAGATTTTTCACCCAGTATGTACTCATATGTTCATGATTTGTATCTCAGCATGCAGCAGCAACAGGTTAGGTTTTTATTATTTATTTTTTATTGAATCCAGGTACAAATACAAAAAAATATTAATTAATACATTTCAAAATCTCTTTCCATTCACAGATATATTAGAAAACTGTACCACATTGAAAGTTAACAAGGGATTAACTAGTAACAACAAATGTTTTCTTCTATCAAAATTGTTTTAAATTGCCTGGCTTTATATAAATGTTAGCAACAGGTAAGGTGAGGCAGTCATGTAGGGATTTGTGGTGCTTACTTTAATTCCTGCTGTGTTGGTGGTTGGTCTTTGCCATACTTAATCCTGTTGCAGTTGTTTCAACCACTATCAATATTTGTGTTTTCGGTACATTTAAACTAAATAAAAAATGTTCTGGCTTTGTACACGTGGAGCCCTTTAAATTTAAACAAAGCTCCGCAATTACCACTTTGAGAACCATTTCTGTACAGGGGTACATTTCTGACAACAGAAAGCATACCTCTATTTCTCTGTGTGCACATATTATATTTATTTTTATAAATGATGATTCATGAATGATTTCAAAATAATATCAGCAGTTCCTTCATCTTATTTGTCTATGTGCATTTATTTGTGTCTTTGTGTGTGTGTGTGTGTGTGTGTGTGTGTGTGTGTGTGTGTGTGTGTGTGTGTGTGTGTGTGTGTGTGTGTGTGTGTGTGTGTGTGTGTGTGTGTGTGTGCATGCATATGCATTAGGGCCAAAGGCATAGGGGGTGGATGGCCTGCTGTCAGAACTCATGTGTGTTGGAAGCTCTTGGGAAGGGAGAAGGAATTTAGGGGAGGCCAGAGAAAAGAGAAAGAGGGAGTGAAGAGGGGGGTGGGTGATTACATCTATGCATCTTTAACTTTATGCACAAAGTGAGTGATGCTACTGCTGTGTTGTGAAGGGGAGATGTTTATGCTCTAAGGGTGTATGACATCTGGCTATTTAATAAAGAAATACAAATAATGTTATGTTTCTGTAGAGGATGAAACAAGAATTAGAAACTAGTGAACAGTACTTCTATTGTCTGGGCTTGGGTGATTGAAGCTTGAATTCTTCATGAATGCTCCCCCATTAAAGAACATTGACATGTGAGTTCCAACACTCCAATACATTCCAACACTCAGAAGTGATAATGGCCAAATGTAGATATTTTTGTGGACCAAAGGTCTGTGTTTTACTTTGTTCATTAGACCGATGTGAGAATGATAACTGTTGGTTGTTTCATGAACACCTTCTTTTGAGAAATGGTCCATATGGAGCTAAGGTGTATAGATTTTCAGAGGCCTTGTGGATTGAAAACACTCTGAACTACATTTGAATGGAAATACTATGTTGAATTTTGACTATTGTTCGACTAATGACTCTATGTATTAGAAGTTGGGATGTGAAACACAAAAATAAACATATTGCATTACAATCAAGTTCAAGTAGGTTGGACAATGTATTTTAAACAAATATCACCTCTTTTTATCTGAATCACTACTGCTGGTCAGCTCACAAAACGATTTGAGTTTGGTTCTCAGTAATGGATTTGAAGGAATCTAGTCCACCAGTCCATATACTGCCTCATCACACATGTTTCTTTATTCTCTCTTTGTCTTGGTCATCAGCAACATGATTATCACACATGATCAGGGGGAAGGTGTTATTTACCATTTAAAGTGTTTTGATTGAGCAAATTAAGCATTTTAGGACAAAGCATGCCATTTGTCAGAGCAGCTCAGTATTGTCTCTCACTCATTTCACAACCCAATGGTCTGGATACTTTTATTTAAGCATTAACTTGACAACGAAATCATTATATTAAAGTCATGTTTTTTATATGAAGTCTAAATATTTAGTATAATGGTTTACTGATATAAGCCGTCTGTCAGTCTAAGCTGGATGAGCCACAACCAGTCTGAATAGGTTTCTCTCCCCTCTCTCTATATCCTGTGACAAAACAGGTACGTTTTAATTTGATGTCCAACTATGTGAGGAATGTGAGGATTTGCAATTCATTCAATCCACTTTTTTGGAACTCATTATCATATACTGAAATTTGCAAGGGAAATATTACTGGGTTCAGTCTTTATTGAAGTTTTAATTAAACTACTGTATATAATATATTCTTCTGTAGTCATATTAGTTAGTCTTCTCAAAGTCAAATTTGACCACAAATAGAAATTCCCATTTAATGAAAAAATACTTTTTCACAACGTTTTCAGGCATTCACATACAGTATACCATACAGCTCAAGTCAAGTGGTCTATTTACTCTTATTACCAGCATTCATCCATGTGCTCCTCAGTGTGACAAACAAAGTTGTTTTCTTTTTGACAAAGTGGCAGCTGTTGCTGGCCCTGCTGTTTTGTAACATGCTGGTTCCAGCATCCTCAGAGGTAATAATGCCCTACCAAATCAGCAGTGGCTCGCCTGTCCTTTGTCATAGCAGAACAATAGGAGGAGAGTGGGAGGCCTCAAAAATCACATGTGCTGCTTTGATTCACAGCAGAAGCCTGTGTGGAGGAAACAAACAAGAAAAAAATAGTCAGAGAAATGATCCAAGGGCCAGATCATGTTTTTAAGCTTCAGTCAGAAAAATACATACTGTATAATTTATATTTTCATCTTTCAATATTAATTGACTCAAAGTGACAAATGAATCTAACAATCATATTCCACCAACTCAATTTAAGGAATTCTCTGATTTTGTGTGAAGGATTTGATGCCATTTTGTCATAAAAAAATAAATTAGGATAGTATGTCTATGTGACTCCTATATCAAAATGTACCTTAAGGTTCACAACAGGATTAGTTCACACATATGGCACTGTTAAGACGAAGTTATTTTTAGAAACTCGGTTAGTTTAACTTTCAACACAATTGGCTCCACTGGTTCAGAACATGTGTCAGAAGCTGTCAGAACACATGGAGAAAATTGTGCGAAAAGTAAAATGAATTGAGAACTTTGTCTCAACAGTAGGATGTGTAAAAGCATCTTCATTTGAACATGTTCAAAATAACATGAAACGATTTCATTCAATAAATTAAACATTAAGTCCCTTGTCCAGTAGTGTAACTAAGGTTCTGAGAAAAGAACTGGAGACAGAGTGTTGATGAATATGTTTGGAGGATTGAAGAGAGGATGGTAGTGGGGAAGGAGTAGTTCTTACTGCCACCACCAAAGTGCATTGTCCAAGGAGACAGAGGGAGAGAGTGACTGGTTTCCAGGCGGCTGCTGAGGCTGACAGTGGTCTGCGCTGGTCTGTTCCCTCTCTCACTGCTGCCAGCTGGTTGGGTAAACTAAGAGTCCTCTCTTTGGAGACCAACTCAGTTTGTGTCCCTTTCAAACATCATTCATGAACTATGAATACAGGCTAAAAGAGAGGCCAGGACCTACCAGAGATTAGAAGGGGGTAATTGTGGTTATTTTAGACATGTATATTGTATGCGTGTCTCTCTACTTTGCAGTATATGCGCTCAGCTTGCATATCATTACATTCACAGGCCTGCTCTAGTATCAGAGTATTGTAAAAGAAGACATCTTCCCTTTCAACTTCCAAGATCTCTGGAACCTAAGCATCAAATCCCTGCTGCTGTTTTTTGTATCTCTATTTCGGTAATATCAAATAGATTTCAGTTTCCATGTTTCAATGTTCCATGGAGACATTTATTTAAAAAAAAAAACATGCTTTAATACAAACATGTATACAAAGTGTCTTGAATAGTTTTTTTACTGAATGTGGTGATCCCAAACCCGACCCAGGTCAGAAACTGTTTTCATTTTATTTAACAGTGCAAGACATATTTTAGTATTCCTAATATAGTTTTATTGGACAGTGAACTGACATAAGGTACACTCCAGTATACTGGAAACCAGGTATGCAGAAAACAGAGTAATTACTTATCACATGTTGTGTGACAGAGACTATGGTGAAACTCTCTGTAATAACTGCAGAGATTTTCTTTTCGGGATATCCTCCAAAAGACACAATAGTGAACGTTTGTCTTACTAAACATGATTAAAATAGGGCATGTAAAGCACAACTGTATAAACTGAACATTTGGCTAATAGGCAGTTGTTTCTTACAACTACAGAACCGCGTCACAACACTGTAAGTTTGTGTCAGTTATGTACAGGACAAAAGGGAAGTTTAATGAATAGTCTGGAAAGAAGCACAAGCTGTTGAAAGGTTTGGGTGTGGGTGTTAGTGTGGGGGAAGGGCACAGGCAGGGGCTTTCTTTTTTTTTTTTTTTTTTTTTACATGTGTGATAAAAGTGGAAAGGGTCTTCACTACCTAGGGGAGGGTCAGTGTTTTATGAATGAATGTATCTGCACGGTTATAGTGTCAGCACATTAGACAGTTTGTATGTCATGCTTTTAAGGGTAAAATAAAAGACTCAAACACTAACTCTAACTGAGTCCCTTTCATATGTGATCCAGTGTTATTTATTCTAACCATCCTTCTACGATTTTTTAGCCTACAGTAAATTCCTGGCATTAAATGCATTGCCATGCCATTGCCCAAATGCAGGTGATGAAGAAAATGTAATGCAAATATGTGACGTTGTCGAAATTAAAGCGTAGTGCTGAACAAGTAATTAACGTTGGTGTGAAATTTAGGGTAATTCTACAGATACATTCTCTAGCAACACTTTATTGGCTAACTTCACTGAGTGAACACACAAGCCTTTACATTGGCCAATACAAACTCAGTTGAACTGAAATCCATAGGCTGTAGGCCTACGTTGCGTTACTACGAATATTTTAGAACAGGAAAGAAACAAATGACAAAGTAGGCTACCCTGCAACTAAATACGGTAATATCAAAAACATGCTAACATGCAATGACAACAAGACAGTTTTATCACGTCTTTAGTCACTAACGAGTAAAACTGGAAATTGAGCTTGTATTAAAACAATTGCTTGTGTCTAATTCGGCCCAGATTCCACATACCCCTTAGGTATACACATCGTTGGCCTATCCCAGACGAAGAGAGTAGCCTATATATACACACACATATACAAATCAAAAAGCGTTAACTATAAACTAGTTTTAAACTACAAGATTTCCTTGCACTTTTTGGGAATTTACAGGTGAAATGTCCTACTTAACTAGGTTTTAGCACCACCCACTTTTGTGATGAAAATTAATTAGATTGTCTAGCCCATATAATTGCAAAGTAAACCATTTAAGAAGGTGCACGCTTACATGTAAGCCACTGTTTTTTAGAATACGCTAGTATTATAAAAGCCTACCGAAATTTTAAAAGAGTAGATTTAGAAGGGCATTAACCTACCCCCACGTGACTGTGGGCTACTGTTGCGCCATGAACGCGCAGAGATATGCTGAGTGAGCGCGCTCAGTGCAACAGCTGCATAGTGAGAGATTTGCAAACATTGAATGCAAGCAATCTGGCTGGCTAACAATTGGCTAACTTAGCTAACCAGGACAAAACTTCAACGGACATTATAACGTTACTTATGATAAACTGACTTTACCATTGAATAGATTTCTATCAACCCTTGTTCTTATCGCATCTAAACGATTCTAAGAACCTGTTAGGTGAGTTTCCCCATTCTGTTAGACACTCTAAACACTTAACGTAAACGTTATAGCTAGCCCAAGTAACTTTTAAATGTGTCTTTCTTACAGAAGGGTTTTCTATAGTGTTCATTATGTATACCTCTAGTTATGGTTAATGTGTTCATTCATTTTCGTTAACATCAATTTGAAAGTGGAAGCTGATGTGGAACTTTAGAGCTCTTCTGCACTCAAAGCAGGAACTGTTTGTTGAATGCCCGTTTCATGCAATGAACTTCTATGGCTTAGTTCGCTTTTCTATCAGCCTCAAAACAACATAAAAGTTAGTAGTCGAAGTACTTTAACCCTAATTGTATAATAAACGTGAGCTTGAGCACGTACCCAAAATAAAACCTACCATCACTAATTTCTCGATTTACAATTGACCTAAGCCTAATTGATCAAACGATTCACCAGAGTCCGTCTACTCGGAAATCAGCCTCATCCATTGGACAAGTGTAAGGGGGCTTTGCTAGCAAGCTAGTAACTCGTTTGACCGTCTGTTTTACAGACAGGTATGGCCAACCTATTGGTCCAGATCATGTACACAATTGTATCAAATCTATCCTAAACCAGTTTTTTTTGTCATAGTTGTATTTAATAAGTAGTATTGGACATTGTATGTGAAAACTCCCAGGTGTCTTAATCTTTAAGTAATCTTTACTACCATGCTAGGTAGCTAACCCAATAACCGTTGAATTAGAGCATCAATTGTCCTTCTCATCATGTTGTTGTAAGAGACCCTGGAAGAGCTCTGGAATAACACATGCAAGAATGAGATTAGGCAAATACTGAAGTTCGTTCTCTTAATTTGACAAACATGCAGTATTTCAATGCCCGTTTACTCTGACACAAAATGTAAAAAATAAAGTAATATTATTTTGCTTTGGATGGGGCATTTGGTCACCTCGTAGTTTGTAGTCTTTTCGGTCGTATTTGCCTTGTGACTTATTGCCTTTACTGTGTTAACATTACATTCAATTCTGTGTATGTTTGAATATCGGAACGTTAACCGTTTTGGGTATGCAGAATAACCTGGGGCCATTTATCACAAATGGAAGAATAACTTTGTTCCAAACACGTCTCAACGCACGTGTCAGGAAGTGAATTCATATCAGATAATCTTAGTGTTTTTCTAGAGAATTTCTAATAGGGGTGACGGGCTCTGGTTCCACCTAGAGGGGGACGAATAATCAGGTAGGCTCCACATGAGAGAGCCAATATTAAGTGATTTGCCAGAGTCTGAGGTGTAATATTTGTATTCGTGTAATACATGTAAATCATTATCAGATAGGGTTCCTGGAGATCATACCGTTAAGCAGATACAACAATAGTTGTTATCTTAACTTTGACGTTCAGCGTTATGGATAGAGTAGACAGAATGTCCTATAAGTCACCACCGTTCTTTTGTATGTAAGTGGAAGGTTTGCTAAAGTTATCCTATAGAATAGAAGCCATCGATTCACGGGAAACAAAGCTTTTCAAGACTTCCGTTTCACCGTATGTAGCGAACTGTCTTTGTGAGTCTTTAAATACCAATGACTCTTAAGTTGTCCTTGCAAAAGAATACTAAAAGTTATTTGAGATCCAGTCAAAGACAACATTTTGAGATTATATATTTGAATAGGGCAGTTCTGGAAGCTACCAGTTGAAGTAAAATCACCGTCGATCTCAAGTGGCCAACCACGACACAACGTAGGTGCTGTGCCGTAAATTTGAATACGCTTGTGTTGGGTGTAGGCACAAACATGCTCGCTTACGTATGATGATGGTTATAGGTCTGGGCTGTCTCATAACAACGAACAGTGCGTAAACTGTAAAGCAATTGATTGCATCGGCGAGAGAACCACCTTTTTGAAGATTGTGTGAAATGTTCTGTCTGCTGATGGTTTCTATTCTCTCTATCTTTGACTTGTTAACACACTGTTATCAATGCTTAAGTGAGATTGGCCCTAGGAACAAGTTTAACCAGGAGTTTGCATTACTGCTTTGGCGTGTACACACGTTTTTGTAACTTGTCAGGTATATTACACATTAATGTAACCACATTAGAAATGCACTCTTCATTATGAACTATTTAGGAAGCTCCGTGTTTGTGAAGCCTAATTCGACATACTGACCTCTAATTCAAAGAGCCTTCTGTCTAGAAGTTACTGAAGTGGAACTGCCTTGTATGCTACAAATGAAATCTTTTTATTTCAAGTGACGCTGGCTGTGGTTAACCAATACATTTGTTGTTTTTTGCTAGACATGGTCTCTTAGACATGATTTAAAGAAAGCTGTTTGTTCAACTCCACTTAATGTTTTACCCAGAAAAAAATGTTTTGTCCCAAAAAATTACCCTAAAGTATTTCAGTATAGTAGGATCCACATTTCCGATGAATCTATACAAATTTATTTCATATTTGAACTGTTAAAAAAAGAAGTTAGCATTTAAGTTAGAAGTAAGCATTTAATGTAAGCCTGAGCTTTTCAGTATTTGGTATGGCTGCCATTTGTTTTGGTCACACCTTAAACACAGCCTGGTATGCACCACTGCAGTATTAAATAGACCTGGAGAGATTGACGGACTAGCATATCACCTCGCCTTAATTTGCGCCTGGTTTAATACTAGGAAATGAGTGGCATTGGCTTCTTTGTTTCAGCAAGCTTTCAATTGTTGGCGCAACGTGAAATTCAGTCACCTGATGAATGTTTTGCTCTCCTTTTGGCCAAAATGGAAGATAATTGGAACTGAATGGGTAATGAATATAAAGTAATTGAAGTGATTAAATTGCCATTTGGAGAGCATTCTAATAACACAATCAGGATAAAAAACTGACTCTGAGTCTGTGCAGAGAATTGCTCTTGCTAAGATTATTCATCTCTTGTATTTGTCTAGCATGGAGGTGTTGGCAGAAGTTACCAGAACAAACCTGTTCCTGTGGTGATTGATTTCCTTAAGCTTACTTGCAAAAGTTAGAAAGTGAAACTTTGAGGCAACAGCTTGATTTCTCAAGATACTTGCTGCTGTGTAAAATAATGGGGGTTCTGAGGTTTTGTAGTGTTTTGCCTATAGCTTGAATTGTGAGTACTGTCTTCAGGTTCCTGGCTTGTTTCCCGTGTATTCACAACAACATATATGTGTGTTTATTCAGGCTAGGAGTACTGGACCATAACACCAGGGGGGGACATCACGTAATCAAAAGATCTCATCCAACACTGACCCTTCTTGCCCTTCTTCACATCAAGCATAATTGCCTCAGTTTTTCCCACTTTTTAAATACCATTATGGCTAGCTGTAGAACCATGCTCCAACTTCTCTGGCAACAGTTAAACTGACTGTTCTGACATGACTTTTAACTGAAGTGAAGGGAGAAAAAAAATCCTTTATTGTCTATCCAAAAGTCTTCCTACTTTGACCATACATCGGAAGCAATTTGTAGTACTTTTTCAGTCAAGTAAGGGTGAAGAGGCATTCAGTCAAGCTGCAGTACCACTGGAGCTTGGCTTTTGAGGTGCGGAAAGATGCCCACTCACCCACTAATCCCATTCATGGAGAGTCCTGATGGATTAGGACAGGACTTCCTCAGCAACAGCAGTGCCAATATGCCTGGGGCCAGCTCCAGCATGACTCCTCATGCCAGCCTTGCACAGAAGAGCGATGTCCAGGTAGTCGGCACCACCCTACCAGTGGACTGCATGTTTTGTGAACAGAGCTTTCAGCAGCATGAGGAGCTGGGGCCACATGTATTGTCCGAGCACCCCACCACACTATTTGGCCCAGCTGTTTTACGGGTGGAGGCCGAGTTCCGCACCCCTGGGGAACGGCCACGTCCCAAACAACAAAATGTTTGTGGCCCAAATAGTCTCGAGGAGGAGCCACTGAGCTGTGTGGTGTGTGGACAGGAAGTGGTAGACTCAGCTGACCTGGAGATTCATATGAAGAGCCACAAGGACTGTTACAGCTACTGCTGCTCAATATGTGGCCGCCGTTTCAAGGAGCCCTGGTTCCTCAAGAACCATATGCGCACACATGGCGGTAAGGTGCGTGGCCGAAGCCTACAAGACCCTGACGGTCCAGTCACCATCAATGAGGTTGTGCAGGACCAGCCCCCGCCCACTGTGGTGTCATCCTACCGGTTGTGCATGATTTGTGGATTTTTTTTTGCTGACATTACAGCACTTACTGAGCACAGCAGGGTACACTGCCACAAGCCAGAGTCGTGTGAGGAAGAGGAGGAAGGGCCTTGTGAAAAACGCCCCGACCATGCGGAAGAGACCCCTACCTCCCAGGATGCATTCCTGGGGCTGTTCCAGCTGCAGCCAGCAGCTCAGACCGTGGAGCAGCAGGCCAGCCGAGGCATCGCCCTAAACCCCTTCAACACCTACCAGGCCTGGCAGCTGGCCACCAAGGGGAAAATCACAACAGGGGTGAACGTGGCTAAAGAGCTCAGCCCGGACTCCATATCAGACAATGAGGATTCCTGCTCGGACAAGGAGGAGCTTGGTAGAATCTGGGGCTCTGGACACGGGGGAAGAGAGGAGAGAGTCGGAAAGGATGGCCTTCGCAGTCACCTGAAACCCAGCGGAGCCGAGACGCCATCCCCAGAGCCAGACCAGAAAAGCCTCAGGAAGGACAAGCCCACACACTGCCTGGACTGTGGGAAGACTTTCCGCACCTACCACCAGCTGGTATTGCATTCTCGTATCCACAAGAGGGAGCGCGTCGGAGCGGAGAGCCCGACCCCTTCTCTGGAGGGGAAGGCCTACAGCACCGGCTCAGCGGACAGCTCCGTGTTGGACAGAGCAGACGAGTATGCAGAAGAGGGCTGTGAGGATGGCAGGCGAGGTCACACCTTCCTTTCAGGTAAGATGGTGGCCTTACACACACACATTTGCACTGCTGTAACCATCCAAAAAAAACACTTTACTAACATGTGGTGCATCCAAGTTTGGAAGGTTAGCCTTTTCATGTCTTTTATGGAAACATGCACTTTCATAGAAATATATCTGAAAATACAGAATTAATTAAAAAAAACCTTTATTAAATGGAAACACATAAGCTAAATAAGGAGTGTGTTTTGTGAATAGCCCCTGATCTGATTTTATACCAGAAGTTCTGCCGGTATTTCTAAACCCAGTACATACATTTGGGCAGCCATGGCCTACTGGTTAGGGTTTCGGGCTGGTAACCGGAGGGTGGCCGGTTCGATCCCCGACGAGTAGGAAAAATGTGGGCGGGTGAAGTGGTAGAGCACTGCTCTCCCATGCCCACATCCACGGCTGAGGTGCCCTTGAGCAAGGCACCAAACCCCGATCACTGCTCCTCGGGCGCTGCTGAAGGAAGCTCACTGCTCCGGGTTAGTGTGCATCACTGTGTATATCACTACCCTGGATGGGTAAATTGCAGAGATAGAATTCAGAGTGTGTGTGTGTCACTATCTCTGCCATTAACATAGTCACTAGTCACTAGGGCTAATTTCCATCCATTCCATTTCCATTCCATAAATGTGATGGATGTTTCACAAGACATAAAAAGGTGTGTCAAATCAAGAGCAAACAAAACCTGTCGATCTTGATCATCTAAAGCCTTCCAGCACATCTGTCCTGAAAACATTTGCTGTGCTGAGACAAGTCTGTCAACCTGTTTGGTGAAAGGACAATGCACTACAATGTACAAAACTTCACTTAAAGAAGCATTCCGGATCAATTGCTATTTGCTAACGATATGCTTGCGGGTAAAACTAACGAAATCTCTTTAAATGTGCTGACTTTGACATTATGACAAACTAGTTACTCAACAACTGCCCTAACACAGTCAAACATCAAGCAAGTGCAACACAAGACAAAGCAAGACGGCAAATAAGCTACTTACTAGTTCGGCAGACAGTAGAAAGCCGGGCAGCGTCAGGCAATCTTACATTTAGCAGTTATAAGCCTATGGACCCTGGTATAGCAATGGCACGGAGGCGATTCTCCATATTAAAAGTCATTGTAGCGGCCCCATTTTTTTCAAGCTGTTATTTTAAGGTAAAACTGCTTATTCTAACCCTAATCCTGAAGTATAATTGTTGCATAGTGTTACTTTAACAGGGAAGTCAGAAAATAGACAATATAGAGTAATGCTAGTTTCTCAATTTAATCTCAACAGCTACCAAAATGTTTAAGGTCATTTGATAGGTCTGGGTTTGTTTGTTCACAATGTCTAATGAATATAAGCCATCCAAGTTCAGAAAACGCATCTTGCTTTCTTGTCTTGTCTGTAATTGTTTTGGGTGCAATTCTAACATTTGTTACACCACATCATTTGAAAGAAATGAGCTCCACTGCATGGTCATGCAGATGTCATAATTTCCCTTTCCTCACTATTAGATAAAAAAGATGACAAAATGAAACTGAAGATCCTCGCACCCTCACGCACATGCACATATTGTGGCAAGACCTTTCGCTCCAACTATTACCTCAACATTCATCTCAGGACACATACGGGTGAGTGCAAACAAATCCCTCCAGTCAGTTCATGTAATATAAACAAGTCTGCAACCAAAGTTGTATGTGTATTAAATGTGCACCTGTCTCTGTGTACCTGTCTATAATTTTGCACCAATCACTAATGAACTTTAAATTTTGAATTCTAGTCTCTTAATCAATTTTGTGCTTTCTAGTGATGTAGGCTACGAATAATAAGGTTTGTGGGTTTGTGAACAGGTCTGAGGAAGTGAAACTATTGAGAAGATTAAGCCTAAATGTTTTTTTTGTCCTCCCCAGGTGAGAAGCCATATAAATGTGGGTACTGTGATTATGCAGCAGCTCAGAAGACCTCACTGAGGTACCACCTGGACCGCCGCCACAGAGACAAGCCTTACACTGAGATTCCAAACATCCCTGTGTCATACACTGCCTTCACACCCAGTGCCAAGGAGATGGAGCCTTCCCCCAACATGACCCAGAAGTGCCTGTCCCCCAGTGTCCCCAGCACCGGGGACACTAAGCCCGATGCCTGTGATGGTCTGTGTCAGCAAGGCACCACGGTCAGCGGTAGCCCACGGTCACAGGTGAAGTCTGAGCCGGCAGACAGGGTGTCAGAGGGTACCACAGCATTGAAGCCTACAGCCAAAGATGAGCAAAACCTGAAAGTTGAGGGCAATGAGGAGTGCAAGTCCCCACTGGACTTGTCCCTGAGAGTGGCGGTGGTGGTGGCGGCGTCTGGTTCTGACCTTTGCAGCCAGCTGCCCACCAACACCTGCTCGTCCTGCCCCTTCACCTCCCTCTACCCAGAGGTCCTGCTGATGCACCAGAAGCTGGTCCACAAAGAGAAGCTGGAGCAGATCAAGCGCCAAGCGGGCAGAGCCACCAGCACGGCCCTAAAACTGAGACGTCACACAGGATGCCCCCCAGCTCTTGAGGGAAGAGATGTGAGCCCATTGATCACTGCGGATCGCAAGCACCCCCGGCGGACCTCTTCTCCCCCACCCCTTCCAGCACTGCCCCCTAAAGCTACTGAGAGGAGTCAACTTAAACAAGTCTCTCAGTCTCTGCCTAAATGCTCCCCTCTCAAAAAGCCAGAGCTGGACAGACAAGGCACCAGGTTGATTGTCCCCCACACCACCCATGGCCCCTCAAAACTGGGTCAGGGGCCTGTTGACTCGCCGTCTGACGGTGGTAATAAGCAAGGTGCGATGCGGCTGGACCGGGACAGAGGAGCGAACCAAAGGGGCAGTGCAGTGGCTTCGGCTCACAGTGGGGTGGTGTGGCCTTCTGATGCGGTGCGTCTCTGCCTGTCCAGCAGGTTTGCTCGGCTGCCACAGAGGGACTACCATGAGCCTGTCACCAAGCGGTCTAAGCACTGTGACTCTGCATTGGATCTGCCTAGAGCCAGACGGCCACCAGAGGAGCACCCTCATCTCCGGTCCCCAGACATGGGCAATGTGGCCTCCGCAGTTGGCCTAGGAGGCAAAGCAGCGCCCTCTGCTGGCCCAGTGTCACGAGAGTCAGACTGGAGTGTGATCAACCTATTGCGCTCTTACACGCCCAGTGACCTGGCCTCCCTGTATCGCAGCAGCCCCAGCCATGCCAGCCCACATGGAACAGGTACAGCCCTGCACGTCTCATACACACACTCTCTCACACACACACACACACTCCTCACACACACACGCTCTCAAACACACACTCTCTTACTCAAGCTCACAGTGAAAGCTGAGTACAACGCTGTAGTGAAGCTTGCCAAATGAGTTCAAATATAAAGATGCACTCTTACATTAATTAATTATCAAATACCCTTTACCTGATTTAGAAAGACTTACACTGAAGTTGACTCACCTCATAGACAGAGTGTCCCAAAATGACTTCATGCTGAAAATATTGAACACTTCTTGAGAAATGCCATTAATATGTAGCCAAGATAATGTGAGACACCGTTGAAACAGTGACTGACTGGCTCTACTAAGCTATTGGGGATGTTAGCTAGCCAACTCTGGCCTACATGATATGGTTGAACAAAGTAAAGAATTATGTTGAAAAGAATTGCTTAGCATGTTTTTTTAATTGTATTTGACTAATCGTCTGACTGATTCCCACTGCACAATACTCCTATAGTATCCATGGTAACAAACAACATGAGTACTGAATCTTCAGCTCTTTTAGTAACTATTCCTTTTCTTCTGTGAAGTGAACAGACCCATGATGTACTCTCAGTACCCCGGCAGCCTACTGCAGAGGACAGAGGCCCCGCGGCCAGTCGGTCAGGAGCCCAAGCGCTGCCAACCCTCAGAGAAGAGCTCTTAGCACCCATCATGGTGAGTTCACCCCACATACATATAAGACACTAGCTTATAGCCTACTTACCGGATGTATGTGTCTTAATTATCTGATGAATTAACAGTATTAGAGGATTTAGTTCATTCTTAAGAATTGGGCTATTGTTACAGATGAGGTGTCAGTGACACAATATGGTTATATTGATTAAATTGGCTAGTTTGGGAGCTAAGTCTTGTTTGATTGCCAGGGGCTAGTGTGCATTGAGCGCACACGAATATTAAATGTTATGGTTGTACAAAATGACACTTAATATGCTGCCAAACTTACATTAGAGAAGACATGTTAGTTCATTACAGTCTAATGTCTCTCGGTATCTCTTAAACAGCAAATAACTTGCGACTGCATAAAAAGCACATAGTTGGCTGTTGTGCCACACACAGACATTAGTGATGGTACTCGGAGATAAAATGAACGATACAAATAAACATTTCAGTCAGCTGATTCATTACTGGGATCTTTGGATGCTGCATTAGTTGTAGTTCTGGCAACCAGTGCTTTGATCCTAATCACTGAAATAAATGTATAGGTTATATTTTAAAAATGCCTTTTTCAGAGGACATAGTGAGGCTGCCTTTAAAAAAAAGTTGTTTCTTTTCTTCTCTTCAGGTCTTTAGTGTGCAAACCATTCCATGCCAAAAACCTCACCTACTTAAACGGGACTGGAAGCAAGGTTTACACCTCTACTAACAAGCTGTGACCTTTTTTTTCTGTGTGTGCACATGTATCTCAACTATTTTATGAGAAGTGGTTGAGAGTCTGGTAGTTCTATGATTGTGGTTGTCAGTGGATGAACAGTGTATGGAACAGACATGGGCGCGTGCACTGGCGTGGTTGAACCTGAAACCTTCTCAGTCTCTCCTCACTGCTGCTGATGTGTTTAGGTGTATAGTCTATCATCAGCAATAGGCATGCTCCTCTTGAAGCCTCTTTATTCCATTCATCTTGCAGATGACCGTATTGGGAATATGAGTTACATTTGAGAAGGGTCCATCTAAATAAATGAACTACACATCGTTTTGATGGATGCAGAATCTCTTTTGATCACCTCTTTACAAAACTAAGCTTTATATGCACAGTCTACTTGTAATAATGTTGAATTAATCAGGAAACGCAATTCTATTCTTCTTTTCAGTAAAACAATGATGTTGGTTTGAGATGAGGTTTACCAAAATGTAATGAAGACAACAAAATATAAAATTCAAATATATCTGTCAACTCTTATCCATACATAATAACCCTCTCATTCTTCAGAAACGTTTGTGTGTGTGTGTGTGTGTGTGTGTGTGTGTGTGTGTGTGTGTGTGTGTGTGTGTGTGTGTGTGTGTGTGTGTGTGTGTGTGTGTGTGTGTGTGTGTGTGTGTGTGTGATTAGATGGTCAGCTTAGGAGCTGTGTATCTTGTGCATTGGATGGAAACGAGAATGAGGGAGATGTTAAAACCTGTAGCTCTGTCTGGAGGCTCCCTAAAGTCCAGCTCTGACTCCTGCAGCACCTATTGGGGAGCAGAGCTTGTTGTTTTTCAGTCCTTTAATCATCTGTTCCATAGCAGTGAACATACCAGCCTTTTATTTAAAGTCAAAGTGTTACATATCTCATTGTTTCTGTTTCTGTTCTATGTATATTTATTTTCAGTATGTGGTGTGGTTTTCTACTTGTCGATGTGAATGTATGCTTGATGTGGTCTGTATCATTTTTAGGGTAAGCTCTGTAGTGTGTCACTAGTCTGTTTCACCGGTACAGGGTTTACCTCTCAATCTCCACCAGACAGGCCGATCCGGTCATGTCATATGTGGACAGTCTAAGAACATTGACAGACTCATGCCTATCCTAGCCTTCTTGCAGCCTGATTTATACTTGAAACCAGCGTATCTGCATCAATCTGAGAAGAATATTACTTTGGTTTTTACTTGTGTTGATTGATTTTGTAACTGTACGTGTAATGTTGCCCAGCCAAGAGGATGTTTTCGAGCTAAAGCAGCCTGGCATGAACCTGCTATGTCTGGAGTGACTACTGAGGTACAGACTGATGCTATGGCAGAGGGACTGTTTACTGGATGGAGGGTCTGTTTGACCCTGTGCTGCTTGTACATCTGAATTGTGTTCCTTGTCTCTAATATTGCATGGCCTGTCTGAATGGACTGTTGTTAACTTCCACTGTCACATTAGTTACCCCTGTATCTCCACCTTGAGCCCTGGTAAAGAAGACATGCTGGTGTGGTTGTTTGTCTTGACATGGCACTTTCATTAGGCTGTTTCTTGTTTTTTTGTTAGTTTTTTTTTGTATTTTCTTTTTTTTTTATGAACAAAATGTCCTCCCTCTGCTATACATGGCACTGCTTCCAGAGTGATGCCAAACAGTCTGGGCCAGCTCTGGAATTATTGAAACTCTGTTGTAGATTTAGGGGGGGAATCTGAAGGACAGTAATTTATTTTCCATTTATTAAAAATGGGAAGTTTGTAGAATTGTCCCCTTTGGTAGGATAGAACTGTCCTGTTTCCCCCCCCCCAGATTAGGACCTGTTGTGTTACAATGCTGCAACTTTGCTTAATGTCTGAGATGTGGATGAGGCATGTGCCTGAGTGACTGTCAGTGTTATACACTGATGGCTTTTGAATTTGTTTTTCTCTTGTTGTTTTGAAACATGGGGACCACTTGAGTATTGTTTCTATCCTGTGACATGCTGTCATCTTCTGTGAACCTTTTCTATATGTTTAAGCATCTATGGTTGCATTAGTTTGTGTAAATATTCCTTTAGTTTTGATACATTTTCTTCGGGATGCCTTGAGTGTGTCATTTGTAGTACAGATGTGTCATAGAGTGCACAAGGCCATCAGGGCCTGTGAGCGGTTGGTGTGGAGGAGAACATTGCAGATGTTGGTGTCAAGTCCTATCCATTAAATTGATGTAAACAGTTTTGGTGTTTAAATGTATGTTCAGCATTCAAGAACAAAGTCCATTATTTCAAATGTTGCCAATGAATAATGAAACTGATTTGGACTTCGACATTTCCTTCTTTTATCAAGTAAAAGAAAATGTGTCCACGTGGTGATAATGGTGCAAGTGAGATGAAGTTGGAAATAAATATGATGACCTGACCAAGTGGCTGCTTTCTTCAGAAGTGGCTGTTATGACACAGGGCGTACTCTAGAGGGCACTGCTGGCAAAGTTTTTACAATTGTGCTGAAGCAACAAAGAGAGCGGCATACACAGTGTTTGGGCATAGTCAGACTTGAACTCCGTCATAAAGCATAAAGATGCGTCACTTCTACATTATTGGTAGATTGCACAAGCATCCAGAATACCTTTTTCAAATGTTTTTCTATTTTCATGGTGTATTTTAAATTCAAATGTTGTTATGTTTTTAGTTCCATGATGGCACAGGTTTGAAGAAATGCTCCCACATTTGCTCTGTGGGTGGCATACTGGCATCTGGGCATACCACAGTCCATGTGACCCCACACTCAGAGGTGACTGGCAGAGAACATCATAATGGTGCATTGTGTCAACTGTAAATTGCATGGGGCAGTCTCCACATTAAAACACACCCCACACACACTCCCCCCCCCCCCCAACTCTTGCCTGCTTTTCTTTTTTAGTGTAGCACATCTGTTTTGTGTCTCCTCCCCAGGGCCTGTGCAGTGTAATCTATTGCATTAGCTCACATTAGTGCATATTGCCCATGGGCCTCCATAATCACACAACGCAAAATGAGCATTTCACTTAGCATCACCCTCACAGGCACACACACACACACACACACACACAACCATGCAGACGCTTGCCACTAAGGGAGGAGGAGGCCCAGACGCAGCTGGACGTCACACGCTCTCTGTTGTCACGGCTCCCAGTCAGGGACAATGCCCTTGAATTCTTTCAGCTTTCAGAACCCGCTCAAGGATTTACTGACAGACATTTGACTTTAATGAGGCAGGATCTTCTCTCTCTGCTTGATGAGTTCTGCTATGCTAGTTGGAGAACTGGCATAGATGCATATTAGCAGTTTGTTTAATTCGATGTCATCAGATACTATGTCATCAATTACATTTGTTGTGCCTCCTTAATATAGGAATTTGTATTTTCCCACCAATATGGTCCCAAACTGTATGGAGTATATCATAGTTTACTTAGATCACCTATTGCATATGAAATTAGTGATATGTATGCAAGGCCCTATTTGTATTAAAATAGATGAGTTGATGCATGAGTTCATATACAGTATATGTTTGCTTCTGATTTCTAGTGATTGCTTATGGTCTGTTTTGCTGAGGTTCCTCTTGCCTGTGGCCTTTGTGGGCAGACCGGCTGTGTTTCCTTCTCCTGGTGGCTACTGCTCCTGCTGATACAGGACCGAAGTCAGCAGCCCCGACTCCCACACCATAAAGCCAACAGCAGGTACAGGCCCAGAATAGCAGAACAACATCTTAATTAGACTCCTGTGGCACACACACGTGGAGCTGCAACACAACAGCTTGTCCCACCCATCATTTAGTAAAAGAAAAAGAAACGCCTCAGGATGGAACTTCTCCCAAGACACAGTGAGGTCATGTATGACCATGAATTCCATTCAAGCCTCTTAAAGAAAATATTATGCACGTTAAGTCAAGCATTCCCCCCATATGTTAATCCTGACCCTTAGTCTCACTCTTTCAATCTGTCACATTGTTGGACATTTCTATAACATAGCCTCTGAAGTAGGTTTTGCATTATCACATGCATACACAGATGTTGGCATAAGGTGTTGAGATCTGTTGGAATTACCAATTCTATGCACATCCAATGTATTGTGTTAGACCAAGGTTTCTATATTTCAGAGAAAGTCGAGTGAGGGGTAAACATGTGAAGTCACTGGTTTGACACTGGATAATGATGTGGCTAAGTGTCGGTCCCTTATTCACGTGGGTCTCTGGGCAAGGATTCCACCATTTGTGTTGGTACTCTTCTTTTTAGTCTGTCCTCACTGAACCTATCATGCCATGCCAACTCGCTGAGCTAGTGGACAGATTGCCTGCAGTAGACTGGGACAGTTCATCATCATCACCGTCGCTCAACCCCATAGAGGAAGAGCTGTAGCCATGTGGTGCACCCGGAAGCAGAACCCTGGCTACCCGAAACCCCACCCCGTCTCCGAGCATCGGGGAAGGGACTTAGGCGTCAAGAGACGGCCAGGACCATATGGAGCAGGCAGAGATAGCGCAATTCCTGTGCTGAGAATAATGGATGATGTGTCATGTTTCATGTCGCAGGGAAGCCATCAAGAGACCCAGAGCAGGGAAATCAAACCACGTTGCCAACAGCCAAAGCGACTTCTGCAGCATTTAAAGATTTTGGTCCCCCCCCCCCCCCCCCCCCACCTCCCAAGGCTGTATCTCAGAGAGAGGCCCATGGCATGAAGTTTTGTCTTCGAAAGTTGATCTGGCGGTACATAGCTGTGCTGTATGTCTTATCGTGAGTAATGGCTGTCTGGTAAGTGTTTCGAGCACTGATGAGAAAGTACAAAAGCAAAGGTGTACCTCTACATTCTGAATAACATTGAAAGTTTTGAACTGTTGTGATTTTCATGCTAACACGTGGGCATCAAAATGCAGTTAACAGAGAGACACAGATGAGTAAATAAATAGATAAATAAATATTTACAAAATGTTTAAATAAATACATTTTACAGTGAGTGATAAGCAAGATCAAAAAGATATGTCTTAAGTGCATGTTTAAATGTTTCAACCGTTTCAGCCATTCTTAGGTATTCTGGCAGAGTGTTCCGAAGGCTGGGGTCATAGAAGCTAAAAGCTGCTCTCCCATGTCTTTTAGTCCTGGCTTTTGGAACTGTTAGGAGATCAGTGCCGGAGGACCTCAGGGATCTACTGGGTGAGTACCTTGAGAGCATGTCTGTTATATATTCAGGTGCATGACTATGGAGTGATTTATAGACCAGTAAGAGAATCTTGAAATCTGTTCTAAAACTAACAGGTAACCATTGCAGGGATTCGATGTTGAGCCTCCTTATTACACTACCAAGGGGTAACATGTATAGACTGAAAATACTCATACTCATCTGTAGTAGACATACATGTTTCCATAGGTCTATTATACTCATCTGTAGTAGGCATACATGTTTCCATATGCCTATTATACTCATCTGTAGTAGGCATACATGTTTCCATATGTCTATTATACTCATGTGTAGTAGGCATACATGTTTCCATAGGTCTATTATACTCATGTGTAGTAGGCATACATGTTTCCATAGGTCTATTATACTCATGTGTAGTAGGAATACATGTTTCTCACGCCCTTTTGTAATCTTCTGATTCTGCTCATGTTCATCTTGTCCTCCCTGCCCATATAGCCAAATGGTGTTGAGAACTGAGAGCCTTGCACCTCCCGTGATTCCACTGTTTCCTCTCTGTGCCTCTGGCTTCCCCCGCACTCCTACTCAGCTGTTCTGCTCCTCACACGGCTCTTATGCCTATTATCTAATTCACCCTTAACTCATTTCAATCTGCAAAAAGGAGAGAGAAGGAGTGTATGACAGGAGCAGCAAATCTCTTCTTTCTCCCTTCCGGTCTGCAAGGCACGGGATGGGGGAGGAAGTCAACGGGGACATTTTTTTGCCAGCGGGAAAGACCACATGCTTGTTAAGTACCCCTCCCTCTCTCCTCTCGTCCCCACCCTCCTTCTCTTGTTCTTTCTTTTCTTTGCCTTGCGCCCCCCACCTGCATGAGAAACCCGTCGCGCCCCTCCCCACTCTGGCGCGCCCCAGTGTCAGAATTACACTTAAGTGCTGTTGGCAATACACATGAGTAAGCCCTATAAAAGCCCAGGCATGGGCCCGCGCGTTATTGTTTCTCGCGGATGATTGATTGATGGATGGCTGCTGACACTTCAATGAAGCTGTTTCCACTGCCATCTCTATCCCATGATGTGCAGCGTATATTCGCTATCCACGCCTCATTGCTCGGCTGTGTCATTCCTGGAAGTTCATTTACACCGCCTACCCTGAAGGACCTTCTCTCCTCTTTTTTTCTCTTCCCCCTCTTTCTCATTCTCTCTCTCTCTCTGTATCATGTCTTCTTTTTGTCTGCTCTTTTCCCCTCCCTCTATTGTGTCAAAATGTTTCATTTCTTGTCGTCTCTGCAGGGGCTGGAATCATTTG
The DNA here is from genome assembly GCF_963457725.1 of Sprattus sprattus. Classification (NCBI taxonomy): domain Eukaryota; kingdom Metazoa; phylum Chordata; class Actinopteri; order Clupeiformes; family Clupeidae; genus Sprattus; species Sprattus sprattus. The sequence goes on from NC_137914.1 coordinate 25,273,820, forward strand.
CTTGGGACAATAAGACAAAAGGTGCAGAGAGGTTATGTACAGGGAATGTGTGTCTAGCATGGCTCTACTGTCCGTGTGTGTGTGTGTGTGTGTGTGTGCGTGTGTGTGTGTGTGTGTGTGCATGTGCACGTGAGTGTGTGATTGTGGACTAGGGGGTACAGTCCCAGCTTGAGGCTACAGTAAAATGTTACAAAAACCTACCTCTTTTACACAGGTACCTGAAAGATACAAAAAGTCAAATATCCGAATCATTATTTCTCCATCTTCAATGCCGGAATGCTTTACTCATAATGCGTAGCGCTTAAGAACTGTTACTGTGCTGCAGTAGGAGAGAGTGTGTGTGTTTTTTTTTTTTTTTTTAAAGACAATTGCTCATTTTTCTCTCATATGAGGAGCAGATGGTGGACTAGCATCGGAGCAGTGGCTTTCTGGGATGGCAGCCATGAGATGCCCCCTCAGGTGCCATCCAGTCCCACACACAGGGAGCATGATGGGTAGGACATGGCACCTCCTCTCAAATCATGCCCGTCTGTTCACTTTGCTATTTTCCTCACGCACTTTAAACACTTCAACAAAAAAAAAGAACCTCATGGACTCTACACGGCTGACTTTGATTCATATTGTTTGATTTAAGTCGGTTGCCTGATTGGTCTTGTTTAGGTCACCTCTATTTAACAGACAGAGACAAACCGAGGACACTTCATGCTATCATTTTCTTAATAGCCTTCTGGCTTTTGCACATTGGCACAAATTAGCTATGCGTTCGACTGATTCATGCTCTTTTTGTCATAACCTTTAGTTTGATGAATGATTCTCATCACACTGAAAGATGCGAGCAGTCTTGATGCGTCAGGGTTTTGCTGCGTTGTTGCAGCTGTGCAGGTGACATTTCAGGGGGCTAACGTGCAAGCTCACAGCTCAGGAGGAAGAGGAGAACAACAAGCTCACAGCTCAGGAGGAAGAGGAGAACAACAAGCTCACAGCTCAGGAGGAAGAGGAGAACAACAAGCTCACAGCTCAGGAGGAAGAGGAGAACAACAAGCTCACAGCTCAGGAGGAAGAGGAGAACAACAAGCTCACAGCTCGTGAAGAAGAGGAAAACGACATACACCGTGAGGACGCAGGCTGAGAGCACAGAGAGGCGTTTCAGGAAGGCCTGTTTGATTCAGTCTAGTGGAGAGACATGCTTAGATGTCCTTCATGGTCCTGACCGCAGGTGTCAGGGGACTCATTTCAGAGCAGAGACCTTTGATATTTCATAGAAACGTGGGGGTCTGGAAATGAGTCCTTTCAGTAAATGATGTTGATGGGGTAGGGGATGGGGATGCTGGGTTGAGTGTGTGTGTAGGTGTGTGTGTTTGTGTGTGTGTGTGTGTGTGTGTGTGTGTGTGTGTTGTGTGTGTGTGTGTGTGGTGTGTGTGTGTGTGTGTGTGTGTGTGTGTGTGGTGTGTGTGTGTGTGTGTGTGTGTGTGTGCAGGCGTTGCTGTGTATGTGTGTTTAGGTGCTTTGTGATTGGAAGGGGGGTTGCTGCTCTGCCTGTATTCGGTCTCCCTGCCCGTGCCCTGGCTCTGGCCTGAGAGGAGATGAGGGGTCCCCTAAGGAGAGGGAATAGGTCTCTACTTCACTGATATTTATACATTAGACCTCCCCACTGAGAAAAGGAGAGAGAAAGACAGAGAGAGAGAGTGAGTAGAAACAGGAGATTGAACCCTCGGCTGCATTTCCCACGTGCCTCTGCTTGAGTGTCATTCTTTACCCATAATCACTTCAGTGGGAGTGGGGCTCTCAAGCGCTGCTGACCTCACTCTCATCACCGCCTGCAGTGGTGGAGGCCATCCATAACTATGCAGTGCATTATGGGCCGTAATGATGGGGACCGACTCCCTGCCCTGGGCTGTTGATGTGCTGGAATTTGGTGTGTGTGTGTGTGTGTGAGTGTGAGTGTGAGTGTGTGTGTGTGTGTGTGTGTGTGTGTGTGAATGTGTGTGTGCGTGTGTGTGTGTGTGTGTGTGTGTGAGTGTGAGTGTGTGTGTGTGTGTGTGTGTGTGTGTGTGTGTGTGTGTGTGTGGGTGTGAGTGTGTGAGTGTGTGGGTGTGTGGGTGTGTGGGTGTGAGTGTGAGTGTGAGTGTGGGTGTGGGTGTGGGTGTGTGTGTGTGTGTGGGTGTGGGTGTGGGTGTGGGTGTGAGTGTGAGTGTGTGTGTGTGTGTGTGTGTGTGTGTGTGTGTGTGTGTGGAGTGTAGAAAGGATGAAAACGACATCAGTGCAGCCCAGCATTGCAGAGGGCCCATAGGAGAGCTGCCACACAAGGTCTGTGTGTTGTTCCCAAGCTGGACTGATGGTGCTGGCCCACACCCTGGGGAGGGGGGGAGCAGCACACACCAGGGCCACACCAGGCTGGAGCACTTATTTCATTCCCAACACATCAGGGGAAAGAGTTCATAGGCTGTTAAAGATCAAGCTAAGAGTTTACCCAAATCAAAACAGCGACTCAATGTTTAGAAAACAAGACTCTGAATAAATCAGTATTTTATAAATAGGAGCACTGTTATTGATGTCAGGATTTGGAAAAAAGGTCTTAATCTCTTAGAAAACAAGTACAGTTAAATGTGCTGTTTCTACACGCGAAAATTGACAAATATGATAAAAATGGGTTTCTTATTTTATGTATTTTGATACTGAAATATTCTTAAACATCACTTTTGTATATGACAATTTGTATTTTCTAAAATAATTAAAGTTAGGAGTTATACACTTGTGCTCAGTAATGTAGTTCTTCACACACTGATTCATGCATCAATGAAAGAATAATTGTTAACTTATCATGTCAATTTAAGTGGACTATATTCAAAAATGTGAATCAATACATTTTAACTGCTTGTTTCTTTACAATTCTTTTGTACATCTTGAAAATACTCATCAGTGTCCTTTTTTTGTTAATAGATAGTGACATACATTTATGAATACACTTGATTGCTATGTTACTTTTAATGAAAGTTGTACAGTATGTACAGTGTGCAAAGTAATTTTCTTTGTTGTCAGAAAATATAATTATTTAATGATACAATTTCTTGCAGTTTAAATAGAATTATCTCATAGCGAAGCTAAATATTTGTATCCAGATCTGTATATCAGCAACAACTTTCTAATTAAAAGAACTTTACTTAATTCGTTACTTATCCAGAGTTTTGGTTCTCAAACAATAAGTCACCTCATTTGGCCTTCCTATGGGAGTTTCATGTGTCCTTCATAGAAAGACAGCATCTTATTGACTTCCTTTAAGAGCCGGCTCTTCTGACTGACAGACTTGTGTGACTTCCTGATAGGGGCTTTGAAGAAGAGGAAAAGAAGTCTGCAGTCCCCCGGCTGTTAAATAACGACCCCTTGCTAAACGCTGAATAGTGCTAACCCCAAAATAGAAAAAAGGTAAATTGGGTTATGTGTCTTTACCTGCCCAGCTGATTAGAACCTTACGTGTAGATCTCTGGGGAAGAGGAAATGTGATTACAGAAAGCAAAAGTGGGCCTGTCATTCAGGGGGGAAGGGGATGGGGTTTGGGTGCAGGATGTGTGATGTGTGTGTGCTCAGGTAGCCTTAAGCAGGCGAAAACACAATACTTGACTACTCACCCAGCTAAGCGTATTAACTGAGGGATTGGTTAGCATCAAGACCCTTAGGTGAGAGGAAAGAGGAGACCTTGTTAGAGAGAGAAAGAGGGGGGGGGGGGAGAGAGGAGGTGAAAGACTCAATAGTTCATGAAAAAGTGAAGTGAAGGCCTCACCAGAGTGAGTTGTCATTCATCTCTCTTTCTCTTCTGCTTTGTGATTTTCCCCTCTTCGTATTGTTTACGGCCGCTGTGCATCCACCTGTGAGTGTGTGCCGTGTGAGTGTGCAGACAAAGGGCCTACAGCTGTAAGTAAAGAACAAAGGCTGTCACTCAAGCTGCTTGATCTGGCTTATCCTTGGGCCGAGGGCTGAATGCTGGGCCGGAGTGGAAGCTGGATGTTTATGTGCCTGTCAGGTCTCTCCTCCTCCTCTAAATCAAACGATACAGCTCTTAGATACACCTCTCACGGCTCTTTATGCCAGTTGCCCTAGTGAGCTGGACAGGGAGTTTTTTTACCCCCACAGACTCACAGTTTTTATTTCTCTCTCTCACATAGCAGAATACATTCTGGGGATATGCATCAGATATAAGATTGGCATCCTCATGTCTCCTTTGTCCTAAGTTTAAATATCACATTATTAAAAAAAAAAAAAATGAATTTGTATTTAATTGCCAGGGAGAGTATGTTTTAAAGTGAGGAGTTTGTGTGCAGGTCGGGCCCTAAACCAACCATTGAAATGTGGTGTTTGTCAGAGCGACTGTCTGTGAGACCGGCTTCAGTGTCTGAGTAATGCATGTCCCAGTCAAGTCTCCCTAGGCAATAATGGACCCCCGGGTGTGCATCATTGTTTGCCTATTCCCCTCATTGACACATGAGGACTATGTGAGGGCAGACAGTGTGGGTGCAACAGTAATCCCCCCCCCCCACCTCCTCATCCTGAACATTTCCTTCAACAGTAAGCTGCACTACACCTCAGGATCATAAATTAAGTGGCCAGTGCTGCACAAGATGTCCGCCTTCCAGTGAGACCCTACCCTGAGCAATAAACTTTGACATTGGGGCTTTGAAAAACGGCAGCTCTTTTTCATTGTCAAGTGTTACAAATTGATGAAATGAGTTCATCGATGTTCCCCGGTCATTATCTGTGTGCCAGCACTTTGTTTTACAGACAGCAAGGAAAAGGGACAGCACAGATTAGGCGGTCGGGCCACAGTTTATCAAACAAGATCTAATATCATCCATAAGAAGCGGGGGAATCTGGAAATCAATACTTCATTACTAAATTGTTAGTGGGGGGATGAAGAGCGATGCGTGAGTTCAGAGATGTGCCTGGCTGGCCGGGGCACGGGAAGTTCAATGTCACCCGAGAAGTGATAAGTAAAGGCAGTGATGGGAAGAAACACTTTCTGTAATGGTGGGAGGGGGGAGAGAGGGAAGAGGAGTGGAGAGATGGGGGGTGAACAGACAATAGAAGCAGCCGGAATCTGTGATTAAGCTCGTGCTACACAGATGACAGAAGATAGGGGCCAAACACTCCGTCACTGCACCTGCCTTGCTCTTACTAGCACAAGGCTCTCTATTCCAGCGGCTTGCCATCCTCATTACAAATTAGAGATTCGATCTGTGGATACAATCATTCATTCATTATGAATTAGTTACTGCCATTATTTAGGAAAGCTATTTTGCCAGTTTTCTCTGTACATGTGTTGATGCCTATAGCCGATGCCCAAGCAAGCAAATGAAAGTGTCTGCCTACACTGACCTGGGCCTTCTAATGTATGCAGATCTTCAGGGTGCAGACAGCAATTTGCAGTAGATACCAAACGTAGTCCCATAAAACTCCAGCATTTGAAGTCGGGTAGGTTAAAGATATGTTTTGGATGGCATTTTGGTATGACACACATGGCGGACTGAATATTACTATTTCTTATTGTGTCATACATGCTTACATTATTTTGTATTATCTTACTCTGTAACCCATTTTCCTGGTTATGTACTCTGTCATTGTCTCAGTCAGTATGTTTACATGATGGCAAACCCGATTTTGGCCAAAGCCCGACTTCTCTATCCATGGGGGGTTAACTGCGTTATCTCACGGTACATGGCAGTGACAAATCCAGATCTTGTCCGAAAGCATGTCATATCCCACTACAATAGGTGGCGCTGTTTTCATTACAGCTAATGCGCAAAAGTTGTTGTTGTCCAGTTCTAATCTAGTTTCAAAAGTTACAAGCGAGCGATTTCAAACCAAATCCGATCACTTCTCTGGGGGTGTAAATCTGATTTCAGTCGGACACAGGAAATCTAGATTAGGGGAGTTGAAAATGAAATGGATCTTCGATTGAAACCTGACTACGCTCGAAAACTGGACACATGTAACCGCACTGAATTAATAGCTGACTAGACTCATTAGCATTCAAATGGCTTATGGGGGAATCCAGGCTCTTCCACATGCATTTGAACTCCCCCCCACCCCCCAAATAGCCCTTTTCCTGCTATGAACAACCCCCCTCTTTCACCTTTTGTCCCCCCCTCCCCCTCCCCCCTCCAAAGAGTAAAATCCCCCATTGCCATAAACTTAAGACCACACCCTATAATGCTTTATCACTCCCCTGTATTCTCCCACCTGACTGAACGGTAGAAATGACAACACATTCTGACTGTCAGGTAGGCCATTCTCTGAGCAATATGATTAGAGGGTGTCTCAATGCTGAAATAAACTCGAAAAACCTGACTACGTCTTCCAGTCCATTCTTCAAGTGTGGCGTGCTGATTAGATTCTATCACACACCTTAGAGGAAATGTGCAGAAAGTATATATCTAGGGCTGACACAATCAGAGTTACTATTGCCAGAACACATCTAGTATGTTTTGTGCTATGGATGCAGGACAATGATTTAGGATGGTAAAGCACCCCGGATAATCATTGCTTAATGTTTTGGTTTTAAGAGCACCAGTGTGTCCCTTCAGTTATCACAAATATACAGTGTGTGTTTACTTTCTAGAATTCTTGTTCAATCCTCCATTTTGTGTTCTTTCCTCCCAAGGACAGTATTTAATACTGGTGTATTGTTTTGCTAATTAAGGGCATGCTGCTGGGCTGGGACTTTGAAAAATCACCAATGGGAGTTGTTGATGCCCTAACAAGACATTATTACTGCAGCTTCTTGGATCTTCACATGCTGAAACCTTCAATCTGCACTCTGCGTGGTCTGAAAAGCCCCCTTTCTGTGCGGGTGACGAAGACAAACGTTTTTTATGGCTATCTTTGACGTCGGCAGAGGGAAGTTGACAGTCCAGTTTCACAGGCCCCTCTGCTAATGATTTTTGAGAAGCCCCCAACTGATTCCTAAATGTCTGCAATATCCATAAACAACTCCATACTGTCCAATTAGGCAGACAGAGATGTACTGGGCTGTCACAGATTTGCATGGCTAAGCACCTGAGATCCAAAGGATGATTGGGGTGTGTGTGTGTGTGTGCATGGAGGGGGAAGTGGGGTGGCATGTCGGCGAGGGAGAGAATGAGCACAACGGATGACTTTCATTACGGCATTACAGCCGTACCCTCACCCAATTACTGCCACGATTAATTGATTAGCTTACCTTTCCCTCTGCTGAAAAAGACTGTTGTCTTCTCTCCTCTCCTCTTCTCTTCTGTTCCCTGTTCTCCACTACTCTGTTTTTGTCCACTCGTTGTTTTTGCAGTATTCCTTCCTAGTTATTCAAAATTCTTTCATATTTAGTAGTTCTTTGCGATATTGTTACTACACCCACCTAAGCGCATGATTGTGGCATGGAGATGGTGTGGTGGCATTTACTGGGGAGTACAAAGCTCTGATCTCCATGCTACCCTTATCTGCACTCTCCTCCCTACAGATGCCATCTTCCTTTACCTCCAGTCCCCTCCCCACCCCATGCTGAGAACTGAGTGAGGCCCACCAGAGCAGAACTCACAACTCATTTAAATCAAGAGAATGGAGAGAGAATCATAGTGCTTTTACTCAGCACACCCCTGCAGTGTCCACCCCCCCAACACCCCCCATCCCTTTTCACTGTTCACTGTTTCCCCCTTCTCTCTCTCTCTCTCTCTCTCATTCTCTCTCTCTCTCTGTCTCTCTGAGTGTATTGACATGTATTCATTTAGAAGACACTTTAGTCTAGAGTACAGATATACATTTTCAGGTCAAACCCATGATCTTGGTGTTGTTAGCACTTTGGTCTACCAGTCAAGCCACAGGAACATTAGCATGCGTCCATCACCTTACCCTCTGTGATAATAGCATAGTGTATGGGGAGATAGATGCATGATGGAGAGATGCATGATAGAGAGACGCATGCAAAGGTGTATGGCCAGAGGGATGCATGCAAAGGTGTCCATCTCTACCTAATTAATGAAAAAGTTTCCAATGCCCCAATTAATGGCAACATCTGTTAAAGTTGCAACCAGCAAGTAGTTCAGTGCAGCAGTCCTGCCACTCCGTGGGGCTTTGGAGTAGTATCATGGTAGGGCTTTGGAGTAGTATCATGACATGGCATAGCATAGGGCAAACAAATATGAATTCTTCCTGTAACCAGGCTGAATGGCTGTTACCCCTCATAATGGCATATTTTGAAAGACTGTTTTTATTCTATGAACTACAAGTATATGTGTTTTTATTCTTTATTGCTGTATATGTACAGCAACAACAGTTTAGAGACTGAAAAAAAGTTGAATCTTATCACAGCTTGTCTTCCGTCAAATAAACCCATGTAGAGGGAGAGAGAGAGAGAGAGAGAGAGAGAGAGAGAGGAAGATACACATAGACAGAAAGTAGACAGGAGATGTCCCATGAATGTACTTGCTTGCTGCACATAATCACTTTTGTGTGACAAAAAACTAATTGAACTCACGCTGTGTTGTGTACATGAGTATGACAAGAGCTAATAGGATCATTTAAAATACAAACGAGTCCTTACTATCTCTCCATTAATTACCTCTAATTATACCAGCACACACCCTCATGCTGAAGCAGCCCTTACTGTATTCCACATGTGAGTAATGAGGCCCTGGACTCAGATTAGGTGTGCACTGCATCCACTAAATCCTTCAAAAAATAATATTTTAGTTTTGTTTGTTTATATTTACACACTTTGATCTTACTTTTTTTGTGTCATGTTTTGTTGTTTGTTAAAGAATATGGCTTAAATGTATGCATAGGTGCATGGCACATTATTACAAAAGTAAATCAATGTTGAAGGCGGAAATGTCACCTCTTGTGGTTAAAGGACTGCTCCTGTCATTTTGCAGTTTTTTATAGAAATAGTGAAATAACTGTACCTCCTGTTCTAGTTATAGAAATATTGACTCAGTTGCTGATTATAATAATGTTGTCATAAAAGCCCAATGTAAGTACATTAGGTTTCACATTTATTGCACAATTCTTATAAAATGAATAGTGCTAAAACAAATTGAAATTCCTTGATTGTGCAACAATCAGAAATGTCAATTTATCAACAAACCCAGCTTATTAAACTAAATAAACAACCAACCAACTAAAACAAATCATTTGAATAACATTTCTAAAACACTGCAATTAGTATCAAATTTTACAAATAGTAAAACCCATAAAGAGCGGGGAAGGCGTGCACCAGTCCTTTGGGGTTAGCTGTGTTGCATCAGGTCTGTCTGCATGTTTAATTGTTGTTTTTCTGCCCTGTAGGTGTCCTTGGGGAGGCTGCTCAGTGGCATGGAAAGGTTAGCTCTCCCTGATGCAACCATGCCTCTGGATTTCATTCGAATGCACGTCTGTTTCTGTGAACCTTTGCAATGCTTTTCATGAATGTCACCTACTGCCACTCACGGCCACTAAATGGGGAAAAACTCTATTCATTTTTCAATTTCTTTTTTTTTAAACGGTTGTTTTTCTGCCACTGTTCAAGGATTCATTCATAATCAAGGGTTAATTTCACAGCCCAGTGAATCACCTGCTTGAATCTTCATCCACAGTAATTACATTTGTCCAATAAATTGAGCCCTCTCCTCTTTGTTCTTCCCTCTTTTTATAGTTTTACACCCATACATCTCATTTCTCCATCCCCATACCTCTCCAGCCAGCTCCACAGACCTATCACCTCTTTCTCTCTCTCTCTCTCTCTCTCACACACTCACACACACACACACACACACACACACACACACACACACACACACACACACACACACACACACTCTCTCTCTCTTCAATTGTTTTTTTATTTCAGTTATTTCTGGCCTCTGAATTGTGAAGATCTAACCCTGTCAATCAGAGCCAGTGACAGGTTTAATCATGATGTGCCCTGCACCAAATCATGGCTAAATAAGAATGCAAATAATGGAGAAGCCATCCCTCTTCTACATTCTAATCAACTGACAGGGCCACAGCTATCCTACACTTAAGGAATCGCTGAAACTTACTTTCTCTTTATTTTCATTCTCTCTGTGTCATGGACCAGTCCCCACAGTCCTGTCCACAGATGAAGATGGACAGAAGGGGTAGGACGGACACTCATCCTCACTCACACTTAACCCAAGGCTTTTCCTTTTTACTTCCCTCTTAGGTTTTTCCGCATTGAAGTCTTGCTGGAGTTTGATCTATTTACACGGGTGTAACATGTCAATTATGAATCCTTTGGTGTCATGGTGTATTTATCTTCAACTTTTCCCCCTCTTCAGAGCCAAAAGAAGAGAGGATTCTTCCCTCAGCCTCGTAAAGGGTAGCGTCTGATAACGTCTCCCTCTTCTCTCAGCTCTTTTCATGATGGAGAGGCAGCCTCTCTCTGAGCCATGTAAATGAAGGCTTGCCAATGGCTCTGTGATCCGCCACAGAAGAGGGTAGAGCGCCGCTGTAAAGACTTTGAAATGTTGATTTAGCCCAGTTTGAGGACAGAGGGTCTCTGCACACTGTACCTTTAAAAAATACGATTGATCTAAGTTTTCATGTGCGCTTCAAAGTTTGTGAAGGTTGCCCCTCTCTTCATTTCTCACTCCAGTCCCCTACAGCAACACCCCCCTCCCCTCACCAGCTTCCATAAACTGAGATACCAACACTACATGTTAGGTTCTACTTCGCCTTAGCAGCACATTGTGCAAGGCATTATTCTTTGAGGTTAGCAGAGAACAAAGGACAAGAGACTCTGCTCTCATTTTATAACGATAAGTGCTTGGAGTATAGGTAATACATCCATATGTATGTCAATTAAATATTTTCTCTATACCTTTACCATTTAGTTTGTTAATGGGCTCACCACAAAGGTAGACTGCTCCAAGACTGCATGCTCAGCTCCAAGGGTTTAAGGTCATATGATATTTTTGGAATCATGCAAAGCTGTTTTTTAATTCTTCATGTTTGTTGGCTGCAGTTTAATAGTGGGAAGAGTGAAGGGAAACCAAAATGAATCTGTCTCCATTTACAGAGCGAGGCAAGCTGAGGAGCACATGACTTTCTCCTCAGAAGCAGTTCATTTCTAAATCAATAATTCATCATCAAAAAAGCTCTTTCCACATAGGAATAACATTTAGCTGTAATTGTAAATGATTCCATCTGCTGGGGTTTGTCAGTCAGCATTAGAGGGTGGATACAGCCATGTAAACAGGATCTAACATCTTAAAAACTATCAGTGGCAAACCCCATTTCCGACTCAAAATGATGGGTTTACACACCAATCCTCCTGGGGCCATCTTGAGTGCTCGTGATTCCTTGCATCTCTGGGTTGCCACGTAACACAGTCTGGCAATGCCAAAGGGGAAAACAAAAGCATGCAGAGCGAAGGAGAAACAGATATTGTCAGATACTTCTGAAAATGTAAACATCCCCACTGTAAATCTGACTACTATTCCCCAGTGAGTTCTCTGTGAGTATCCATTTTCCCTGCACTCTTTATATGTTGTGAAGTTATTCATACCACTTTACCAATCATGGCTTCACTGACAAATCTTCCATGAAATCTGAAATACTAAAACATGCATGCATTCATTTCCCCTGAAATCTGAAATTCCAGACTCTTGTCTAGTAACTATGCAGCTCAATCACAAGCTCCAGTAAAGAAAATCCAACCAACACGTTTTCAGTTTTCAATCCACTTCCTCTTTCTTTATAGATATCATGCCATTAGGCATATGTACTGTCCAAAGGCACTTTACAAAGCCCAAGGCCTGAACCCCTAAGAGCAACTTCCACATGGAGAGAATCAAAAACTCCCTTTGCACAAGAGGAAAGCTTAAGCCCCTGGCAGCTTCCATCGGTATTGTTTGGGCATCGTGAGAAGAATGAGATGATGGCTTGTGCAGTCCAATCTGTGTCTGTATTCCGTCAGATCAGGCGCACTTCAGACTAGACTTGAGAGTAGAGGGGGATGTTTGCGGTCAGCTGTTGTTAGGGTTTATCAAATGTCATAACACCTCAGTGGACCCAAACACCACCATTAGCACCACAAACCAGACGTGCATATCCCACTGGATCAAGACCACCCAGGCAACATCTAACCTGCCTTGTCTCTCAGGTGACAGCTGGAAGGAAGGAAGTAGACCTGGCAGCTCCAAGCAGGGGGTTGATCAGGAGTTAGCTACGTAGCACACCAGCCAAACCATGCCTGACACACATAGAACTAGAAAGAATCTGTCTGTGGTCCACTTGTCTGCCTCTATAGCCTGCTCTCAGAACAGAGTGAAGCTTCTCTACCTGTCTGTGGTCCACTTGTCTGCCTCTATAGCCTGCTCTCAGAACAGAGTGAAGCTTCTCTACCTGTCTGTGGTCCACTTGTCTGCCTCTATAGCCTGCTCTTAGAACAGAGTGAAGCTTCTCTACCTGTCTGTGGTCCACTTGTCTGCCTCTATAGCCTGCTCTTAGAACAGAGTGAAGCTTCTCTACCTGTCTGTGGTCCACTTGTCTGCCTCTATAGCCTGCTCTCAGAACAGAGTGAAGCTTCTCTACCTGTCTGTGGTCCACTTGTCTGCCTCTATAGCCTGCTCTCAGAACAGAGTGAAGCCTAAAACCCTCACGCTGCTGATGGGGCTTCTGCTGGTGTATTTTTATAATAATAATAATAATAATAATTCATTTTATTTTTAACACTGTATGTTCAAATGTATTCCATCAATTTCTGTTTTAAAAGACAGAATTGAACATATTTTACGTTATAGTGCTTAGCGCAGTTTTTAGTTTTATAGTTTTAGTTTTTATTGTAGTTTTTTGAGCAGAGTCCTATATGCTGAACTCTTGTAGGAACTTCACACTAAACCTGGGGCCGTATTCACAAAGAATCTTAGGGCTAAAAGTAGCTCATAAGTGGCGAATTTAGGAGAAACTCCTAAAAATAATGGGCGTGTCAGTCTTAAATGTAGGACTCCTAATTTTTTTTACTAAGAGCAATTCACAAAATATTTTATCCCTAAAAGTAGCACCTAAGTCTAGGACAGCTTAAAACTCCTCATGATGACTCCTAAGTCACTAAGACCTATTCACAAAAAATCGTAAGATGGCTGCAGCCGACTTGGAATTGATAAAAGACATTGCTTAAACCGTGAAGGTATTAATATTGTCGTAGAATTAGCGCGGGATGCAATGACGCCTTTAAACAACGATGTGTCCTGAAGTGAAATGTTTGGAAACATAAAGATAGCCTATTTGGCTTCGCAGAAAACGCAAATGACGACACTGGGGATCATCATTCAGCCGTTTAATTCATCAAACTATCAACGCACTGTAGACCCCACATCATCCAACAGTTGGATGTACCGATGACTTGTGCATTTCAACGGAGAGCGGTCTGGTTTTTGAGAACTTACCAGCTGGATGCCGCTGGGGTGACAGTGGCTATTGGTCCTGGGACCAGTAGGCTTTCGCTTAGGCTATACGTTTCACGTTCGTTTCGCTTTGATCAATTAAGATTGGAGGGCTTAAAGGGCCGCATGTGCTGATATTTGAAGTGGTCAAGGGCTGGAAATATAATAGCCTTACAGTTTGCTGGGTGCTTTAATTATTACTGCCTTGATTACATGCAATTGCCATATTTTATATTGATCGCTTTATATTTCTCTTAACGTGCAAAGTGTCATTCCCGTTGGATGCACAAACTTGTCATCATGCGTGTGCATTCTGCTAACTGCACTGTCCATAACTATTTAATATGACTTAATTTGAAGCCTAGGTTATTCTCTTATTTTCAGTCGATATAGTGGGATTGTTAGAGAGACGTCACGAATGAGTTTTTAATGAGAGAGCCTGTCAACAACCAATCACCGTCCTCACCCCTTCTAAACTCGTGCATGAGAAGCGACGTCATCCATAGCAACGGAGTTTTTATCTTAAGCTTAGGAGTTGGTATTATCCTTAGTATGAGTAGGTCTCAGAGCCGTTGTGAATCACTTTTAAGAAATTACTCCTACGTAAAAGGTTTTAGCGCGAGTTAGGAGCACTCCTAGTGGTAAGATAAAAGGCTTTGTGAATACGGCCCCTGGACACTGTTTTGTGGCAGTAGCACATTAATGTCTTTAAAATTAAGAGTAAATTTTGTAAAGTAGTAAAAGCCATTTCTTCATTCCAGTACTGTACCCACATTTTAATTTGAGTGAATATTTGATTGAATTCAAATGACACATTTAAGAAACATTAAATATCTTGTAACAGAATGCAACAACATAGTAACAATCAGGTGTGCTGGCAAAGAATGATCATATGACCATGTATGGAAAACACTTCACAACTAGGTCAGCTCTGTGGAGTCCATCCGTCCATGTGTGTGTGTGTGTGTGTGTGTGTGTGTGTGTGTGTGTGTGTGTGTGTGTGTGTGTGTGTGGTGTCTCTGTCTCTGAAGCCCACAGGCCTTTCTCAGCTTTGCTTTCTGGAAAGTCAAACCTGCATAATGAAGGAAAATGTGCAACTTCACTGAGCCTCATGCTATAGTATTCCCTCCCTCGGTCTATCCAGCTCTTTGTCTGTCCCGCCCTTTAAAGACAACTCTTAACACTTTTGTTTACCTTCATATGTGCCAGGGAATGCCAGCATGCCACGTGGGTGCCACTCACACTGAGGTAGAGGTGCAAAGTGCACCACCAAAGGGACAGAGGGAAGGAGGAGGAGGGGGACTCAGTGCTGGCTGGCAGTGATGCCTGGTATTAATAGCACTTGAGCCGATAAGGGGGGTGAAAGTGACAGGCTGACCTAATGATGTCTGGTAAGGTGGCATAATATACTACTGTGGAAACCTGGGCACTGCTCATCACACCAATGGAGACGATAGCTTTATGCATCCCTCTTTGTCTTCAACCCCAACACACACACACACACACACATACCTGCACACGTAAATACACCTACATGCGCGTGGTGCTTGGGGTGGAGGGGCTTGCATTCCTTTGAAAATGGAATTGCCTGGCAAGGGATAGCAGGCCCGCTGTCTGTCAGGAGGAGTGAATTCACATCTCCTGTTCTTTATCCTTTCCCCTTGCAGCCACGTGTGATCAGCTTCATTGAGAGTCTTACAACAACACTGTCTTTAATTCTCCTCTCTCGAAATGTAAATGTTTAAGTGTGTCAATTTATCTCACTTTGTTGTTTTCTTCCTCATAGTCTCTGTGTATTTTCTTACTTGTGTATTGACATTTCAGTGATATTCCCTGGAATGGCCTTTACTGAGCGTCTGGGGGTCCTCTCCTCCCCTTTCCCCTCTTCTCCGTGGCATTCAGTCCCACCTGTCAGTGTGTGTATGCGTCTGAATCTCCATGCGTGTCTCTGCATCCATCTGTCCCTCTAATTGACTGCGGAAGGCTGGAGTCACTCCTCTCCCATGGTGCATGGGACCTGCATTAGTGGCGTGGCGTTCCACCAAATCTCTCTGTGCCGTCTCTTCCCGTTGCTGAGGAAGTATGGCGGGGCTGGCTGGCATGATTTATCTATGCCACTTACTTGTTTTCATTTTGCCCGGGGGCAGCTGCCAGCATCGAGGGCGCGTTCTTCCTGTGACAGCTGCATCTCCTGAGAGAGGAGTCCCCATGCAAAGAAAAACACAGACACACACACACACACAAACATACACCCATGCACACACACATGCAGGCTGCATCAAAACAAATAAAGCCCAAACCACTTAAGGGATGGGAGCGTTGATCACGACCCCCTTTCACAACATGTCATGTGGATGATGCTGGAGTAGGGGGCAGAGAGTGCAGAGAGATGCAAGCATGACTCTGGCACCGTTTACCATTGCTTCTCAAGCTTTTGCACTTTCCTCCATAGCATGGCTCTTTTACGCTTTATACAATTTTTTTAGTTTTGGTGTGTGGAGAAAGGTTAGGAGGTACAAAAAAAGAAAGCCAAGCCATTCAGAATTGTACTCATCAGCAATAGGCAGCAAATCTTCAGGCCGTTTCTGTCTCTTTTTTCTGTTTGTCACCCTTTCACAGGAACAGGTTGCTACCTTTACCCTCCTGTGAGGTAAAAAAAAAAAAAGACCCCATCATCAGTGCTGCCAACCAACCCCTTTTCTCTGTGCCCCTGCTTCCCATCCCCAAATCCTGCTGGCGTCAGGACGCTCCTGTACCTTAACGAAGAGCTGTCACCCACGGCAACACTCTGCAATGAAGCATTTATTCTGCCTCACATTTCCTGGCACTCAGAATTATTTCCTTCATGCCTGATAACCAAATTACAATATGGCAGCAGGCAGCTCTCTCCCCCTGGAGTCAGGGAATTGTTAGAGCTCGCTCAGAACACGCTCCTAGCCTGTGTGGCACATCATGTACAGCTGTCAATCAACATCTGTGGCAGGCCAGGATGGAAATGAGGGCGGGCCTGACGGTGTTCAATTACGACTAAGAGCCTTGCTAAATCCCCCCAGCTCTCCTGTGTGACTGACAGCTGAAGCTTCCCCTGGCCCATCTAAGGCCTGGGCCTTCCTTCAGCACCTAGGAGCGTGCTGGGGACTACATCAGAGGGGAAGACTGAGAGAGGGAGCAGTGTCAGTTTCATTTGGGTCAAAAGGGTTTACACCTGAACTAGAGCTAGAGGTTTTGGTTTGCTACGATGTGTTCTGTGTTGTGGCAAACAATCTCTCAACACAACCAAGGGGAGAGGAATATGTAGCTGAACACAACCAAGAGGAGAGGAATCTGTATCTTATGTTAGCATCCTGCATTGGCCAGGAATTGAACCCTGGTGGATAGCTTGGTGTGGGGCGTCACAAACCACGGCACCACCAACACCTGTAAGCCTCTCACAGGAGCAACACCTCTTACTAAACCTGCTTCAATGTCTGTATGTCCATGTCAGGTCATGTCAGTGCCAACCACATTTGAAGCACTTTCTGTCCCTCCTACACGGTAATGAGTCACCTACTGTATGTTCAAATAGTGTGAACCTAAGAGAACACAGCCAACAGATTGGAGACAGTGGGCTGTCTGCCGTCTCATGACCAAAGGTGTCTAAGCAGAGAACTTTTTGTCATATCCAGAAAACATCACCAAGCATTTAATGATGTTTACAGTTAGCACACTGAGCTGTGTTTGAAAAATGGGATACTATTTGTGTTTGAAGGAGGACTTTGGGGGGTAGGGGGGATAATAACCCACCAAATTATGGCAAACCCATTTTTCAGATTGCTTGACTTCAATCCTTTTTTCCTCAATTCTGCCTTGCCTTTTAATTATAGTCCTCTGTTTTCCATACACTGATCTCTCTCTATCTTCTTTTTTGTCCTCTCTTCGGCAGCAAACTGGCACTTTTGTTGCATTTCAAGAGGTTGATAAATCAATCCATCAAAAAATTCTTCGCGGTGAAACTCAATCAAGAAAGGTCATGTCGGCGGGAAAAGAACAGATTAAATTAGCATTGAATTAGACATGGAAAGTGAGCTCTGTCAAAACCATCTCTGTGCTCAGCACAATTAGAATATGTTAATTATGCATTTCATTAAGGGCCCTGGCTCCCTTTGAATGTGAGATGAAATGTCACTGGTGTAGGCAGCCGAAAAATGGGAGATTGCCAGACACAACTTTCTTTGTGCAGTGTGTGACACCTTCATTAACATCAGGGATTGCGGCTCTGATTAGACTTTTTGTATTAGCTGAAGCCTTCAGGCTCCTTCTCTCTTGCTCTAGTTTTGATCTGGCAGCTCCCGGCTGGCAGATATTGTCTGTGACTCGTTCTTTTACTGGTGTAGATTTACCAATATAATGCTGTGACACCGGATACAACCGGATACAACATTGACTATTAAGTCAAGTAACATATTTTGAGATTCAGTGTTTTTAGTGTAACACATACAAAAATATCTATACACATACACACACACACACACACACACACTCAAACACACACATGTCTTATACGTCAAATTATATAATAGCTCTTAAGATTTGAATTAAAGATTCCTACTCTTACATTCAGCATAAGTCAATGGTGTCAAATGTGTTATGCATGTTGCTATTGGCTGGTAGGTTAAAACGTTTTATGGATGTTGCTATGGCTGGTAGGTTAAAACATGTTATGCATGTTGCTATTGGCTGGTAGGTTAAAACATGTTATGCATGTTGCTATTGGCTGGTAGGTTAAAACATGTTATGCATGTTGCTAATGGCTGGTAGGCTCAGGCATGTATAAATGTTGTGGAGCATTACTTGAAATTGGGCATTAGGGTGGATTTCCGTTACTGCAGAACAGAAAAATAGCTAGCTGAATCACTGAGGGCACAAAAGAGAGGGAACTTGCATCTTAGGTGGCCCGTCACAATGTTTCATGTCACGCAAAAATACTTACAAAACCGAACATAATAGAATTCAGATTTATTTTCATTTGACTTTAAATGTTTATATACAAATATTCAAACACTTTTTATTGGACCAATTTTAGATGCAATGTAGTGACATATCAAGACAACTGGAGGGGCAGTGCCCTCCCCTTCCCACGAAATTTCTGCCTTTACTGGCTTACCTGCAGGTAGCTAGCTAGGCAGAGCCAACTTCAACCAAAAAATTACAAGGGAAAAACACACCAAATTATATTTACATTTTGGTTGATTAACAAAAGATTTACATAATAAATCATGTTTTAAATATTTTTTTGGTAGCTTGAAACCGGGATAAAGTAGCACGGTAAGTAGCTTATTGAAAGGTTGGGCCAAAGTCTTAAGACAGATATAGAGACTTATAGAAGATGTGTCCACTCTTATTTTTCTGTTTAGGTTCATATTCAGTGTTTTCCCATCCCCTGTATATTGAATCATGCAAGGGCTTCCCATTGGTTTTAGGATAAAAACGGGACTTCACTTATTGGGTTTTCACAACTCAACCAGGTTCTGTGTTACGGTCTGTATGGCAAACCGCCTCCAGAGAACCAGTTTGTTCCCAAGTTATCTTAAAGTAAATCCAGCACAACACTATGAGTTCGAGAGAGAGAGAGAGAGAGAGAGAGACAGAGAGAGAGACAGAGACAGAGACAGAGACAGAGACAGAGAGAGAAAGAAAGAAAGAAAGAAAGAGAGAGAGAGATTCTGGTCAGTCTGTGCAATGCATGGAGATTCTTTCTTCTTTGAGGCAGGGGACAGAGAAAGGGACATCTATGAACCAATGTATTTGATATTCCAAATCACAGCATTATGAATGACAGGGTGGCACTGCCTGATCTCTGGTCAGTAAGAGAAGGGCAATGACAGTCCCCTACCCCACCATGAATGCATGTGTTGGCCTGAGAGTGAACCCATAGCCATGTGACACATGATTGATGCCCTGCAGGCTGAGGACTCCTTACACTGATAGATGTGTGCCTGGGTCTGGCCAGACTCAAGCCTGACACGTATGTGTGTATAGATTCATGCCTGGAGCCAGGGAAGGAACCACAGGATATTTGACTCAATTTCGTGTCAGCTTTATCTTATAACTGTACATTCTTTTTATTATGCCGCAAATTGATTGAAATTTTTCTTAAAAGATATGAGCTATGGCATAATGGACCAAGACGGACATAAAAATGTGACAATTCCACTGTCCACTGACAGTTTCAATGTGCAAAATACAGTACAGTATGTAAAATGACCTGAGACGGAATAGTTTCAAGCAGTAGTAGTTGATTGGGGTCCTGGTCCATAAAAACGCTACCTGCCTGATGTTTGGCATTCCCTGGGTTTCCTCAGCATGTATGGACTTTTGATTTTTTTTCTGCATTACACAACCCAGTCCTGACCACAACAAACTTTGGATGTTCATCCCAACAGTTATGGTGATGTTATTGTATCTCTTTGGGTACTATTGTTTACTTAAACAAGTTACTTTCTTTATGTTATCCACTTGTGGTCTCCCTTCATGTTAGCGTACAAAACAAGCCTGGTGCATGTAACTGTCATATTGAACCAATGAAATAGGTGTTTCCAGCTGAGATGCTATGTGGATGAAAATCTCTATCGAGTCCTTTGGTATATCTGTCCTCCTGCATGTGGTGAAATAAGCGCGTTGAAGAACAACATTTCTGTCAGTAGTTTGAGCACTTCAGCGCAAACATGATTCAGTTGGAATTTATCAACATGACTATATATTACACAACAGGGAGATTCTGGAAATATTTTAGCTTTACCGGAGTCAGAACCCAAAACTGTCCTCTGCTGACCATGTTAATCAGTCTTGTAGGGAATGAAGAGTAACAGCTTGCCTATACCATTACCCATGTTACACCTGTCAGTAAAATTGTTTTGAAGCATTTAAACTATTTTGAATCTTCATACATGTCATAATTCCTATTATTCATAGTCTGATGGGCTCTAAACATCAGGACAGTTTATGTTTGACAAGAGGGGCTTCTGCCAGTTTTCTTTCTCTATTTTTGCTGTAAAAACTCACTAATAGTTACACTGCGAAATCAAATTATACATATAAGTAGGCTTGCATCAGAGACAGTGCAGTGAAAACCGAACTGGATAAAATTGATGCCAGTTCGCATTTGCAAATACTCTGTCAATCTGTCGTTAAACATGTTATCAAATAATGATAAGGATACGGTTCTCGCTTGTGCTGGCATGCTCAGCTCTGATGCTGATGTGCCTTAATAGGGCAATTGTGCACTGGAATTCTCCTGCTTGGCTACACATGGAACATCCTACATCCACATTTGACTCTCCCTGAGAAGTTGCATTAGGGACTTCTGTATTATTTCAAATTTAGGAATACAAAGAGAAAAGTAAGTGCTGTGTCCATGGTCAAGAAACTCTTTGATTTATTTAACGCAGTCATTCAGTCATTCTATTCCTGCAATTAGATATGGTGGTTGAGTCTCATTATATGAATGTGTTCAATGCTGAAGTTACAAAACAATCAGCAGTTAACCTTTAAAGAAAATGTCCCCTTACCCTGATTTACTCAGCAATTTAGTTTGCCCTGGTGATTGACTTGTAGAAATGAAGCACAAAGAAGATGTGATTGTAGAAAATGGTTTCAATTTAAAATAAAGGATATGTTTGTTGATTGCTGAGTAACACATTTTCAAATCTGCCCAGTCTTCGAAAAAAAGTTACCACTTTACCGTTGATCTCATGCACTTCAACAGGCCCACATCCAAACCTGACTTGAATATGGCCACACAAGTTAGCTCCTCTTGATAGTGTTAGTTTCCTCTCAGTCCTTAGTTAACCTAGTTAACAAAGTCATATGAATTTGAATTCATTTAAGGGATAATTACACATTTCATAGCCCAAGACTATGAAGGGCCACCTAACCTGCTCTTTTTTCAGTTGAAAAGAAAAGAGTGTGTCACTTCTGCTTTTCTCTACTTTCTCTCTCTATGGCTCTTCCATAGCTTCTCTCTCTCTCTCTCTCTCTCTCTCTCTCTCTCTCTCGCTCTCTCAGAAAGTTCTGCTTGTAATGGTTGTCTTTAAATATTCATTGTGTTTCATCGTTGTGCTGCATGCGTGGCTGGCCCAAAAAGACACGGCATATGATTGAGCTGCGTCTACATTTCTCTTTTACCTGGAAGAGAACATTTGAAAGGCTTTGGCAAAGTGTCACTCAATTCAAGTCACCTTTCAAGAGTGATGCTTGTAGAGAGTACTGCCGCATCAGCAAGCACTGCACAGAGCCCATGTGTGCAGTCAGCCCCTTTATATATACTTCACACATACCCGTGCACATACACACACACACGCCAATTCTTGTTGTACTGATCACAGCCCTCGCTATATTCTTATACTATTGCATATAATTCTGGGACATAATATGACAACCAGAAATTAGCGATCTATCCAATAATATCAGTGTATCATGTGTCAATAACACTGTGGTTTGCAGATAAATACTTACCACACTGCCATCAGATAGCTTAAAGAGTTTTGTCTAAAACTAGTGTGCTAACTAGCTATAAGCTAACATTCTTGGCTCACCAACATCGATGGCACTGATAAAAGCTTACTTGCTAACTGATGCATTTTAGTGATATTGGCTGACCTGCTGTAATTGGTGTTCTTTTTGTGCTTGGTTTCTGAGTCGCAGCACAACACTACATAATGGACCACCTGGACATCTAAGGAAATGCCATGTGTGTTTTTCTTTGCTTAATATTAGCATGTATCATCAAAATGAATATGAAAATATTGTAGAAACTAGCTATCTACAAAACCATACCTTATGAACCAGGGAAACCTGCAGTAAGTAAAAGCGGACACACACTACAACTTTTCATACTGGTGAATGATGTGAAAACTCACACTTCATATATCAATTGATCTTTCTGCACGGACAAAAACGTACCATTGCTGTGCTCACACTGAGGGAAATCGGATCATGGCACAACTCACTGCAAATGAGCAGACAAATATTTAAGACATGCCAGAAATCCAACCTGATCGTTCAGGAGTTGGAATGTTGATTGTTCAGGCTGTTAATTGAGCATTTAGATCCTGCTCAAACGGGATGATAAACGACAACTGATCGGCCCGATTCTAAAATGTGTTGGGATCGATGAATCAGGGCCAAAATTGGGCCAAAATCTATATGGCTGTTTTAAGCAGTTTGGTTATCTTTTGTAGTCATCAGAATATATCTAGTATCATACATTTGATGCCCATTTCAACCCCTGCATTTCTGTTATTATCACTTGGGGCTCATGGAAACACAGGCCACACTATATGGTCCTGTATCACAAACACAGGGCGGGACTGCTGACAGTAGCAGTGTTGGCCAATGTCTGAAAATCCCCGTCTCCCATCATGTTTTGGTAGGGGAGCTCTGACTTGATTGCCAATAGTTCATCAGTGCATTTTTCAGATGTGTCATGGAGGCTTGCCTGCAAGGGCAAGAGAGCAGGCTCAAACTGGAGCTGACACTGCCCCAAATCACACATTTTTATTGATGGCCTAATCCTGGTCCAGCCTTACTGCAAACATCAGCATAATAATGCCTGCTTTCCTACACACACACACACACACACACACACACACACACACACACACACACACACACACACACACAAACACACACACACAGACACACAGACACACAGACACAAACACAAACACAAACACACACACACACACACACACACGCACACACACACGCAAACGCAAACACACATCAAAAACACACAAACGCATACACACATCTCTGATACCTACTGACGCCACTGATATCTATCTTGCTACGTAGCTAGATATGCACAGTATATCTCTGTGTTTATGTTCACAGTGTGGATTTAAAGCTGTGACCTGAACTAGTGATAAGGCACATTTATAATGTTTTTATTTATTTATTTATCTATCTATTTATTTCCATAGCAGGGAGATTTTCAATCCAACAAAATAACAAAATAGTTAAAATTTACAGGTATATGCTTTTCCACTTCCGTTCATGCTCACCTGTTGTCTAACTGCATTTCATTTATAGGGTCCATTCCACTCCAGAAGAGTCAAGCACTAACATGCATTCTTATTGGTGAGATCAGCCTTTGAAAGCCACCAATTCACTTGAGGAGATGAATCTACAACACTGTTCATTTGAAGGAGATTAGTAATCAGTTCCAGGATTAGGACCAGTACAGTCAGACTCAGCTCAGCTTTCAACCAGATCCAGTCACAGTTTTGTGAGGGTTTGTTGTGTAGGTTTTATACTGTTTAACCTGGCAGTTGTACTCCTAAGTAATAATACGTAAAAAAAAAAAACAAGAATCCGGGGACAGTATATTTGTAAATTATCTCCAAAGGCATATGATATGTGATGGGGGATGGGTGGTGTATGTGTAAGTGTGTAAAAGAGAGAACATTTAAAAAACACTATGAAGAAAGCTCAGTGCATGTATGAAAGCCTACAAATGAAATAATGTTCAAAATCTAGCCACTTTAAGTTTCTTTTATTGATTATCACACCATATTTGCGTATGCGATTTGATTTGTGTGTGAGTGGTGTGTGTGTGTGTGTGTAAAAGAGAGAGCAGGAGATGTATGCGATTTGATTTGTGTGTGTGTGTGTGTGTGTGTCTTTGTGTGTCACAGGCCAGTAGGTTGTTTCTGTTCATCTCTGTGTGCTATGTAATATGTCGGCCTATCATTCTTACCGCCTGCAGCTTATCTGTCACTCACTGAGACACAAATCACCAGCGACAGCAGCAGATTTCAGTCATTTCCCTACACACCACAAACACATGCAGGGGTCACTGACCTAAAGCCCAAAACTCCATCTGTTTCCCACCCTGACCTCCCACCGCAGTCTCTGTGCTGCAGGCTCTCCTCAGCACCAGTCTCTGGCAGCTTGTCTGTGCCTAAGCTTTTCTTTAAGAATAAAAAAAAAAAAGTGAATGTGAATCCTACATAAATTGACTCAAGGTAGCAATTATGCTCAAACTGATTATTATTACTGTAGTGTGACGTGTTCAAAGTTAAATTATATCTCATATACTAAATAAAGCAAAGCATAAATTAGTATATTGACAGTCCATTTTTACCGACATCACGCACTTCTCCATTTTGCGCTGTACACTGCTTAAATTATGAATCACCCAGGACAGTGCACTACGTTTAAACAATATGGGTATTGATTCAATGGACATTTAGTTTTTTATTATCAAACTAATCATCCTCCATTGGTGCCTGTATTCCAATATCAGTACAGTCAATTACACTGATTACTACCTAGTCCTATAAGATCAACTACTCAAAGCATTGAGGGAACCTGACATTGCTGCAAAACCCATTCTAATGTTGGCCTTCGTGCTATCACAGAATCAGGTTTCTTTGGCCTCAGATTTTGTATTGATGGTGCACATAACAACAGGCAAGAAACACTGATATAGAAATGCGGAAAACAGGAGAGAGGTCTAATCTCACTAACACACATAGGTTTCTACATGACACACAGACTAAAATAAAAACAGTAATACGCGTTAATATTAACACAAAAGGGAGTCACAGCAACATTCTAAAACCAGACACTTACACAGACTGAGACATTTACATGGAACACACTAAATTATGGGAACTACACTACATCACATTCACAGCTGCACTGCCCCCTACATGCTACAACAAGATAATCAGGTGATCCCTGCCCATACAATTGGCATGATAGAAACATAATACATGCATGAGAATTCCTGACCACAGAAATGATTGATACACACATAGTTTAGGCATGTTGCATCACTGTTAGTTCCTCTTGGTGTTGCTAATCTGCAAATGACAATTATTATGCGTACGCCACCTCGAGACCATGCATAGAGGTAGAAGTGAAGTTGACTGACCCCCCTTCCTTCCATCTAGCCAGTTAGTTTTACTTCTGGCAGACATTCATGTTGCAAATGAGTATCTCCCCATTTCTCAGTTGATAAAGCCTGTTAAGTCTATTCAAAGGGAAAATCAATATAAACAACATTAATAAGATGATGCTCATTTTAGCCAATGTCTGGGAAAAACGTATTCACTTACCTTGCTAGCTGACGCTAGCTAGCTAACTCATCCACAAACCTGTTTCTCCTGTGCTTTTTGCTCATAGTGTAAAAATATAAAAAACATTTAAAAAAAAAAAAAAAAAAAAAGAGGATCACAGTTATCCAGATTTAATTTGAACATCAGAGGGCTTGAATATCAGAATATTTGTAAACACAACAATATCCTTTATCTAGTAAACAGAGGCGTAGAAAGCCTACATAAAGATTACTGCTGTGCAAAGATTGATTTTTTAACTAAGATATATACAGCCGCGGAAAAAATTAAGAGACCACTTCAAAATTATCAGTTTCTCTGGTTTTACTATTTATTGGTATGTGTTAAAGTAAAATGTACATTTTAGTTTTATTCTATAACCTACTGGCAACATTCCTACCAAATTTCAAATAAAAATATTGTCATTTAGATCATTTATTTGCAGAAAAATGACAATTGGTCAAAATAGCAAAAATGATGCAGTGTCTTCAGATCTCGAATAATGCAAAGAAAACAAGCTCATATTCATTTTTAAACTACACAATACTAATGCTTACACTTAGGAAGAGTTCAGAAATCAATATTTGGTGGAATAACCTTGATTTAAAATCACAACTTTCATGTGTCTTGGCATGCTCTCCACCAGTCTTTCACATTGCCGTTGGGTGACTTTATGCTACTCCTGGCGCAAGAATTCAAGCAGCTCGGCTTCTTTTCATGGCTTGTGACCATCCATCTTCCTCTTGATCACATTTCAGAGGTTTTTTATAGGATTCAGGTCTCGAAATTGGGCTGGCCATGACAGGGTCCTGATCTGGTGGTACTCCATCCACACCTTTACTGGCCTGGCTGTGTGGCATGGAGCATTGCCCTGCTGGAAAAAACACTTCTCAGAGTTGGGGAACATTGTCAGAGCAAAAGGGAGCAAGTTTTTCTTCCGGGACAACGTTGTACTTTGCCTGGCTGAGGTTTGTAAAAGACCATAAGGATTGAAAAAGCGGACTGGAGGTTCTTCTAAGTTCGTCTTCTCTGATGAGTCCGATTTCACAGTAGGTGCAAGACTCTCTGGCTTGTAGGCCTCTCCAGGTCTCCGTCTAACCATCAGACGACCATGTGTTGGGCAAAGCTGAAAATTGGACTCATCAGAGAAGACGAACTAGAAGACCCTCCAGTCCGCTTTTTTCAATCCTTATGGTCTTTTACAAACCTCAGCCAGGCAAAGTACAACGTTGTCCCGGAAGAAAAACTTGCTTCCTTTTGCTCTGACAATGTTCCCCAACTCTGAGAAGTGTTTTTTCCAGCAGGGCAATGCTCCATGCCACACAGCCAGGCCAGTAAAGGTGTGGATGGAGTACCACCAGATCAGGACCCTGTCATGGCCAGCCCAATTTCGAGACCTGAATCCTATAAAAAACCTCTGAAATGTGATCAAGAGGAAGATGGATGGTCACAAGCCATGAAAAGAAGCCGAGCTGCTTGAATTCTTGCGCCAGGAGTAGCATAAAGTCACCCAACGGCAATGTGAAAGACTGGTGGAGAGCATGCCAAGACACATGAAAGTTGTGATTTTAAATCAAGGTTATTCCACCAAATATTGATTTCTGAACTCTTCCTAAGTGTAAGCATTAGTATTGTGTAGTTTAAAAATGAATATGAGCTTGTTTTCTTTGCATTATTCGAGATCTGAAGACACTGCATCATTTTTGCTATTTTGACCAATTGTCATTTTTCTGCAAATAAATGATCTAAAGGACAATATTTTTATTTGAAATTTGGTAGGAATGTTGCCAGTAGGTTATAGAATAAAACTAAAATGTACATTTTACTTTAACACATACCAATAAATAGTAAAACCAGAGAAACTGATAATTTTGAAGTGGTCTCTTAATTTTTTCCGCGGCTGTATATGTTGAGTCTAGTTCGTTCTTGTTTTGTCTGACTACATTGGGCCCAGTGTGATAATGGGCTTTTTGCCCAGCTTTTTAGTTGATCTTCATGAACTTTGAGCTGTCCAGTTCTGATCAGATCACCCACGACGCATATCAATGCCAGGTGTAAACAGCCTCTTGGGGTTGTACTTTGTAAACAAGCTAACCAACCCACAATTCCCAGATTAGAAGTATATGCTGCTGTGATGGCCACCGAGATTAGAAGTATATGCTGCTTCGATGGCCACTGAGATTGTACAATTTAAAGTGGAAGAGCTGGACCTCAAGGTTGATTCTAACAGCCCCACTTTTAAAGACAACTTGGTTTACCCATGATCCTCAAAACATCAAATTCCATTGGACCCCACTGCTGACCTCCGTTAGCTTGACCGATGGTGACAGCACACTTGGACATCTCCAACAGGCTCCAGGCGTTTTGAAACCCTGCCCCGTTGGCACTCACTTGTGGGCACTCCTATAATTCACAACAGCATCCTATAATTCACATAGCCCCTTGTGAAAAATATCCTTCAGACTAAGTTGGAAAAGGCTAATAGTGGTGGCCATTGTGCTTAATCTAGGGGGTTCTGGCCTTGGGCTCTGGAAAGCCCGCTGAGACGATGTCCATTGTTAATGGCACTATATACATCAATTGAATAGAATTTAACTCATTTCAGGCAAATATAAATGCTGAGCCATCAGCGTTAGAGGGTGCACAGACTTGCAGACACCTTTTGGGTGAGACAGCACCATGGGGGTTGAAATAGCGGGGAGGCGGTTGGTGTTAAACACCCACTTTCGCTGAAACACAATTCTATCCCCTCACTTTTTTGTGAGATTAAGTTAAACTAAAATCTACAAAGAAAAACTCCAGAGAAGGATTTCTGTATCTGAAAACACACACACACACACACACACACACACACACACACACACACACACAGACACACACACACACACACACACACACACAAACACACACACACGTTGTGATTGATTGAACGGCCATTGAAGGTATAGTTCCTAACTTGCTTACTGTATTCAACTGTATACTGTGGTTCAAATGACATATCTAACTGATTGATATGTCCAACTGATTGCACATCAGCCTCTATTTTACAATATTTGATACACAAAGACTTTCAAAAATATTTGAAAAATGATTTCTCCCAGATATATTAGTGATGTGACAAACCAAATGCAGTTATTGTGCAGTTTCAATTCTCAATTCAGTTCAGGCTTTCTCCTAGTCTGCCACTTAATTAGGTGCAGGAGTGACACTTTTCAAGTGGCAGCCTGACAAGCCCAATCCCAAGCACAGGCACAGGCCATGGGGGGAGAGGCAGACTGAAGTGCAGGAAGCATCACTGTTTATTTACACATAGGCCTAGTTGCAACACACATCACAGCTGAAGTGATTGGATTGTGTGTACAGAGAAAGACTGTCCGTTTCAGCTGTAGAATCTGCTGGTATATTCCATTCCAGCCTTGCAACAAAAAATTGTGAATTTGTTTTCCAATTTGTTTTCCAGTGTATGAAAAATGGATTGGGCTACTAATGTGAATGTGTCATACACCAAAACAAACTGAGCTGCATTTCTGCTATTTGTATGTATTAAAAGTAGTTTTCACTATTTTCAGTTTGATTGTAAATGTGGCAATAAATCTAGAATGATTTTGAAATATTCACTTGAATTGATATTAGAAAACAGCTAATTTCCTCCATCTTATGATAATGTAAATATTTCTTCTAAGCTCCTAGTGAGAGTGGCTTTTTCAGACAATTCCATGCTCTTCTGTTCTTCTTCCACATCCAATCTAGTGGTCATATAAACACACACCCTTGACTGCAGCCCTTTAGTGGCCTGTCTCTGACTTACAGCATCTGCAGTAAGAATTAATTAGTCCCCATACATTCATGTCTTAATGTCTAAATTTAAATTAAGAAGCACAAACGGTTGTGATATAGCATTCATTTTCCCACAATGTTGAGACAAAGATCTTAAATCATTCAGAGTACTGCCTTTAAAAGTGCTTGTTTTTTTTCAGAAGACCGGTGGACTGCGGAGAGGAAGCAGGGGATCCACCGGTGAGGCGAGGCTCTAAATAATTTATGGCTTTAATCTGCTCAGTGAGGTGTGTGCGCTACCGCCCGTAATTATAAATGCAAGAAGAAATTATGGCTGAATACTTTAGAACTCATCAGATGAACAAATGTGATTGGCTGCTCATCTCCAACAATAGAGGGCAAGCTGATGTCAGGATATTCAAATCACCGTGGTGCTCATTCGCCTTTCTTCCATTTAGCATCAAATGTCAGCTGCCTGCGCTAAAACAGATATGATGGTCGCTGGTAATTGAGGAGTTGATTGCTTAGAAAGAGAGAGAGAGAGAGAGGTTGAGAGGGGGGAGGTGAGATTGGATTTAGAAATCATTATTTTTAATAGTGCTAAAATAAGAGCACAGTGGAAGGTGTTTATTGGTATACCGATGTACAAAAGACTTTTCATAGAATCAACTGATTATCTGAAATTTAGGCTTACATGAAAATACAACGATTAGGAAAAATTAAAATAGACTTAGATTAAAAAAAGGTGAAAAGGGAGAAAGAAAAATTACCTTTGCTGAGGTGCAATTCTGTTTGTATATAACCTTATCTTTGATACCTACAAAGACAGCTAATATTTCTATGATTTCTTAGTGTCATGGCTGCTATGATTTCACTTTTTGATGCATAACATGCATGAACAGACACAAAAGATGCACATGAACTTCCAGAGAGCTATACAGAAAACTACACTGTGCTAAATAACTGGAGGTTTTTTTTGGGATAGGTGATCTACTTTCTGTCATAATTTAATACAAAATGAAGTGAACTCAGATGACTCCATCTTCAACTGAACCATTCTCAGCTATATGAAATACAGAACAGATTAAACATCAGTTATCATGTTTAAGTCATGGGCCATGTAGTTAACATAGAAACGACCTACATGATTTTCTGTCAGCATAACATGTTTAAAACCATAGCCTTTGTCGAGGAAAACTATACTGATTGCAGTCCAGTATCAAATATTTGAAAGAACGTGGTTAACAATAATTTATTTCCATTTTGTTTTGTTACCATGTTTACCTTTTCCAACCATTATCCAATAATTTAGGCAGTGAGTATAAATCAGTGAAAAGCAGGTCTAAAAAAAGCAAACACAGATTGGTAGAAAATGTTAATGTTTTATTTATATTGGTATAAAAGTTGCAGGGTCCCCTCTCCTCTCAAAATTCTTCACAAGATCAGACACTTCTCTTTGCCACAATGCTATATGTACATTTTCTATGGGACAACATTTATTTTCCAAACCTTCCAAGACCTGTAAGCTCATGTACCGATTCTGAGCCTGATGGTGACGGGTGATTAAACATTTATTAAAGTGCTTTCCTTATCTATCATTTGCAACACAAAATATTTACAGAGCAAACATACTGTACATTTGGGTAAATGTGCTACCGTGGATCGGGCCACCCGCTGGCACCTCAGTGCTTCATGCAGGTGTTTTACTAGAGTTGGAAATTACAATTAATGAACAAAACAGTCTTTGTTTAACAAAGTTATAAAATAAAAATTGCCATATCATACAAATAAATAGTAGTCATAGCCAGAGCTATTGCATGCAAACATCAGCAATTATGTTTCAAGCAGTATTACAGTTCGTTACTGGTGAAGCACATGAGCAGGGTGCACACATCAGTTGATGAATTTACACAAAAGAAATGAAAACTTTCACTTCATTTCAGTCCAACTTCCATGTCCATATAATCCTCTATGGTTTTCTATAATTTGTATCTTAAATTTGAATAAGCACATAACTTACTGCTGAAAGAAAAGTCAAGGGGCAATTGTGGAAATGTGACCCGTGTTTCCTGTAACAAAACCAAATCAAGGAAAAGTAGAGCAATGACACCGAAGGATCAATAAAAGTGTAGGTGGTAAAAAGACACGGACATACTACTCTTTGTCCATTTCAACAAACTGTGAATGATTCTCTGGTGATTTGCTGTGAGTTTTACTCAGGTGGAGCTTGACAGCATGGTTGCTAGCAAATGTCCGACTGCAGAGCTTGCATCTGAACTTGGACTCCCCATCCTCCTCCGCAGTCACAGACTCCAAGGCCCGCGCAGTCAGAGCCTTGGGCAGTTCAGGCTCTGTCACAACTTTAGTCTGGTGATCCACGGGCAATTTATTCATGTCTTTGATCTGAAAGCCAAGGTGAGACTCCAGGTGGATTATGAAAGCTGAAGGTGTCCTGAACTGGGATGCACAGTCGTTGCAGTAAAATATTGGGTGTCCTGTGTCCATGTTCTTCAGAAACTTGGTCCCACCTGTTTTGCGGAGCTGGTACTTCACATTGGCTAGCCAGTGACTTATGGTTGTCATTGAGAGTCCAGTAAACTTTGAGATATGCATTCTCTCCTGCGGGCCCAGGTCTGCTAGAAGGTACTTACCCTCAGATGTCAGAAAGAGGCTGGAGGCAAACTGGGCTTGCAGGATAAGGAGGTGCTGGGGGTTCCAATTGGACTGTCTGCCCTTCCGTTTGTGAACAGAGTAAACCTCACTGGAGACATCCTCAAATCGCCTCACATCCGTCTCAAGCTTCAAAGCGGGAATCCTGGATGGCATGGAAGGCTTTGGGGTGGTGGCCTTAGGGAGGATCTTCACCATGTCAGCGATGTCTGACAGTGCATGCTTCTGGGGCATGGGAGTGGATGTCTGCACATGAGACGAGCTTCTCTTGCTGGTCTTATACTTGGTTAAGTCTATTGGCTGGTCGCTGTTTGTGAACATAAAGGTGTTTCTAGAGGAACCAAGGATAGATACAGATTTTTCAAGGCCCCTGCTCAGTTCTGAAAATATGGACTGTGTGCGGGCAGATAGAGTGCTTTCAGCTCTTGGATTGGCTGGCTTATTAGCTTTACCCAAGTGATTGTTCAAGACAGACTGTAGAGCACTTAGCGGGTTGATGCTAAGGACTTCCTGGGAGTCACTGAGGACCTCTGAGGCACCACTGTGACCGTTGCTGGCAGGGGGGCTTGGGGATGTTTTGCCTCTCTCTGAGAGTGTTGGGCTCTGCTTGTCTTTGATCACATCTCTCCCTTCAGTCCCACAGTCTGCGTCCAGCTTTGAAGAGGAGGACGAATCGTCCTGACAGTCGCTGTCGACATTCTCTTCCAGATCTAAGTCCAGGCTGTGGCTCTCCTTTGCATCAATGTTACCCACTTTCTCCTTCTTGATGTCAGAGCCATGATGTCCCTTCAATCCTTCAAGGCCCCCAATTCCCTGATAAAGTTTTGCCTTGGGCGCAATGGGCCTCAGCTTGGGGTTAAAAGTCTGTTTTAGTGAAATGGGAGGAGATGCTGCGAGGGGTGTGCTCTTGATTACCCCTGAGAGCTGATAGGCTGCATGGATACTTGGGTAGGCACTCCAGCTTGGAGTTCCTGTTTGGGCTTTGTTGATGGCAGAGGCTACTGTGTTAGCTAAAGATTTTAATATGTCCTCGCCTCCACCCGACCCACCCTGCTCCAAATCCTCCTCCCGTAGGTATGCATATTTCAAAGATCCATCAATCTGCTTCTGATCTTCCTTCAATTCCTTCTCTTCATTTTCCTCATCTTTTTCTTCCAGTGTTTTTTCCTTCTGGTCACCTTTCTCTATATCTCCTGAGGCAACACTTTTTGGAGAAGTCTTTCCTCCCTCATTCTCAATGCAGGCAGGCTCAGCTAGGAGTTGCATCTTCTCTATGGCTAGTGGATCAAGTGCTAACTGCTTTCCCTTCTTGGAGGCAGAACTGGTCACTTTGATGAAGTGTCCAGTGACCATCATGTGGCTGGTTAGCTGCTGTAGGGTCTCATGGGAACTTCCACACTCCATGCACTTCAGTATTTGGGACTTGCATGTCTCAAACTGCCATGTGTAGCTAGCCCCATTCTGGTAGCCATAGCGGTTGTTGGGAGTATTAGAAGGGAGGCCTGAGGAGGCCCTTTGGGCGTCAGTGTAGCCTGCTGCCCCAGTTGTTGAGTCAGGAGAGCATGGCCTATTGACCTCAAACACACGTTTCTTTGCTGGTGGGACTAATTTATGGGTGATAACTGGAATTGGTTCTTTCAAAGGCACTTTCTGGTAATGTTTAGTTTTGATCATGTGGACACTGAGATCCTGTAGGGATTCGAATGAATGGCCACAGAACATGCACTTCAACACTTTCTGGGCATCCTCTTTCCCCTCCATGTCATGCAGGTTCCTCTTGCGGCCTTTGGAGGAGGAGGTGGAAGCGATGCTTGGTTTGCCGTGGTTGTCATCCTGGTAATGACCACTCTTGTTCATGTGGATTGTAAGTTCAACTAGAGTATCATAGGCAGCACTGCAATCCTTGCAGCGGAACCGGCTGGCTCCTGTGAAGACGGCTCCGCAGGCTTTAGTACTCTGCCGGTACAAGTGCACAGAACTGAAGAGGTTGGGCTTGGACACAGTAGGTTTAGGGGACAGGGTCTGATGCAGTGTTTTGGACAGAGCATCCTGGTGCCAGTCAAACTCAGTCTTTGCAGTGCTGCTGGTATTGGTGCTGTCGCAGTTTGCTTTGCCACTGGTACCTTTGCTAGGCTTCACATTAACTCCAATTCCTGACCAGTAGGAGTCTGATAGGAAGTTGGCATAGGCAGCTCTCATTTTCTCCAGGCTGCTGTGCATATCCTCCTTCAGCTTTGTCACATGGCCTTCGTCTTCTTTTTGGCTCTGAGGGGAAGACACAGATGCTTTGAAGTCAGAGAGAAGGTCACTGTTGTCGCTGAGGTGAGACTCCAGCTCAAGCTCCTGATTAGACAAC
This sequence comes from Sprattus sprattus, assembly GCF_963457725.1. NCBI lineage: Eukaryota > Metazoa > Chordata > Actinopteri > Clupeiformes > Clupeidae > Sprattus > Sprattus sprattus. Next base: position 25,308,130 of record NC_137914.1, read on the forward strand.
ACACTGAGGGGGGAGTTCTGGAAGCTGTAACTGCTTTTGTTGTCCATCTCTTTCTCCTCTGGGGCCTTAGGGCTGGTGGTCGGGTCTGTAATGTCCTCCTCAGTCTGGGGCTCGTTCTCTGCTCCCTCCTCATCCTCCATGGTGGGCTCTGGTAGGCCAGCCTCATCCTCAGGGGAATAAACTGGAAAAAAAATAAATGGAAACGATCAGTTTTTATCCAATTTCCTGTTAATCATATATATATATATATGTTTTTTTTAAGTACTAAAGAACAGAAGCATTGAAGTTAAGTTAAATTGAATTGAAATAGCAATGCTAATTTTACAAGCCTTAATGGTTGACAGGCAGGTTGGTTGTGTCACAATATTGATGCCAGTTTAATCTTTTGATTTTTGATGTGGTGACCCAAGTTATAATAGCCATTATGTGGTAGATTTCATGTTTCATGTTTAAGTCTGCAAATCGCTGTAGCTGTTCCAGCAGAAGGTTGTTTCACAATTTTTTTTGATTTAGACTTTTAATTAAAAATATTGAATATAAACAAGCCAAATACATTTCATCTGAGCTGTTTTTGTTAACTCAAGTCATGTGTGAGTGATGTCACTCTTTTACTAAAATAGCCTAACACCAGTATTTAAAACCTATCCTTCTTTTATGGTGATTTCATAAAATGTGTGATTTGCAACATTATATTGATTGAAATATGTAACACATTTATGACGTCAACTAATAAACTTACTGCAATAGCAGTGACAAAAACAGAAATGCAAAAGCATAAATTGTAAAGATGAGCCTGGCAGATTATGACAAAATGATTATTTTAGATACTCCCCCCTCACAAACATCTACACTCTGCCTGACAAGCCAATAACCAGCTCTTCTCAATCGTATCATGCACCTATGTATTATTATCTGACACTAACGTTATTGCCTCAATTACCTGATCATTAAACAACAGTGCTTAACTGACAGATTTGCCATCAAGTGATCTGATTTCTTTTGTAATGCTGCAATAAATACCACTTTCCTGGGCCCAGAGAATATGTCATAAGATTAACCCAGTAAGTTAAATGCCATTCAATAAAAAACGCATTTTTGTCTAATGTCTTCCTCTGTATGTGTGTTCAAAAATGGTAATCTGGTTGAAGTAACTGAAAAAGATGAGTTTGCATTTAGGGTTTTGCCTTATACATTTTATGAGCAGCTTTTGGTAGATCTGCTTTTACTTAAAAATACATTGGACATAACAGCTATAGATGAGGCACTTATACGTTTCATGTGGTTAATATTTCCTTTTGAGTTACTGAACAGGAAGCAAGAGGGAGAGTTGAGCGTGAGCACTAAAAGTGCAGCTTTGCAGCCCTTAGAGCATCCACGGCCTTTGGATTCTGAAAATAAGACATTTTTTATCAATATTTCACAAGTGCCTCAGGAGAAGGCCTGGAGGTGAGCTTCTGCCAGCTAATGGATTGAGATCGAAACAGGCTTCGGCCTTTCAAAACAAACATGGATAACAGCAGAGCTGGGAGACACTTGCATTCACAGACACCAGAGACTCACAATGCTCTGTGACCTTGATCTACCGTAAAAAGTTTTTTTTTTTTATTAAATGGCTGACCAAGTTGGCAGATTGCTCCCAAAACACCCTCTCCAAACTTGGCATGTGAAAGGGGAAATCATGTTTTATGCATGCCTTTCTGTATAGTTATATATATATATATATACAGAGAGGCGGAGCACTATTGACTATGACTGGCTTTGAGCTGACATCTTAACTGTCCTGAAGACTGTCCAGTGTCCAGGGTGGAGCTCCCAGTCATGAGCATGGAAGAGTTTGTTTAGACTCTCCCACTTTCTGAGTCACTGCTTATTTCCATTAGGCTAGACTGTGATTAAGGTGTGACTGAGCTGACATTGACATAAGGCAATGCTTATGAAAATACCAGACAATCAATTGAAATATGTCTTACCACACATTAGGCCGTTAGGTGTTGCCAGGATTAAATGTATGTGTTAATTTGATTTATTTCACTTATATGAGAAAATGCTCTCTCTCTCTCTCCCTCTCACTCTCTCTCCGTCACAAACACACACACACACACACACACACACACACACTGTTCATTGTCAATGAACCCTTCCTCTAGATGACTAAGCGGCCTTCCCAGTTCATCACTAACATCGTGTGTGTTGTGTGAGGGAATGTGAGAGCAAATCAAGTGAAGCTTTTTATCCAAGCAGCAGGTCTCAGGCCCACAAGATCAAATGCAAGGGCAGGAACCTCTCCAGCTGCAGCTACGTTACCCATTTGTAAAGGACACAAACGCGCACGCACACACACACACACACACACACACACACACACACACACACACACACACACACACACACACACACACACACACACACACACACACACACACTCCAGATATTGATACATCAGTCAATAAAACAACCAGAGCTTAACTCTAGACAAGAGATGGGACATTCGTATTAATTTGAGTATGCTTCAATATACATTACTATGAGTCGAGTGGAAGCCATAAACGTGCACGTACAAGACACACAGCGTTACCCTGCATATACGCATAGAGATGGTCAACTTGAATGATTTCGATTTTATACAATAAGAGTAAAACCCACACACAACACACCAAACATGACACAGTCTGTGGTGTCTCAAGCCAGTGAATGTTGCTCTCGTTCTAACTAGGCCTCCAAAATAAGAGGCTGGCAGACCGACTCTGAGATTTAGCATGTCATAAACTCCTGTAAACCAACCAATCTGTGTCACTACAAATGTATCTCCTCAGACAGGAATATGCAGAGGTCAGAAAACCTGGGGTGTCTGTCATAAATCAGCCACTTGAAGTGTTTATAAGATTAATCCTTTGGAACAGAGTCCTGGCATAGCATGAGCCTGCTTTCTGAGACGGGCCTGCTCTGAAGCCAGACTCCTCACAGTGTGTGGAGAGGTGGGGGCCGAGGGCTAAGGGTGGACAAACTCCTGAGGATGGGCTGGAAAGAGGACATGAGTTAAGAGACTAGATGGGAAATAGGACAATCAGAAAATTCTCACAACCACCAAAGCTGTCCAATGATAAGTGGCTTTGCTTGGCAGAGATGGTTCTATACACACAGTTGAACGGTGGTTAATGTCAAAGATATTTATTTTTTATATTTTTTCATGTACTGTATATATGTCCATTCTTTATCAATAGGCCACCATGATAATGTTCAGTGTTTTTTGCATCTCCCCTTTTCTCACCACAGACAACTAGTAGCCAAATACATTGATGTTCATGTGCTTTAAGCTTTTACATCTTGGCTTGAAAGACTTCATTATTGAGGAAGTAGGAATGGTATTGGGTAGTTTATAGAAAACAAGTATTAAAATAAACCACATAGATATCTTAACAAAGTGCATTACGCTTTAATCTCCAATCATTAAACAAGAGTCTTGTTACAAGTATGCATGAAAGTACTAAGCACAATGCATTACCATAAGCTGGGCATCTATATATTTCCCTACTGACATTCATACTCTGTGAGACAAGTGTAAGTGACCTTCTAACCTTCTGGTGGCCATGTTAACATATTTGAGAGAAATCAGTACAAACATCAACATTTGTCCCTGAGAATGCCAACATTTCCCCCGCATTGATCGTACCAGCCAAAGAGGGCAGCCGGGACTTGGCTAGGCGACAGCTGCAATATCTCCAGCCCTTTTGTGAGTATCCGAGTGGTAAGACTATCTTCAGAGGACCCAGGGTAAATCAGAGGGGCTGCTGACAGCTCCATGTGTCTGTGTCTCTCTGTCATGCGTTGCCGTGCCAGGCCCCAGCCCTGTGTCTCAGGCTACAGTTTTTGCAGAGCACAAATCAATAGCTCTTTTTACTTCCCATTGATTGCCCAGCAGTGGGAGCGACCTAAGCAGCGCTGTTATGACATTTCTAGATTTCCCCCTGTCCTTGGAACAATCAATTACAAGCACATGGCAATCAAAACCTCTTTGCAAAATGAACCTGCTCCATGACATTTTCATCTTGTGGATTTATGCCATGCTTTAAAAAAAAGTGAGAGAGTGAGAGAGAGCTAGCCCTGCTGTACCCTGCACAAAAAAAGCCTGTATACGCACACACACAAACACACACACACACGCACGCACGCACGCACGCACGCACGCACGCACGCACGCACGCACGCACGCACGCACGCACACACACACACACACACACACACACACACACTCACATGAACACACACACACACCCGGTCAAGCATGGAAACATGTAAGTGAAGTGCTGCTTTTTTACCATTGAGGGAAAGGTTTTGTTAAGTTTCATTTGTGTTTCTTCCATTTGCAATCAAAAGTTGCATTGCAGCGCAAGTCCCAGTGCACTAGCGTTCCATGCCAACCTTCCCCAAGTACATAGCTAAGAAAATGTAGCTACACCGTGTGCCTCTGGTCCTGCCATTAGCAGAGGGGTGGAGATGCTGGACACTGTGAATGAAGTCTACAGGAGTGGATCTGGCTCTCCTTAGAACTGATGTGATATGTATCAATGCTGAAAACCCAATGAAAATGTGAATTTCACACCTGGGCTGTACAACTAAAAGGCTTCTGTTTAGGCTCAAAAATGCTAACAGAGCCACATCCAGCCTCTTTGAAAGTCTGTGGGGGTCTCTGGGTTGCCCAAAAGAAGTGGGCTGTTCAGGAGATCAATCAAAGTGTCTATATTGTGTTGGCATGGCATGCCTCGTCCTGAACAGACTCCATTAAACACATTGCCAATGAAGCCTGGGGCAGCGAGTGCTTATTTACACTCCTTACTCCTGTTCCTGCCTCATCTTAGGATGTCCAACCACACCTCCAAACACATGGAAGGACACACCTAATTAAGGTGAGGAATGAATGTTTGCCGGCGATAAAATGGCATTACACTGAATTACAGCTCATTTCAAGAAGTAGAATTGCATTTACAAACACGCCTACTGTTTCATGAAGTCAAAATTCATTTGAAGTTTTCCACTGAACTTTTCAGAAATATACTTGGAAACAATATCCCCTGCATTATACACAGTCACGTAACGGCAAGCATGAGCAACATGAAGATTTAGGGTTGCCTTAAGAACTATAGAGAGCGAAAGAGACGGAGAGGGAGAAGCAGAATGAGGGCAAGTAAGGGAGAAAAGAGAAAGGCAGAAAATGAGATAGTGGTGCAGTGGGGTCAGACCTGGACACCATGCCACTGAAAGATGATGGTTCATTTTTGTATGCATGACGGACATGTTCCTTAAAGCCGAATTACCTACTTCACTAAACAGGAGTCACTCATGCAGATAAACGTAGTGCTTTCATACACCCACACATGAAATATTTAATGGCCTAATATAATCAAATAGAGACCCACCATTCACAGAGGGCATGGCGGAAAAGTTACAGACATTTGGACATTTTGCCATAATAGAATCAGTATTATACAGATACTGTATAAAAAGGTATACCTATGCACAGTCAAACTTAAATATATTTATATATATGCATATATAGTATTATAAATACAGTATAAATATTTATGAAAAATCTGTGGGAATATCTGTCATTAATCACTCATCCTCAACCCCACATTAAATGTCTTTATCTATATATCACAAAAGGAGTTTGATGACAGAGTGTCGATCACTCTTGAGTGTTTGACAGTTGGATGTGAATGACGACTTGGAGGTTAAGGCATTCAGCTAGATAACTACATTTGTTCTGCACTGCCAGGCAAACATTTAATGGGTGACTTCTGTAAAGAGTTAATCATGCAATCATTGTCAATTTACACGACATGTACATCATGTACAACAATATGATTACAAGTAAATATACTTTTACAAATTAAGGTCACAGAATTCCTCTCCTCTCTCTCGCTGTTTCTCTCTCTCTCTCTGTCTCTCTCTCTCTCTCTCTCTCTCTCTCTCTCTGTGTTTGTGTTTGATGTCATTTGGCAGAGGTACTGCTCTTTCTCAGCTGCTGGAAGGTTTTGCTCCTGGACGCATCACTTCCCCAACTGTGTGATGAGAGCTGAGAGGCAGCAGAGGCTGAGTGAGACTCCTTCACTGCAGTCTCAGCTCTCTCCCTCCTTCTCTCTCTCTCTCGCACACACACACACACACACACACGCTCACACACACACACACACACACACACTTGTACAGACAGAACAGGAAATAAAACTGGTGATGTTAACTAAACCAACGTAGACATCATCTTCAAAGTCAAAGCTACTGAATTACTGAATCACCTAGCCAGTCATTAACTAAAGACAAAAGGGAATACAAAATATACTTTTACAGTATTTGTTTATAAAAACCCTAAAAACAATGTAATAATCCTAAGAAAATACTCTTGTGTAATATTTATTATATTTATTTAATTAGTAATACACATCAGAACCTTAAATCATGCTATTCTGAACAACCTGAACTTTGCCTTTAGCAATGTGAAGAAGGTTGATCAAGTTTGACAACTTTCAGTTCTTCAGTTTATTTTTAGACAGATAATATTTCCAAACATATCCAAGGAGCATGTGCAGTGCGGGCTACTGTTGGTATTACTGTTTTTAGCTTTGCATTTCATTCGGCCCAAATCTGATTACATGTAGAGATTACCAAAGCAAGTTTTTGCTCTGATGCTGCAGAATTTTGTGTACGAGTTTAATGAAAGCAAGAAAAAAGAAAACACACAGATACAGCCGGCAGCAGAGGAGAGACAGACTGATTACCCAGTTTCATCTAATCCTGTTTGACATGTATTTTGTTTTGTTTTGGTTTTTTAAATACATGTTGTCATGGAACGGCTATATCGATTCAACAGCACTACTAAAATAGAGAAAAGCACTATCATTTAGTTGACAGATACTGTCCAACTAAAGAAAAAAGAATACCCTGAAACAGACCTGAAAGTCTCTCTCTCTGTGATTATTAAATTTGACTGAATATGTGACCAAGTTCAGCAATATATTCAGTGCACACGTCTAGCAGAAATTTCAGTCTTCATAGAATGCTAAGAGATGGGAGATGCTAACTGGGAAATGCTATGTTAGGAGCCTCAGCTTAACCCTTGCTCTTCTCTCTAAGAAGACTAATAAGATGGGGAAGAGAAGTGCACATTCAGCAACCAAGTTTAAATGCTGATTCTAGATTTTCTTTCATTTGTACTTTCTCTTCTCTCCTGCTGCCTTTGAGTCCCTCTGTAGTTTCTCCTTCCAAAACTAAGCCCATAAAAATGTACCTCTCTTTTAAATAGCTTCGGCACATGTAGGTCCATCTGAACTTACTTGCAATTTCAATATCTTTATAAAAATGTAATTTGTCTAAAATAATAGCTCACATATATTCCACATCTGAGATTAATAAACATCCAAAATCTACAACTTCTGAAAAAGCTTCACTTATATCCATTGTTTATCTTGTCTTCCCCCTTTGCCTCTGCCTCTCCAGGTCACTCCCAGACACCTCCTCAGGAGCACCTCCAGTGCCCAGTCCCCAGTCCCAAAGGGAGGGACACGGCCAGATCTGATTGGGCTCCTCTGTGCAGGACCAGGGCCCATCCTCTGCTCGCCCCCAGTAAAGGGCGGCTGCCTCTGCCTCTGCCTCACAACTCAGGCCATCACAGGCCTGGCCACACAGACCCGCCGCAGAAGCCTTGGCTGGAGACAGACAGAGCAGCCTACTGTCTGTGACAGTGATGTGTGTGGATGGGAGGGCGGAGGGCGGAGGGCTTATAAGCAAAAGTGGTATTTGTGTGTATAAATATGGTCTGTGTGAGTGTGTGGGTGAGTGTGTGTAGGCGGCTGTGAGAGTGCACGTGTGTGTAAAGGCTGGGGTGGGTGGAGGTTGGTGAATGCTCACACAGATTAGTGGGTGTCTGCAGAGAGGGAGGTAAGCATTTACACATGCATGACTTACTAAGGGGTTACAATGGCAGACTTGCCAGCAGAATTACCTGTCTGATTTTCTCTCTCTCTCTCATACACAGATTTACACACACACAACACAGACACACTTTTCTTTGGGTGAATAAAGAGATTAAGAGATTGAGAAATGATTTATCCTTGATTGGTTTACATTGATAGGTGCTCCTGTATGTGTGTTGGTGTCTTTCTTTTATTGACTGAAACTGATGTCTTGTTTTACCTGTACCACGCCATAACAGTGACATTAAACAATAACCACACTGATGGCCAGAGTGTGGATGCACGAAGGTAACAAACGCAAGCATGCTTGTGTGTTGCATCAAAACAATCTGCATTCCCCCCCCCCCCCCAGCCTCTCTATGGATCTTTCATTAGGGTCTGGACCTCTTCCAACATGGTGCTTCTCCTATCCCAGCAGTTTTGAGCTGCTTTCAGCAAAGAAGGCATTTTTTTACATTGCAAGTTCATTAATAGTAGATTGCCACTTTTTCCCTTCATTAAATACAATGAGGCTCCACTGTAAATTTGGGAGCGAGAAGCGCCTCTGTCAGCTGCTTGTGCTTCTGAGGCCCCGAGACACGGCTCATATCTAGCCTCCACTGAAGATGGGAGGCAGCCAAAGGGCTGGAGAGAGAGAGAAAGAGAGAGAGAGAGAGAGAGAGAGAACAGGGGAAAGAAGATGATGAAGAAGAAAAGGTTTTGAAGATGTTTTGGAAAATCCTGGCCACCAAAGTCCTCCCCACTTTTGTGTGCATTCATTTTAATGGCAAATTTGTCGAGAGCGATTGCCAGACACACACACACACATGCGTGCGCACACACACACACACACACACACACACACACACACACACACACAGATGAACACATTGTTGTCAGGCATCCTTGGCAAAATGATTAGGGCCCGCTGTTTTTTTTCCGGTGTGGCGCAAACTCCTGGATCAGCCCCGCAAGTGTTGTCACTCCTCTGACAGCCTCCTCCAAAAACAATGTGAGCCCAGATCCTGAGATGCGCTGGCAACCCCCCCTATCCCTGAAAAGTCTCCGCAACCCCCCCCCCCCCCCCCCCTCCATTCACCCCTCCCTCTCTTAACAGAGACACGCTGCTGTTAGTGGATATTTTGCAGTGTTGATATTCTCAGTGTTGATTAGAATGAAAAAAGCCGTTGCTGAATGGAGAGGCCGAGCAGCACCCCGCGGAGCTGCAACAGCTATTGAGGGGAGATTGACAGGCTCTCTTTGAGCTGCTGCCTGTGTGTGTGTGTGTGCAGCCCAGAGAGGAGCAGCGCTAGAAAAGAGCTGCTTAAGGACTAAAGTTGCAGCTGAAAGTTTAGGCCTTGGCTGGCTGAAGGAGTAATATTTTTCAAAAGAAATGGAAATAAAAGCGAATCGTTGTTTGCTAGGATTGAAAGCAAGGCACCTGCATAGTTCTGGTGAGAATGTCGACATAGTAAACCCTGGCTGAGCACTTCAACACGCAGAAGCAGGACGCTTTTTCTTAGGTAATAGTTTGCATCATTTGATTAATGAAATCTGTTTTTAAAACAAGGAAGATTATTTAAATCTTTAAATTCTTTCGTTCAAAACTCAAGAACGGGATTTGATAAAAAATTTTTTTTAAAAATTCACTATTCACAAAACAGGCAAGTCTGATGCTTAGAAGACTCCGTTCTAAGTGCTGATCTCTGGTGTATAAAGGCCAGCTGTTCAGAAGACAGTAATGAGCAGGGGTGCCCTCCTTGCATCCTTTTTTACCTTCCTTTGTTTGGCAACTGTCAGGGTGTCACAGGACAGGGACTGATGGAGGAGCATGAGGAAGTGCTCTTTAACCAGAGTGCCAGCCAGAAAACGGTTAACTCCCTGAAAAGAAAGTGGGCGGTCTCTAAGGAGGAGGCAACAGAACGGAACTGATACCTAGCGCGGCTGGAGGTTGTACACCGGGGCTGTAAGATTGTGTGTGTGTGCGCGCGTGTGTATGTGTGTGTGTGTGTGTGTGTGAGGGTGAGTGTGAGGTTGAGGGGAGGCGGGGACCGGGGCGACAGAGGAGCGGCTAATGGAAATGAGTGACAGGCTTTCAGAATGATTTACAACGGGCGCCCGCACCGCACAGCCGGCTCGTGATGGATGAGCCTGAAAGACGGAGACCAACCATAAATCATGTCTTTGAGTCATTGACAGAGATAAAGGAGGCAGAGAAAAAGCAATGGCATTGACGTTCATTCTTCCAATAATGTACATTGACGAGTTACACTACCGAGCCTTAATTAAAAAGTGAACACCGCCTCTCTCTCTCTTTCTCTCTCTCTCTCTCTCTCTCTCTCTCCCTCCTTCGCTGTGCTGATATGAATGGTAATTAAAGAGGCAGTTTCCCGGTGGCGGCCCCAGAGCTCACTTCCGCCTGTGGCTCACCGTAGCCAGATGAGATAGGGCAGAAAGAGGAGTGATAATGTCACTCCTACACTACACTTCACACAAAGACACACACACACACACACACACACACACACACACACACACACACACACACAGACACATACACACACACAGACACACACACACACACACACACACACACACACACACAAACACACACACACGTGCGCGCAGGGCCAACAGACACTTCAAACAACCAACGCAAGCTAACACAACCAAACAAGTAGAGAGAAACACAATGCGAATGCTAAATGCTGTTACAAGAAACACTGAGAAACTCTTTTGAGACCAGAGATCTAAATGTAGATCTGAGATGAGAGGGGAGATAAACCCAGTGAGAACAATCCAAAGATGGAGAAAAGAGAGGAGAGTGAGAGACAGAAAGACAAGAGATTGAAGCCCGGCAGGACCGGGCGCGGGGCGCTTGAGTGGCGTCCCCCATCAGCCGCGCATGTCTGAAGCCCTCGCCGAGGAGCATCGGGGTGAGAGTAATGCCAAACATCTGTCCCACGCACCCTGCACGCAACGCCTGTTTGTTCAGTTCCAGGAAGGGCATTAGTGGGGCAAGGACAAGGAATCTATCAATTCACGCACTATTTCTTCACATGGAGAGAACAGAGGGGCATCACACAGGCTGCTCTAATGCCTTCAGCACAAGAGGAGAGATGCAGTTGGAAAGGATGAAAAAAAAAAACACGAATGCGGTGATTAACATCAGTGGAAGTGTTGCGTGAAAAGGAGATTTATAATAAGGGGCCGTGATGAAACTGACATCCTCGTGTGCTTAGGAGCTCTTCCACTCAGAGAGAATAGTGTAATCTATTTGTGGGATTATTTTAAATACTAGAATGCAAAGACCTACAGTAGCACATGAATGCCAATCACTGTCAACCACGTAGGGCAGGCTGTTCTGTTACTGTTGTCCAAAATCTTCGTTCCCATGGTCGTTAGGAAGGCTTGAGTGTATTTGCTTGTGTGTCTCTGTGTGCCTGCCTGTGTGTGATCGTCATGGATAGGTCTTAAGGACAGAGTGCTGTCTCTCCAGCTGGAAGTGGCTAGCTTGGCAGGTTTAAATGGAACTGAAGTAACAATAGTCTTCCTATGGTGCTTTGCAGGCACAGTCACTCGGCTCAAGACTTACTATGCTACCCCTTACAAAGGTGGAGAATAATGTACAACACACACAAACATATTCACGTTTGTGCACACACACACACACACACACACACACACACACACACACAAACACACACACTCACACACACACAAACACACACACACACGCACACACACACAAACACACGCACTCACACACACACACACACACACACACATACGTGTGCACACACACACACACACACACACACACACTCAAAGAGAAACACAAACACTCACACCAATACACTTTTTGGTTGGAAAGAGTAATTATATTCTGACAGGTTTTGAAGTTGTAAATCTATCACATTGGACATTTTCACATGCAGCTTGATGGACACCTTTAGTAATTACTTCATTCTTACGTTTGAGGATTTCTGTTTTGTTGCTTCTGTCTCTTATTTCAATATGGGTTCCCTGGCAGCTCTGGGAGATATTTTAGGATGCTTTTCTGGACATTTCTAAAATGACAAACATTAGTAAAAAAAAAAAAAAAAAAGCAAAAAAAGACACACACGTTGGGCAGCCTTTCCTCCGCCTCATGGTCCAGACAACCCCATTTGTGTTGGAGGAGCTCGATAATCTCAAGTGACTGTGTCTGTGAGCCAGCCGTTATTCACTGACGGAGGTCTGGTGTGATCTTAAATGGTCTTCAAAGATTATCTATACAGTAATGAAGCAGGCACTAGCATCTCATCGGGGGTAGACTGGCAACAAAAAAGTAACACGGGAATCTGCTGTCAAGTGGCCCCGATTTGATATGGCAAATTCGAACTGACATGTTTATCGATCAAAGAATCACTAATTAAAAAACACAATCTGTTATATTTGTATTGTTTGTGTTTCGCTATCACACTGAGACTGTGATGGCTCCTGCTTCCTCCTTTTCCTGTCCTTTTCAGTGCCATGTCCACCTGTTTGTTTAGAGTTTACAGGAAGTATTTAGCAGACATAATGTATGACTCCTGGGCTGGCTATCAAATATGTGTGCCTTATAGGCTATAATAGGAAAAGGAATTGACGGGGTAGGCGTAGTCTAGAGAAATTAGCAGCCCATTCTCACTAGTTCAGAAAAAGGGATAGTTCATCAGTTTCATCACAAATTCACATTTTCATTTTACCCATTTACAGACAGTCTTAAAAGGTGAGTTTTCTTTCCCAAAGCGTTAGCACTTTTGAGAAACTTAACTCTAAACCTTTGTGCACTGACTAGTTAAACCTTGTAAATTGTCAAAGCTACAGTGGGACTCAATTTGAAAACTTTATTATTTTAAATTGTCTTTTTCTGCCGCTCCTTATACGGCACCACTGGCTGCAGAGTTCCTCTTTCTCTCTGTTTAGATAGCACATGTGATGAACTGACTGAGTCCTTACTGCTATTACAGATTGCACCAGCCGTGTCGCTGCAGATAAGATGGCCTTTTAAATATCTGTCTGAGCTATATCAAAGCCCTAGTTTGAAATGTGTTGGGCTATAAAACTGACCGACCCACCGGAAATATTCCAGAACTTCTCACTGGCCAGTCGATGCCTGCATCTCATCCAAGTGTGGCCACAGGGGGGACAACACACATACTATCTATCAGTACTACCCCCCTCTACTCATGCTTTCTACAAGTGAATTTTGTCTCACAAGGGCTTTATGGAAACCAGGGTTTTATTCTGTAAAAAAAAATACAAATAATAACACTAATGTGACCTTTGCAGGTAAAATGATGAGCTGAAGATCACAAATTCAACATCCAAGTTAAAAACAACAGAAGTGGCCCAGTTGTACAGCGTGTTGACCCTTGTGTGGCACAGACTGTGAGGATGCTTGAACGTGTGACATGCGATGAGCACGGAGCCCACGGTGCTGCTTTGACGCTGCCGCTCTGCAGTGAGTCTGGCGTTCTCTCAAGACAAGGCGGCCTGCTGAGGGCCCTCCGGTGTGGACCACCCAGCTCTCCACACAGACGCACGTCACAGCCCTCACCGACCGCTGTCACAGTCCTTGGGCCTGTCGCCTTGTTGTTCTTGGACCACGGTGAAGGCAAATAACAGTTAGAGTAGCCCAGGCACTCCGCTCCCTCTCTCACCCCCCCCTCTCTCTCTCTCTCACACAGAGAGGAAAAAAAATGAAACACCATACAGTCATTCATCAAAGCCCAGACACGCTCACTCTCTCGCTCTCTCTCTTTCTCACACACTCTCTAATACACACACACACACACACACACACACACACACACACACACAAAGACATTCAACCAACCACTCCCCAGGCATGGCCATCTCCCCACACTAGGTTTTAACTAGCGCTCGGCATAATCTCAGAAATGACAAATGATACTTATATCTCAGGCCTGCTCAGAATCAATAGGCATGCAGAGGCGCTATCCATCTTGAGCCGTATCGACAGCTGCACCTCCACCGCATCGGCAGAAGAAGCGCCTGCTGGCTTTTATATCTTGCTGAAAAAGATCTTGGGGAAATGGTGGCATATATTCTCACTGAGCTAAGTTTGTACATGGACTGTCCACTTCCACAAACAAAGGCCTTTGTGCAGTCTTGTGCTCTTTGTTACCGATGCTCACGTCGTGTCGAATGCACATACGAGGTGCGCCAGAGATTACTGTCACAGATATCTACCGCTTGCACTTAAAACCCTCCATTGACACGGGGCCTGTGGGACGGACCGCCGCACTAACAAAGGAATTATTCTGAAGTTTTGGGTGGGGTTCCTACACCATCAATCACAAGCACCCGGAGCACGTAAGCCAGATGATTGCATTTGGCGTGGAGCAGCGTTCATCCATCAACATCAGCTCCTCACTCCCCACCATACTGCTTCCACCGGGCTGGCCAATCACAAATGACGCCTCCGACTCGTGCTGGAGCACTCACACAAAGCCAGAGATAAATTACACACTCAGGAAAAAAACAAAACTAGGGACAGAACCGTTTTTTTTTGGCCCCGAGTACCAACTCATCCTAAAATGGCAAGATGCGGAACCCCACCTGGTTTCATCTGGTCCAGAGAGATCAGCAGCGGCAATGGCTTTGGTCTGACTCTTCTGCCTAAAGTGTTTTATTCAAGAAAGGACACCAATTTGTAAGAAAGTCCTCTCAATCCTTTTAAACTGAGATATTCTCCCAGTGTGTGGAGCTAAGCTGCTGTGCTAGGTCTAGCCAGTGGAGAAAGGTAGGTGTCTCCAGCTTTTGTAAGCAGGATTATCCCTGACCCCTCCACAGGGTCACGGCACCACTCCCCCTCCCACCAGAGGCTTCCCATGTTTACATGAACACCTCCACTGGCCTGATATCATGCCACACTGCTGTCCAAACAGACACACTCTCAAACATACACACACACACAACACATAGAAGCACAAATGTACACACACACACACACACACACACACACACACACACACACACACACACACACAAACACACACAAACATACACAGACACACACACACACGCACACACACACA